>NC_089788.1:71907719-72095219 GCF_040412425.1 Macrobrachium rosenbergii | reverse complement strand
TGAAAACGCAACAGAGCATCACAGTAGCGCCTCCAGGAATTCAAAACGGCATTATCCACGTCAGGGCGTGACAATGGCACGGCGGTGCCATCTTCGGGAGGAATAATGATGGAGCCATGAGGCAGCAGATCACCATGACAAATTGACTTCCTATCGCGACGGAGGAGACTGTGCAACGGCATGCAACATCGCATGAGTTCGCACGCTCCACAACGCATGCTTTATGGAAACGCTTTTTTTTTCTCATCGGCAGTAGTACCTCTTCCGTGTTGTGCGCACGGAGGCGTTATGACTTCTTACTAATGGTAATGAGGAACGATTCGTTTGAGATAACACTGAACTGGAGCGCATGTACTTAGAAGCGAACGTTCCCCAAATACCAAACAACTCAGAGGTAACTAGACACATATACCACAATGACAGAACCCATAATCAAACGTTAACAACCATCCCCAACCTCTGCCACGCAATATAAGTTAAATAATTCCCGTGCCAACACCGCAGTAACCCTGCCTCTGATAAAATATATCATCCCTGACGAAACATAAAACCTGATAATCGTAGCAACGATACCGCAAATAACGCGGCTGACGCTTATGGACGGTAATGTCACCTTACGTGGTCGATTCGGTCACGCTGGAATGCCCGAGCAATTCCCTGGAAGAGTCGAAAGAAAGGAAATGACAGGGCTGAATAAATCACCCTCTGTGATACGGCGAGGCCAGTGGACAAATTAAAGGCATGCAAAAATGCATTAGGGGAGACTGGAATATTTATGTGGATATTTCTCATGGGAATGGAATGGAATATAGAGTTTAGGACAAAGGCCAAGCCCTGGGACCTGTGAGGTCATTCAACGCTGGAAAGGAAATTGAGGGTAGGTAGGTTTGAAAGGTGTACCGGGAGGAAAGCCTCGCAGTTGCACTGTGAAATAATTGTTAGGGGAGGTTTGATAGCAAGATGGAAGACAGATAATATGAACGGAGGTACAGAAAAAGGAATGAAAGGGGTTGCAGCTAGTGGCCGAAGGGACGCTGCAAAGAACCTTTAGTATTGCCTACAGTGCACCCCGCGAGGTGCACTGACGGCACTAACCCCAACCCCCTACAGGGGCTAATTCTCATAATAATAAAACTTTTGGTACGAAATACGACAAGGATCACATGTGACCACAGCCGAAAGAACTCATTACAGGCAAATCATTTTGCTGAAAAGGATGGCACTTAGTTAATCTCATTAGATTCTTCTCATATACTTAATTAGTGGGCAAATGAGATTAATGTAATTATCCCCGGACAGGAACGACTCTTTAATTTGACTACTTGCATAAATCTGTGGAACGAAGACAGATAAGGCAAGCGTGTAGAATCCCGCTGACAAATAACTGAAGGTAATTTTTTGTTTTCCAATTTTTTGAGATTCTTTTTTTTTTTTGTCACTCGCAATACTTATCGAAATGTTCTTATCATATTTTAATGGCATTCGGTGGTCAAACAATTACATATATTAATCTACTCACTCGTTGCTTTTTCCGAACTCTATCTGGATAAAATATTTACGCGTAAGATCACTTGAAAACGGTCAGGTAGTTATGTATGTATACGTAAGCGTTGGTATATTTACAAGGTCTATATACAGACTGATACCTAGATAGCAGATTTATAAATATATAGACAGATAGGTAGATGCGATAGTTTATATCAATAGGCAATTATAGATATACTTATATATGCTTGTCACCGTCGTCACACATTAGCAAAGAAAACAAAAAGGCAAACATACTCTTACACACACAAGCAAATAAACAAACACGGTTTGATACATGTATCGACAGATAAACGAATGTACGCGAATGTTTCAATCATATATATATATATATATATATATATATATATATATATATATATATATATATATATATATATATATACTGTATATATATGTATATGTATATATATATATATATATATATATATATATATATATATATATATATATATATATATATATATACTGTATATATATATATATATATATATATATATATATATATATATATATATATATATATATATATATATATATATATATATATATATATATATATACAATTCCCATGTGACACTGCAACATCATTACTTATTCCTGAACGATTCAGAAATATATAGTAAACAACACCTGAAGAGCCTTGCAATGCCCAAATTATCTGAAACTCCCCACATCTCGAATCAGCATAAGGACAAAATAAAATTCTAAAAAAATTCTAAATGTTGTCCCGCATACAGTGTTTACTCAGCTATTCAGTTTTCAAGATCAGTCCATATAATACTTTAAATACATTTCGACAGGCGCTAAAGTTTAAACGCATCAGCTTAACAGATATTCTGCATTTACATTTCATTTAAAACCGTGTGCTATTATCACCCGGTAGCTAAGCAGAGGTAGAGACCAACAGTTGCTGGGCAAATTCTTTATGCGTTTATTTGGGTTGCAATGTTATTTTAAACAAAATGCCCTCGGCTGGTTCAAGCATTTGTGTTCAATCTCGGATTTCTGGTCTTCCTAACCCAATTATTTTTTTCCCAAAAAACTTTTTTTTTCAAGTCCAGTCTCATTTGTTCATCGGGTATTTTTTTTCCGCTGAGTGAACTAATTAGCAGTTTTACTTTCCTGGATATCATTTGCATTGTGAAAAGAAACTCTTGATCTGATTCCTGATATTCTGAAGACTTTTTATTAAGATAAACCTTTGTACAAGCAGGTACTTAATGAAACTCGTTAGCTAAATTTCACGGTACAGACAAAATACTGAGAATGATTTAATGAATGTTAGCTATGAAGCATAAGCAAAGATATTAGTAAGAGAATTTCCCAACATCGATTTTGTGTACGAACAAATTCTCCAAACAGCGCTGTTAATTTACATGTGCAAAACTGTGGCTGTCCTATTCTTTGGAACAAAACAGAAATATTATTAAAAAAAAAGATATGATGTCAATTTGCTAGAAACAGCTTGCATAAGTTTTAGCAAACAAAAAACTTTAATATTAGTCAGGGCATATAAAAATTAGACCCTTTATTCCTTTACAATGTTTCACAGCAGTGCAAATTCAGAAAAAGGTTTTAAATAGTTCTCTCTTTTAACTTGTCTGAATTGCTAATTCTTGACCATTTTTTTATGATCTAAAAAACATAATTTTAACTTTGACAACTGTTCTTTTATTTTTTTTTCGGTGAGAAACAATGTTTGTGATTTTTATGTATGTCCTTATTCTGTTTAGCTGTAATGAAGCTCTTGAAGAGGCCTGGTGGAAGGCGAAATTATCGAGCTATTAGAGTGTTTTATTCTCTTTTCTCCTGTGGTCTATATTGACACATCTCATCTTCGTGGTATGAAGATTATATTTATAAAGAAGCCTTTTTAAACCTTATTGCAATACTTTTTTCCAGAAAATCCAAGGTAAAAAAAAATAAGGAAAAAATTAATGTTGAACACATAACGGTTGTTCAAAATAATAAAAAAACAAATTTTCACGAGACTTCCAGTCCACTTGAAAAGTAATTACTCATACTATCTACATTATAGGCTTGTTTATTTACAAACATACCACTAATCATAATAATATTCACCTTCTGAATAATAATAATAATACAAATCACCATCATTACATGAGGCAAGGAGTGACATTCAAACTCACTACGGAAATACTGATTAAGCTCAGAAGCCAGGAATATAAGACATTAGATAAGTAAAACCTGAACTAAAATAAAGACCCCATCCACTGACTAAGCAGACAGCCCCTAGAATGGCATGCGAGAAGTATAAACAATCCAGTTGCTTTCTCCAAGCCTTTCCCATTCCAGATTCAAACGAGTTCCATTAGATTGTAATTAAACAATCAAGGAGCACTTAAACTTAGATCTTGATTCCCAATTTAACGGCAGCCTTTCGTTGATATCCAACATCAATGGACGCTTTGCCTTTAAAGGGAAAACAAACTTGCACAATATGTTTTCGACCAAGATTCAAAATTCTCCCTCAGTGTCAATAAAATCCACGAACAGTCGACCAATATACAACAAAATAATGGCGACGGACTTGCAGACACGAAAAGATATTCAAAAGTTACAATTATCAAGATCCGGGAATAAAACTTATTTCGAAATTATATTACATCCAGGGGGCGAAAGAACCGTCCATTGTGTTTCCTTTCGAATAAGTATGAGTTAAGCTTCATGTTTGTCCCGCACGCACATAGAGTTGCATAAAACTTTCTCTATCTTCATTTTATGTTGGGGGGAAGGTATGGCGTTGCCGGAGTAGATGAGAAGGGAGAGATTGTGGTGGAAAAATGTTTGGTAAGATACTCGACAGTTGGATATACACGGGTCTCAAAGAGAGCCATACATAAGCACTCTTTGGAAAGAAAAAATCGCGAGGAAAAAGAGTTTGTTAGTTTATGTATTAATGAAGAGCACGTGGGGAAGCAAGCTGGTGAGACGACGAGTAGCTGGAGATCAATCTAGTCATTACTTGGTTGAAGCAGAATTTATGATAGATGGAAATGCAAGATGGAGAGGAAGAGGTGAAACTGTAGCTGTGCTGTAATATTTATCAACGCAAGTGAATTTGATAAAGTGGAAGTAAGGAGGGCACATAAGGGTAAAAAATAAATTGAAATGGGCTTGGCAAAACTCCTGGATTGGGTTAAGGAGTCAGAATGAAGTGTTTGTGGTTTTAGGAAGGTAAGAAGAAACATTAAAAAATACTGAGTGGTGAGATGACAAAACGAGAAATTTAGCGAAGAAAAAGGTTAATTATTTGGCGTGGAACTTTACGACAGAAAGGAATATTATGTGCACAGGGTTACGGGAGGATGGATAAGGCTGTTAAGAAGAAAATGGAAGGGAAAATGCATATAATAAAAAGAGGGAAGGGAAAGGGTAAACAAGGCCTGCAGGAGATAAAGAAGCTATCCTACAAGGGGGCAGATACAGAGAGGACGGTTAATGAGCAAATGAATCTCGGAACTTAGGAAGCAAATGGAAAGAAACCGTCTGAAGGGAATGCAGTCCATGGTCGATGGAGCGAGTAATTTCAGAATTTGTTGATTGTGGAAGATAACGACAAATAGAACTGAATAGCAAGAGACTGATAGGAGTTAGGGTAAGTCTGAGAATGCATGTGGAAGTTACTGTTGAGGCTGTAAGCTGAATAATTAAGAGACTGAAAAATGGAATGATGCTGAGAACTGACAGGCTTGGGAATACCAATGAGAAGCTGCTGTAAGGTGGTAAAACTTAATGGAGCGGCTGACCAGGATGTGTAAAGTATATCTGGAGGGAAAAGTTCAAAAGGAATTAGTCAGAGGGAAAATTCTTTTAAGGGTAAAGAAAACACAGGAGACTGCTGAATATACCATGAAGAGTGTATGGTAGGATTTTGACTGAGATGGTAAAAGAAGATGACAGTGGGTGAGACAGACAAAGAACAGTGTGGGTTTAGACAAGGAAGGAGGTGTGAGATCAGGTGTTTATTTAACAAGGTTATGTTAGGCACTTGAAAGTAGGGAAAAAAGGCTGTATGTGGCAAATACAGACATAAAAAGCCTCCAATAGGATCGACAGAGATGCACTTTCTATGATAAAAGTGA
The DNA here is from genome assembly GCF_040412425.1 of Macrobrachium rosenbergii. Classification (NCBI taxonomy): domain Eukaryota; kingdom Metazoa; phylum Arthropoda; class Malacostraca; order Decapoda; family Palaemonidae; genus Macrobrachium; species Macrobrachium rosenbergii. The sequence goes on along the minus strand of NC_089788.1, from coordinate 72,089,565 downwards.
AGCATTTCTTGAAGTATGTGTGTGGGAGAGTGACTGGTTTGATGTATAAATGATGTGAGACAAAGAATATTATGTCCCCATGGCCGTTAACATCTTTATGGATAGAGTAAAAGGACACTAGGTGTGGAGAGCTGAAGCAGTAGATTCCAAATAGTTTAGTTGGGAATTATTGTTTCAGATAATGGTAGGTTGCGAGAATAGGTGAAACAAGAAAGGTAGCAGGACGTGTGTTTAATGTTGGGAAGAAACGTGGAATGTCCCTGGAAAATGAGGTTGAAATGTATAAAGGGGTTTTGAACCATCTCTCCTTTAAGGAAATAAGAGAAGAATGTTATAGGCAAATTGAAGAAAGGAGGATGAAGCTGTAAAGATGGTTCACTTAGGTCGAGCGTTTGGAGGATGAAAGCCTGATGAAAAAGAGAAGAGTAGCACCTAGGAAGGCATGCATAGATGGAGTGAAAGAGCTCTTGAAAATAGTGGCCTTTACATCCAAAAAGCTTTAGTGTGTGCAAGACAGAGGTGAGTGGCATAATGTGGGTAGCAGGGTTTGATGCTTAGAGTACCGTGGAAGTGCCTGCACAGGGAGTTCATCCATAATTCACCAGTTTCAATGTGTATGTGACAGAATTCTTTGTCCTTTCTTTTCTACAGTACAAAACCAACCCATGATAAGGGATACAGCTTAATGTGATATATATATATATATATATATATATATATATATATATATATATATATATATATATATATATATATATATATATATATATATATATATATATATATATATATATATATATATATATATATATATATATATATATATATATATATATATATATATATATTATATAAAACACACGCACATATATATTACTGGCAATCTTCTTAGACACGAAGACATGTTATTCAGTTGTATTCCACATGGGAAAATGAAAGATGCTTTGGTTAGAATATGCCCAACAGTTTCGTCCATCAGTGGACCTCTCCTAGGAGCGTTTCTCAAGGACATCATCTTTCATTTCCCTATGTGGAATACAACTGAAAACACACAAACACACACACACTTTCACACACACACACACACACATATATATATATATATATATATATATATATATATATATATATATATATATATATATATATATATATATATATATATATATATATATATATATATATATAGCAGATTACATCAAAGGACTTGAAACAAAACATGTACACGAAAAGTCTAAGGGAGTAAAAATATAAGGGAAATATTTGCTATTCTTCCGTGGAGGCCTCATTCTCTGCTTGACCTGCACGCTCCGTTGCATTTGCTCAACATAAAAGTTACGCTCTCCTCGTTACGTAACATCATAGCTAAGAGGCATCTTATGTAACCCTTTTATAAGCAAAAACAAAACAAAAAAAAAATCGTCAAATACCGTTTCGAGACGCTAATGATTCGAAGTCTGACAATTTTATATCGGAAACGACATGACTTTGTGATCCTTAATATAATAATATTAATATCCATTTCCAACTACTTACATAATCCTGTGGATTTTCCTGTTACAAGAAAATAAAATCTCTGCTAATATATCATTACACTCTCTAATCATGGATTAAGGAGCGTCATGTTCCGTAAACCACTGTCGAATATCTCATGAAAATAATACTCTTTATTTTATAGACAGATATTACAGGTAAAAATTACTACCGGTTTCGAACTTCAGAGATATATATTAACATCATTAATTCTTGACATTTAATGCTAACAGTGAAAATCTAAATGCTTCTTTGGCAAACAAAAGTTACTGAGATTGTTGTGTAATACGGTGTAATGCCATTGATGCAATTACTTGTCTGTTTGTTTATATATATATATATATATATATATATATATATATATATATATATATACATACACACATATATATACATGCATACATACACAATTAAAAGAAATGAGTAAGAGGAATGTCAGACGATGTAGTTAAATTTATTAAACTAAAACATCGGCATTACAAGGCCCTAAAAAACACACAAAACAAGTTCAGTTGTATGTAGATCTGGGCTTGGGATCTGGTAGCAGTCTATTCGAATTACTGTGCACAGACTGTGTATGTATACATTATATGTATATATATATATATATATATATATATATATATATATATATATATATATATATATATATGTATATGTATATATATATATATATATATATATATATATATATATATATATATATATATATATATATATATATATGTATATGTATATGTATATATATGTGTGTGTGCATGTGTGCGTGTGACTGTGCATTTTTTTGTATAGCGCTTAAACGCGTAAACGAACAAGTTCAGTTAAATATATACCTTATATAAAAAAGAAATTTTAGTAATACTTCAATCAGCATACAAGCATGTACACGCACATAGGATTTTCCCTTAATGCGTTGTCGTTTTCCAAGAAATAAAATACAGTAAAACTATAACAGCAGTTTTTTGTGTTATACAGTTAATGAGGGATTGTAGACGTCTTCCAGGAAAGAGCAAAAACTGTCAACATTAGGTTTTTGTCCAACAGGTAATGAAAGACCTTTGGGATACACAAAAAAAATATAATATTTATGAATTACAGAAGGTAGATTGTTCCAGTGTTGAAAGAAAGGTATATGGAATGTGACCTTTTTTTTTTTTTTAGGATGTCTACTTAATTCTAAGATCAAAACTGTTAAGACCACACAAATAATAATTATCATGTTCTTATTATTATCACTATTATTATTACTGCAAATCTACACTTCACCATTGGTACTCAAGGAGAGAAGAAAAAACCATTTACCTTATTAGCTTAATGAGCTGCTAATGAAATCAAATATAGAGAAAGTCAAAGAACATGTTATGATACAAATGAATATGAAAAAAGATATGAGAAATATATGAAAAATTAATACAGAAGAGAAACTGTCCAAAGAGAAAAAAAAAAACTGTACCTCCCACTACAGAAGACCATAGCACAAAAGATTTGTAACAGGTCAGCGTTTGGGAACATTTTTTATACAGTTACTAACTACTATGGAAAAAAAGAGAGTAAAAAATGCGCCGAAGTTTCTACGGTGCAATCGAGTTTTCTGTACAGCAGCTACAGCGTATAATCAAGGTCACCGAAAACAGATCTATCTTTCCGTGGTCTCGGTATAAAGCTGTATGAGCAGCGGCCCATGAAACTTTAACCACGGCCCGGTGGTGGCCTATCTTATATCGTTGCCAGAAGCACGATTATTGTTAACTTTAACCTTAAATAAGATAAAAACTACTGAGGCTAGAGGGCTGAAATTTGGTATGTTTGATGATTGGAGGGTGGATGATCAACATACCAATTTGCAGCCCTCTAGCCTCAACAGTTTTTAAGACCTGAGGGCGGACAGAATAAAGTGCGGACGGACAGACAAAGCCGGCACAATAGTTTTCTTTAACAGAAAGCCAAAATCCGGCAAAAACAATATATCAGACACTCCATTTAGGAAAAATATAATGGTAAAGGAAGCTGTGGTCTCCAAACTATTGGGTGAAGTATAGTTGCACAGGTTACAAGAGATGAGGCTGCAAGCCTCCAGCCCAGTTCCATTATATTATCCTCGTCATGTCTAACCATCTAAAACATGGCATCCAGGGAAGGAAATGCCTCAGCCGTGAAATATATATATATATATATATATATATATATATATATATATATATATATATATATATATATATATATATATATATACATATATATATACACACATTATATATATATATAATATACATTATATATATATATATATATATATATATATATATATATATTATACACATTATATATATAAATATATATATAAATATATATATATATATATATATATATATATATATATATATATATATATATATATATATATATATATATAAAGTTAAGTTCGTGCCAGCCTTCACAGACCACAGACTGTCACGAATTCAGTCCTGGCTCTAAAAGTAAAAAGGGATTACTGCGCTTTGTCCCACTGGATAAAAACACACTTACCTCTTGGAGATTTCAAAAACCCACACACTAAGAACGATGGGGTTCGAGATTCAAGGATTCGAACTGGTCTTGGGATAAAAATAGATTTTCAGAAAGTCTCTGTGAATAAAGAAATCGTAAATATTTTCAGTTAACTTTCTATTCTTCATGATGTCCCATCCTTTCCTTTTGTACCATTCTATTTCGGTTATCTTTTCACTTGCGCGCGAGCTTTAATTAAAAGAAAAAGGAATAAGGAATGAAAGAATAAGACCTGTTTGATGTCACTGTAGAATTCATTCTCATTTCCTCGTCCGCAAGACGCCTGATCGGCTATACATGAACCGCTCATCAAAATTCACCATCAGAACAAAAGCTGGATATTCTAATGGGATGATGCTTTTAAACATACAATACATGCGAAGCAGTTGTCAATGCTCCTAAACTACAATTGCTATGCATTGGATTCTCCGATACCTCCAGCGGAACGTTACTTGTGTGTGCAAATGCAGACGCGATGCTCCAAAGGGGAATTGTTTGGGTTATCAAGGCCTGGGAATAAGAAATTGTCGTTACTTTCCAGCGTAGGCATTTAATTTAATTTATTCGCCAAAAGAGCAAACCGCACCATGAATTCAACCTAAAAATATATGCAGATTCCAACTAAGCTTTAACAAACGTCACGGCATCTACACGATTTGTTATTTTCTCCATTCATTTATTTATACACTCACACATTCATTCATTCATCCATTCTTTCTTCATTAAAGCAATATGCCTGAAAAATGGTTATTCAAGATAAGCAGCGATGACTCCCAAATATACTTTGTATACTACTTAACATAATTCAACAGGATACTCCTACTCATCTACTTGCTATTCAAATCAAAGATACCTAATACCACCAAACTGAAGAGATTCAGAGAGCTTATAACATTAAATGACCTGGACAAGAAACTGTTACCTGTTGTGTCAGATGAATCATCACACCATAAATACTCCCTTTCTCAAACGAAACGATAAGAACAAAGGAATAGAACAATGATATCAACAAATGAAAACCATGATATTCCACACTCAGTTCTTTTACACAGTCGCTGATACAGCGCAATTATGTGCCTTTATAAGAACAGATCCCAGACAGCAAGCAAAAGTTCTCGTGGAACCTGCAATCTTTATAGCTCTAACGGCGAGCAGCCCTGTCTCAAATAACGAGGAATATAAAATGAACTCGAATACTTTACGTAACTGTAATAGCCCAAGCTACGTGAACAGCTGTGAGTACCGGGCAGTGTACAAACAGGGTTGAGTCAATGAATTCCTGAATACTCCATGACTGTAAATAATAAATATTGTGCGAGAGAGAGGTGTTCGTCCCCTTTAAGGGAAAACTCGGCAAGATGGTACATTTTTAACCTAACGTCTTACGTAAGTGTGGTGCTTTAAGGTGCCACCATTTACGAATCACATATTGAATTGAATATAGAATTTAGGCCAATGGCCAAGCACTGGGACCTAAGAGGTCATTCAGCGCTGAAACGCAAACTGGCGGTAAAAGGTCTGAAAGGTGTAACAGGAGGAAAACCTCAAAGCAGTTGCGCTATGAATCAATTGTCAGGAGAGGCTGGAGAGTAAGATGGAAGAAAGGGAATATGAAAGGAGGTACAGTAAAAGAAACGAAAGGGGTTGCAGCTAGGGGTCGAAGGCACGCTGCTGCAAAGAACCTTAAGTAGTGCCTATAGTGCACCGCACGAGTTGCACTGACGGCACTACCCCCCCTACGGGATACGAATCAAATGAGAACGTGCCTCCGAGTTCTCTTCTTTCTGTTCTAGTGGGCAAACTCTCTTCGACCTTTAAAATAAATCATTTATTGCATTACCCTTAGTCTTCCAATTTATTCTTCTCCTCAAACGCCTTCTGAAATAACTTTCCGTTTAATGTGAAAAATATCTAAAAAAGATTAACGATTAAATGTCAGTTGATTCTGTCCTTTACAGTATTATTTCTCCTCGACGATTTCTTTATAGAAGCGCAATAACATACCCCATGAAATAAGCTTAAATCACTCTCTCAATTCCATAAAGCTCCATTTCTCCCCAGCTAAATATCTATAGATATCTTTCCTCATTCTCCTTGAAAACTTCTTCATTTCTGTCTTCTACATTAAGGGGAATCTATATTTTTATGTGTATTTTCAAAAAACAGAAAAACATTTTTAAGTACCATTCAGCCATCCATATATTTTTTTTACGTGCTTCTAGGCACTTTTCTTAACCATTTCTATGACTTTCGTGATTCTTCATAAAGCAAAATGTACTACAAAAGACTAAGTTTGATTATCATAAGAATTAAATACAGGAATGATACAAAACCCTTCTTCCTTTTTAAGGTAACTCAGGCATATTCAGCTTATTAAATAGCTTATTTATGTCTATAATGAGGATAAAAATTAGAGTAAGTGTGTAGTGTCAATGACTACTTCATTTTTTACTCTCCTAAGCAAACATTTACGGAGTTTATAATACAGTCGCTGTTAACAACCTTACTCTTTCTTAGGAGTTCAGGCCATTCATAGATGAAAAGCAATCAAGTCGACTGTTCTTTCTCCTTTAAAACACAAAGCATGGATAGTCCCTTCTAAAATAGCTTTCGGTCGAGTACTAACAATTCTCGTCTCTCTTTCCAACATAGTTTCTTGTCCATCGTCTGACTCTTTATTCCTTTCTTGCCTCTTCAGCTTCTCATAAATAACTCTGGTCTCTCGTCACCAATGTTTACCTTCGGTACCAAATTCCCTCCTAGAAGTTTTCCTTACTTTAGAACCTTTATAATTATTCCCTAATTACTTTGACAGCCTCACAAAAAGTTTGCTATTTTGCTTCTCTCATTTCATCAAATTGAACTCTCTCCGTGTTCTTCAAAAATACCACAGGAAGTTTTCCTTTAAAGACGCCGTAGATTGCACAACGTAACCTAATCCGAGTCACGGCACTCTTCCTTTCCTCGTCATTCTAAAGGCGATCATGGCAAGGACTTTGCTCAAAATAGTGATACACTTCCGTCTTCGTTGCGTCCTACGAACTGCATCTATTAAAGCTGGTAGTCAATAGAAAAGTGTTACCACGCCTTTTGTACATTTTCAACTGATGGGAAAAAAATAGGATGTACAAATTATTTATGTATGTGTAAATAAAGCAGCGCATATAACGTATTTCTATAGCAAAGCAAGAGTTTGCTGTTCTCCTGTATATAATTACGAGTCCGTTTAATAGTTAATTACGATGTAATATTCAAGAGGATTTCATTACATTTTAAAAAGGAGTAAATCAAGTTTGGAACAAAAGCCTTCATAAGTCTTCCTGTGCATATTACCATAAACACTGCCAGTTTTTCTGTAATACTTCCGGGTGCTTCAATGCAAAATAAAATATTTTTTACACACCGTAAAACTTTTAGATGGCACCGATGAATTATTGCTCACCGTAAAGCCTTTTCGCAAAATTGAGAAGTATTACCTTCAGCAAAATGCCAACTTCCGTAATGAAGCATTTGTAGGAATGATATATTCACTGAAATAATTTCTGAATTCTCTTCACTAAATCAATTAAATAATTCAGCATCTGCGAAGAATGAAATCTCTGGCTTGATACAGTTGTTAAACATTTATCTAATTCCGTCGACTATGACCATATAAAATTACAGAATCTCTTCCGAGTCTATATGCATAAGGAATACTGAACGTTGGCGAGTTCTGAAGCAACCCGGAATTCCCAAAGTTAGCAAAGGCTGTAAAACTGTGTGAAACTTTAGCCTATTCATATTTACTGCGGAATGTGATTATACCCTTTTACTGCTAGCTCTCACTGAAACTTTCTTGGAGTGGAAACAATAATAGCGAACTTGGCTGGCGATGATTTTTTTTATTCTAAGCTACAACATGGCCTTACAGAAAATACAACTCTGATAGACAATATTCATGTTGCTAGAGTGATGCTTGTAACTCTAAGATTACCTGAATAACTTCAGGAGAGGCGATTTACAGTTTTCTATGTACAGATCCTTTACGATCAGCTATGATTATGCTTTTGCATCGTTAATAACCAATAAAAATCACCATAGCAGAATTAATACGTATCTTTAATCACCAATAAAAATCACCATAGCAGAATTAATACATATGGAAATAAACATCCCTGAAATACTCAGGATTTTTTTTTCTTATGTGAGCTGATGCCAAGGAGGTGTCACTATCTGACTGATTGATTGTAAGTTATCTGGAGTCATACTTACCAGGGTCACTGAAGCTGGTTTTCACCATTTGACAGTTTCACATATGAAGTATGTTTAAAAAAAGGGGAAAAATACTTTTTTTCTATAAACCTCATGGTGGACTTCATTCCCACGATATCAAGAAGCTAAAAAAAAAATAAAAAAAAAAAATAATAAAAAAAAATAAAAACTTCCCTACCAAAATGGCACTCTATCTCTTCAGGGCACTTATTCACGAAACGAAAATAGATACAATGATCAAGGACTTGGGCAAAATTTACATAATCGTTCATAAGGCAACAAAAGTCAAAGCGCTCCGATTTTCGAGTCTGGTGATCAGTGAATATTAATAACGGTGCCGCGCTTCGAAAAATAAAGACCTCGTTAATTGCTGCGTACTTTTTAAGTTTATTTTAATTAGACGAAGTCGCTATGCAGCAACTTTTCCTCATTACAGACAAATGCTGTGTTTGTATTAGTCAAAGCATGCCGGGTATGTTTAGATTGTAATCAACCAAAAAAACATAAAAATACTACAATGAGAGATTTCATGCTTCATTAATTCTTAACTGATAAATGAGGTTGTCAAAAAAGTTCAGTGTGGTCAGTGTGCAGAATATCGTTGCTTATTATTCCGTTGTCTACAATAAACTGAGTCATTATACAAGACAAGTCTGGTAAGATTCCTGGATAAAATTCTGTCATTTCTATGAATTACAGATCAAAGGGATAAAGTAACACGAGACTAAGATATGCAAAATTGGAATAACAGAACATTACGAAACGGAAAATGAAATGCTAGTTTAGTGAATACGACGAAACAAATGGAAAAATATAAGGAAGCTCACTAATATAATATAATATAATATAATATAATATAATATAATATAATATAATATATAATATAATATAATATAATATAATATAATATAATATAATATAATATAATATAGTTCACTGTCAGTGAAAAGGGCTACTTTAAACCTAATAATGCCAGCTAAGATCACCAAGTCTGATGTTCAAACAAGCTAACAATTATAAATATTGACTGAAACAGAGCAAAACATGGCGTCCGCACAAGAAAAAATCAAACGAAAATCCGAACAAAAACTGTTTCAAGGCATAAAAGAAAACGAACAAATATGACCAAATCTTTTTAGCGAAACAAAACATGAAAAACACACAACAGGCACAAAAAAAAAAAAAAAAATAAAAAATAAAAAATGACAAACCTTCATTTGACCAAATGACAATAAAGGCTTTCGGTTCGACAACCAGCTTCAAACAGATTCTGTAAAAATGAATGGTGCAGCCCACGATATTCCGCGAGAAAAGCGGAAACAATATATATCAAGGGAGCTACGTTGCCTAAAAGCTGCCTTCCCCCTATTGCTTATTACCATGACGAGCTATGCAGCCAAATTACTATCACAGTAGGTATGTCTAAATGCTGTTTTAACAGCCTTTTTTTTATAAAGGTGTGTCTAAATAAACGTATACGCATGCAATAATATAGCTTCATTACAATGTAAAAGTATCATATGACACTAAGGAAATGAAATAAAAGACGAACTAAGCAGTGGCTCAGACTTACAACAGAAGCAAAGTTGATAAACTGTGCTACAATAATTCAAAGCTCAATAAACATCCCATGCAGAGGGGTGTGATAGCTACCCTGCTCCAAAATAATTAAGATGAAAATGTATATTGAACAATGCATTTCAGACTGGCTCTGGAAATGACACTACCTCTCTTTCCGTTACTAGAAAGGAGGGCAAAGCAATCTAACTAATGAGATTATAAATATTTCCGAAAGGAAAATGTTAGTCTATTTCACCTAAGATGTAAAAGGCCATTTGATCAATTATATTATGAAAGATTGAAAAAAAGAAAATATCCAATTAATGACTTGAAAGACAAAATCTCCAAAGGAAAATTCTTACATATAAGCCATCCACTTTGATTTACAGCCTGCGGAAGGTTACAATAAATTCTACTCTGAAAAGGATTAGTCTGAAAAATGGATAGAAAAGAAAAACAACGGAAAGGGAAATGGCATAATTCGACAGACAGAAATAAAGAAAGAAAGAAATGTATACATTCCGAGTCTTGCAAAGTAATCGAAACTAATGGTCAATACATTCCACCTGACACGAAATAAAAATCTCTCTTAAAATACAAAAAACATTCTACTTGGCTTACAGTGTACATTTACTTGAATGCAGCAACTCTTTCTTCTAAATGGAACAATGTTATGACTGACAACAAGCAAAATAATTCTCGTCCGCTGGGAGGTCAATAACCAGATTATTCACAAGCACAATTTCTCAGGCTGCGATACCTACACGATTTCCTTGAATGAAATAGTGTAACGATCCCGTTCGTAAGGTGTAACTGACGGTTACTGCGTTTGTGAGAGTGAGTGAGTGAGTGAGTGAGTGAGTGAGTGAGTGTGTATGTGTGTGTGTGTATGTATGTGTGTATGAGAGAGAGAGAGAGAGAGAGAGAGAGAGAGAGAGAGAGAGAGAGAGAGAGAGAGAGAGAGAGAGAGAGAGAGATTTATGGCATAAAGGCCAAAACAGGATCATGTGACAAGCAATTTATGATTTACCAACAACCTTATTCCAGTGCAAAAAGTACAAAAAAAAAATGATTACCAGGCACCCTGCTGTCATAAACAGCCGCACATAAACTCAAGCGAATACCCATATAAGCAACACTACGGATCATAAAAAAAAATCTTCAAATAAAAATGAAAATACTTATAGGGAAGAATCTAAACCACACATCCCAGACACGATAGTTGCAGGGGAAAAGGATGAATATATCTCACAGGATACTGAAACATCATCTCCTTTAAAAAATTACTGTTCACGTGAAAAAGAATCACGTAGGGAACAAATGTATGAAAGAAGTACATCATGCGTACCACCATCGACAGCAAGTGTGTGTCAATTATTGTTGGACGCGCCAATAACAATATGAATAACGGTTAGAATTACAGAAAGAGTCGTTTGTTGTGCGAGCAAAAATCTGCGTCATTTTACACATATGAAAGGGTTGAAAGGTCATATGAAGAGATTCTTACCTAGCCTTTTGATGAAGCAACGAACGAATGATTAAGGCCTTACCAAACTCCTAGAAATTCTTTACGATACTATGCCTATAATACTCAAAGTTCGGTCTAAAATCATATGGCCAAAAGCCTTACACTTCCATAAGAACGTGATAATGTCAGCTGAAACAATTAAAATCTCAGCGGTATAATTTCCACAAACATATTCACCTCTATTACTAAGGCAATACATTCTTTGGTGAGGTGTGTTTTTATGAATAGTCGAAACTAATCACACCACAGACTCCCCTGACCCAGCCAATATACATTTCAATTAATCAAAAAATTTATTTCAGTTCATCAAAAATGGATAAAATACAGCCACCAAGTAAAAGGTTGAATTCTCTTACAGTAAAACCACATCTAAGAAAGATTAATAAAAAACAATGATGATGATGGTACTGATATTGTAACAATAATCACACACAATGAAATTTAATTACACGTGTATTTTTAACATCTGTCATAAAAAGCTTCGTCATTCCAGCTTTATCATTCCTCCCATTGTCCATTCCTTATCATTTATATTCATGATTACCATCGTAAAAAATAACAAATAAAGCAAAAAGTATAGCGATTGTCATAATTTGAATTAGCTTGTCTCATTTAGTGATCTTAGGTGATTCAAAAACGTTCAACTACAGGCAAAAGTACATGCTAATTTGTGTAGCATCGCTCTACGTACTGGGAACTGCCATAATCACACTTACTTAAAATCCGGGAGGAAACTTGGAATATATTCCATTATAAGTGTAGAACATGATATTCAATTTGCCCAATATGGTTTCCGAACGGTCCGAATAAACAATATACTCTACGGAGCACTCCCACCACGTTTCACTATCAATCGCTCAACAGAGCGATGCCGGGAGAAGCGTTAAGTGTGTGTGCGCTTCGGAGCGACGCAGTGACACACCCGCACTACACGGGAGCTCAACGGCAACTGACAGCAGGTTCAGCTTGCAAGTCACAACCGGCTTCGTTCTTCACTTGAACAGGGACCAAGGAAGATATTATCAGGAGACAAAAAACTAACCTTCAAAAGGAAACTTATTACGGGGGTGATAGTGTCCACTGGAAACGCCCGAACGGAACGCTGGAAAAGTGTAAGGAATCATATGATTCTATGAACGTACGCGCTCGCAACTTCCTCACGAACTATTTAGCCGAGCATGTTTTGTAAAACCCAAACAAAACAATATGTATATATATATATATATATATATATATATATATATATATATATATATATATATATATATATATATATATATATATATATATATATAATTTCTTAAAGGAACTGGGATTTCATGCCGTTACTACATTCAACGTAATGAATGGCACCAAACGGTACTGACACGAGTCGAAACTTTTTTCATTACCAATTCCCAGGGAAGAACAAATCATAAAATCATTCTCTCGAAGACACTGGCAATGAAAATTGTCATTAACATACCACCAAACTAGATTCTAATTTGCATGACTCATTTCATTATCCACCGAAATAATCTAAATGTAAGGGGATTAAAACTTATAATTCAGAACCACTTAAGCAGATAATGCACTATCTTTCCATAGTCACTTCTAACTGAGAGTACAATTTGTCAGCTAAATAAAAAGCAGATTTTGCACATAATTTCACCGATCTATGGATGTTGGATTAATTAAATCATCCTTTTACTTCCCCTTCAATTGAAAAAAAAAATCCTAATATTTTCAAATTGTGAATGATGCATGTCATTTATCTTAACTCGTTTTTCATTGATTTTAAGCAGTTTTGAATCAAAGCACGGAGCCCTGTGTTCCAGCATGAGGATAAGAGACAATAAATAAACTTTAATAATTTTGACGAAGGAGCTTTCAACATGAGTTTTCATGTAAATTGAATTTATAGATATTGATGCCACCACTTAACTAGTAACTCTAGAGTCAAACACTTTTATGAATGAACTGTTTCCATTGTTACCAAAGTATCCATGTGCAGTATCTGACTTCAGAGCCTAGATCTAGTTATTGCTTTCAAATAAAATAAAACTAATCACCCGTTTTGGACTTAAGGCATTGCGAAAAATCCATATTGCTTGGCCACGTCTCGGCTAATCATTGGAAAATATTGACTAGATATTTATTAGTGCGATGAATTTCACAAAACAAAGCTCAAAAGAAAAAAAAAGGGAATAATTACATAGGGGTCGGCAAATTTCAAACATTCCAATAACAAAACTGAGAAAAATCTTTCAGTGTGTGTTTTCCATAGCTATTTTTTTTAAGCAGTTAAACTGATAAAAATAAAGAAATACAACAGATTGTGTTCGAGCCCTTTCCTCCATTTTTTCGGTCATAAAACTTGTCTACGATTGCCAGACCAGTCTTTTTTCACGTAATGCTTTGAGCCCTCCCACTCACTGTATTATTTTTGAAATGATAAAAATACTCCTTATTCTCCATTTCGTACGACAGTTATTGACGTGGGCCTGAATAGCTTCCCAACTTGGAATGACTAAGTGTGTTCTGTTGACTGCTACTGATCGAAAAGTTTCCTGTTCTGCGGTTGATGTATATTCCAACTCTTCCAAGGTTCTGGAATAATAAAATTCGACCTCTTGTTCCAAAGTCAATATCAGATAAAAAATAAATATAATTTTAAGAGAAAAGTTTGAGAAAATCATAAGCTTATTTCTGCGCGACAGCAATCTTGTGTAGTGGCTTCTTTTTAATAACCTAGTAGAAAGTGCAAAACAGTACTTTAGCATCACATGATTCTGATAATGCGATCTGGAGATAAATCTGTAATTAGGCCTTCGCGTTAACCTTTGGTAAAAATGTCACTTTCTAAATGACATCTGCTTTGGACAGTAATTTCGTCTGGATCCTTCTCAAACAATCGAATATCTAAAAACAGAATTCCTGAGCAGTTAAGCTAAATACAGTTTTGAAATCCTGCACCAGTCTGAAGCTATCCAGACCCAATTACAACTGCCAGTTACTATCACTGGTAGAGATCACTCCAGTTTAGTGTAAGCATCAGAGATTGCCCTGAGACACAAAATTAAATATGTCAATGCCAAAATAAATTTGGTTCATTCCACATCATCTAAATTTCCTTGGCTCTCTGGGCAAGACGTTTCAGATGCTGGATTAAGAAACATGAGTGCAGAAACTTTTCTTGTTTTAAAGCTTCTTCTAACGGCATTTTTGAAGTTTAGGTGTACAGCCGAACTGATAGTTCACTAATTTCTGAGCGAAGTTTAAATCCGACTTGATCTAGGATTACTTTACGTTACAAATGAAAATAGACCAAAAGAGCATCTGAAGTTCAAGAATTCCTGGTCAAGTTAAATAGCTTATGTATATACAAGAACGACAGCCATTCTTTCTGATAAGTGTAACACTTATCTTCAACATCTATACCATTAAGTAAATATGAAGCAACTTCTAGAGTGGTAGGCTTTGCTTTGATACTTACAAGATCAATAAACTGGACCGTTGGTCATAACCTACCACTACCAAAATGTGCCCTCTCGATTTTCCAACCCCAGTACATCGATCTCAAGGATGGTCTAGGACCTATAAAAAAAAGCACTGATAAGTGCATATTCACGGATGAAAAAGGATCCAGTTTCCTTTTTTCGGTTCCTCATGTACAGAAGTTAAAATTACATTTCACTACGCACTCCATAAACATAAGAATAAGAAAGTCGAATGCGAAAATTCCACTAGCGTTGGAAAGTATACTGTGAACCGGTTAAAAGAATTCAAAAGTATTCATGTAAATGCAGAGTATTAAAATAGTTAAACTAAAGTATCTGAAAAGTTTTGTCCTAAAATCAAATAAGAAATTGTTGAAACTCCTGATAATCTTGACAAAAAAATAGTCAGCATTTGAAATCGACAAAATTACAAAGAAATGTGTATGTCTCTAAATATTTTAGGTGTATGCCAACTATATAAAAGTGTACGAAATTAACACAGAGGTAGATAGATGCAAGGCTTAGCTCCTGCTGTGTCAGGAAGTCTGCAGAAATATGTAAGAGAATTCATATTGTTATTTTTAGGATTTTGAGGTCGAAACGACACCAGAAGGGAAAGTGGTGTTTTAGTAAGTGTCTAGTCGAAACATGGGTAAATTGAAAAGTGGAAGACAATGTTTTTGGGAGAGTTTGAACCACTGCATAATGATCCCGAGGGAAGAAGAGGGTGATCAGACATACAGACATCAAGACAAATCTGTGGTAATAGTGACAGATGGCATGAAAGGGAAGTTTGGAAAGCAAGGAGTGAATATAGAGAAAGTCCAGTTAAGATGTGTTCCCAGAAGGGCTTCATTACCAAAAATATGTAGAACTGAACATGGAAAGAAAGAAAAGGAATAATCTAGTCGAGAAAGTAAAAGTGCTGGAATGAAACTGGTCATTACTCGCTCGAATGAAAGTTAAGAATAATCATTTGGCTGAAGTAAAGGAAAGATCAATTGTAAACATGAAAGTTATATAAACGAGGATGATGAAAGGGGACGTTTAATTAACACAACGAATATAAACGTAAAAACTTAAGAAGATACCAGGAGGGGTCATACAGTCAGCAAGGATTGTTTGGATAAACGACTTTTTTTTTTTTTTTTAACGTGCTTTTTTCCCACTAGTATGGGGTAAGCACGATGCCTTCTTTTTGAAGGACTATGATTTGGCTTTGGGGTAGACTTTGTAATCTCGATCGGCTGCCCTGCCTGTCATCGCTCAGACCCCGGTGGCGTATGCACATGTATTGTACCAGTCACCAGCGCCCTTTCGACTAAGATGAAGAAAGAAGGGGAATAATCAAAAAGGCACAGTGAAAGAGAGACACTACAATATATATATATATATATATATATATATATATATATATATATATATATATATATATATATATATATATATATATATATAAAGAGCAAAAGGCAATGCAACGCTTCTGAAGAATGAACAAGATAACTGAGGAAGAAAATTGCTCTGGAGAGAGAGAGAGAGAGAGAGAGAGAGAGAGAGAGAGAGAGAGAGAGAGAGAGAGAGAGAAAAAAGTTAAACGACTGCATAAATCTTACAACAAAATGTGTATGCGTATTTGGTGCTAAACGAAAATACGTTGTTTTGTTGATGAAGCGAAAATACATTATTTTGTCGATGGAGCGGAAATTTGGGAGCGTTGTTGAAGAGGGGATGACGTAATCGGGTGAGAATCGAAAAGGCTTAAATGAACCTGATAATGGTTGTGAAGGCAGGGATTACGATTGTACCTGTAGCATTAATAAGCTGAAAAACAAACTAATCAGCGAACTGTTTGAACTACTACTGAGATTATACACTATAGAAACATTCGGACTATTGTTTGGATAAAATGAATGTATCATGTTATGAGATGTGGAGAAATATTTTCCGAATGGAGGTGACGATTATTTAGTTCAACTGCCCTTTAGCAAAATCCCCGGTATTATAAGAACAAATCCTAGTATCTGAAGGAAGTATTATGTAAAGGAGTATATGTAAGTAACAGGATACGTTAATCATATTTGTTATTCAACAGTTGCGTGAAATTTTGTATATCAATGGAAAGATAACACAGGACTATATAATAAGACACAATTGTTTCACGCAGAACAGTTCAAATTATAACACCTGTATGATGTACTAAGCAGGTGGGAGTTTGTTAAGAGAGATCGGAAATCTTTTCACGAATGTAAAACTTACAAAAAAAAAAAAAAAAAAAAACAGACGTGAGAGTGAGTCGTTTGATGTACATATAGGTCCTAGAAAACTCTCAACTTTTCCTTGCTGTTGAGAGGTGAAGAATATTTTGATGATTACGGATGATACAGCAAAGATAAATTGCAAAGTGGTGATGGACTTAACAGCTTTCACGAGAGGATCGAGCAGCAAAAGTCAAGCCTTCTTAATGTAAGGGAAACGTAATTGTTGATCGTGTTGAAAAGGAATAATAAGGAAACTCTTTATATTTGTCTGCGTAGTATTCATGAAGCAAAGAGGGCAGAAACGATGGGAATTATAGATATGGACGCATCCATGGTGAAAATATAGGTTGAAGACGAAGTTATATCTAAGTCTTATCTCTATATTTATGTACTTTTGAGTCGTCATCACTTCATATATACGTGCATACAAATTTAAATTGTCCCCACCCTCTTTCAATCGCAATCTACAACCACACTTTATTTCCACAGAGAAGCTCATTCAGCAAACGTAATCTATACCCCTTATTTAGCTTTCAACTTTCGTCTTCGGCATTTACCTCAAAATCATTGTACGATTACGTGAGAAAATATGGAGCAGGAAACGTCTGAGGGTGCTTTTAACATATAGAGGATATGAGAGGGATAAGGAGGAGAAAAATGTACCTCAGATGCCATGAGACCGAGTAAAATGGCTGGATTAGCAGATACCAGTATTAAAATGAATAGCATCCTTAATATTCGATAATTGTTATGAGTGCTTTTAATATTGCAGCCAATGCTACGTTAATATAATATTCATCAGTATGCATCCGATGATCATTATTTTGACTAATATGAATATGAATGTCACATTAAATTTCTAAATAAACCTCCGCAGAATACAACCTCTAGATTTAAGAAAGTTAAAAAACAAAAGGAAATGTAACAATATACAATTGAAAGCAAGCTTCCTTGCAAGTATTTTCTACAAAGAATCCTCACCCTGATTACGCAAGAAATGCGACAGTGACTGCTGGGATTTTCCAGGAAGTCACATTTTCCATGAGGAAATTACTCTTATACGGCGTGTTAACGTAGTTTCCACTTACTGTTTCTTTCTGACACAAGCATGCCACCTGCCCCTAAGTCTTCCTACCCCGTTACCCGCATGTAAGTACTATATTAAAACATTTTATGTGTACTACACCTCCACAACATTGGTTTCCTTGTGTCTCATATCTCTTTTACTAACAAGTCTGTGTCTCTCCCATTCATTACCCTCAATAAACAGGGTAACAAACACTTGGAAAAGGACCCCATGAAAAATTTGGTGACGACGTTTGAGATGATAAAAACTAAATTTATCAAATTGAAGGAGAAAGGTTTCACTGCAATCAAGATTCTACATAAAGCTGGGATACAATGTCTTATAAATTTCGAAAATCCTCATGTTGCTGAGATCATAACCTCAGTGACCGATGCGTACACTTTCTGAGGCTTTCCGCATGGAATGGTAATAAGGCTTGGTACACTTGTTATTATATCTCTGAAGCTTTCCGCATGGAATGGTAATAAGGCTTGGTTAACAAAGCTTCCTGGTTATAACTTCCAATTTCCTCTCTCCATAATACGTTATACCTTTTTATCTAAAGGCCCTATATCCGTAGTTGTTCATAATGTTTCCAACACAACTTCAGGGTATCGTTCTTTCTTATATTGTTTTGCCATCATCAGTGATCTTAGTCTACCTCTTTTTATGCGCACGTTTTCGCTGATGATTCAACCTTCAACCTTTGCTTGACATTAATTTTGTCTGCTGGCCGTGTTCTGTAGTTTGGGAAAATTATATCTAAACTGCATTCCTATAATTTAGTTGTTTGACGCTAATGTGGAATGGATTCTACATATCTTGCAATCGATTCATCCATGCAACAATATTGGACACAATAAATCCAACGCAACTCAACAATTAACATTTTTAGTGCTGGAACTGCTTTTCAGTCATGGCGGTGCGATCAAATAATACCTCTTCCAATCACAATCTTTACTCTGTTCGCCGTCTTCAAGTTCTTCAGCAGCTCCTAATCATCTTTCCTTAGTTTCGTCTGTTCGTTCCATTGGCCAAAAGAAATTACTTACTTCTCTCTCACTTTAAGGCGATCATGTAGCGCCCGCAGGTCTACCACTTCCCGAATTAATTCCTTGGGAATTAGTACTCCTTGGGCTGCTCAGTTCAGTGACTGTTCCTCTCTCTTGGCCATCTAGTTACGGAAGGCCTTTCCCCATCTCCCGTTTTCCAGGATTCTCATAACATCCTTCCTTCCATGGGGCGGGTCTAGCACTTTATTCGGAGTCGAGTCTCACTATTTTTTTTTCTCCTCATTCCTTTTCATTTCCATTAGTTCTGGGATTGGTGGGGCCACTTTGGTTTTCCATCCCATTAGCCTCCTCGTTTGTATATAAAATAGAAGGCAGCCTCAGAGACACATCTAAATATCCCGGCATAAATCACAGGAGGCAATAGTTTGGAGAAGTTATTCTGTATCGAGAAACGGATGTGGCCCGCACGGAACTAGCAACCGGGATAAATTAAATACAACTTTTCATTTTGTACAAATATGGCTGGATACTTGAAACTATAGTCATTAGGAAGCTACTGACATCTATCTCTCGTTACACTTAAATGCTCAACGAATATAATTAGAATCAGAGAGAGAGAGAGAGAGAGAGAGAGAGAGAGAGAGAGAGAGAGAGAGAGAGAGAGAGAGAGAGAGAGAGAGAGGGCTGTGTGGGGGCGGAGGAGGCAAACAACAGAGAGAGAGAGAGAGAGAGAGAGAGAGAGAGAGAGAGAGAGAGAGAGAGAGAGAGAGGGTGGAGACTAGGGAACAACCTAAAAAATTACCAGGGTTCCTGGCTGCATTGCGGGTAGCCCATGAAAAATTTGGTGACGACGTTTGGGATGATAAAAACGATCTGAACTAAATTTATCAAACTGAATGAGAAAGATTTCACTGCACTCAAGATTCTACACAAAGCAAACAGAGTCGTGAGGAATTTATCTGATAGTCAGTTCATTTATATGAATGTCAGTTTGATCAACAGTCATATTATCTGTGCTGAATTATTCGTAGCGGACGAATTAGCATGGAAAACGATCTTATAATAACAAATTGGCCTTTTCTCTAGGAAGGTCGATATTTGAATCAATTAGCAACACAAAGGCCATTTAAGCAGTAAATAACAAAATGTTGATACAAAAAAAATACCCAATGTATTTTGCTGTCTAAAAAAAAGTTACATATTTTCAATTGACAATTTCGACATTTTTCAACAGAGGTAATTAATTCCTATTATAAAAAAAATCAAGAGAAAAAATTATACTGTCACTATGTTGATGATCACCACACATTAAAATATAGACGCATTTTAAAATTTCAAGAGAGAAATTACCCAATCATTTTTCAGGTCGACATAAAATAAAACTTACTTTTGTTCTCTCGGCACGATGCCCTGTAAATCATTCACATTTTACCTTCTGCTTACAATTCAGTATATTAATTCAATTACTGTTCACAATTCTGAAAACGCCAGGCGCTTGCTATGGGTTCCTGACAATGAGAAGCTTTGTCAGAATTTGGAAAAGTAATGAATATAACATCGGTAAAGTAATTATTACAATGAGGACACAGAAATGGCAGAAATTAAAACACATCAATGCTGTTCTGCAAATGTACAGTAAGTAATGGACGCATAACTTGATGTTTACTTGCATTTTGCTTTAATCATTTCATTCCTGCTTCCTGCAGAATTTTCATGCATTAAAAACGCATTCCTTAACATCTTGAACTCTACAGCCAAAGATAATTCTTCCATCCTCAAGATATCTTGGAAGCAGGATGAAATGGGCAAAATAACATAGCCACTTTGCACCAATGGGCTCATGAAACAGGAATGGCTCAAGAACAAAACAAAAATAAAAAACCATTGTCATAATCAGACTGACAGTTTACTTGTGGATGAAATCCCTTCATAGAAATATTCTACAATATCTGCTTCTTACACGTTCAGAGAAAGCTCATTATGAGTGCGTTGAAATCCCTTACACACACCGTGCCCTTCAAATATAAGTTAAGTATACCTTAGTTTAACCAGACCACTGAGCTGATTAACAGCTCTCCTGGGGCTGGTCCGAAGGATTAGATTTATTTTACGTGGCTAAGAACCAACTGGTTATCTAGCAACGGGACCTACAGCTTATTGTGGAATCCGAACCACATTACAGCGAGAAATGAACTTCTGTCACCAGAAAGAAATTCCTCTAATTCTTCATTGGCCGGTCGGAGATTCGACCGCGGGCCCAGCAGAGTGCTAGCTGAGAACGGTACCCACCCTCCCAATGAGGAACTCCTTCAAATATAACTTCCTAGATATCAAAGATCCTTCTAATACCTCTTTCACATCAGCTACCACATTTTCTTGGTCTTCCCGCTCTACTAACAGCTTCGAATCGTGCACTCTCGTCACCAATCTACTTGCTTCCATTCTTTCCACATGACCAGTTCATCTCATAATACTCTGACTCGTCCTTTTCACGTAGGCTTAACTATTTTTGTTACTTTTCTATATAATCATATTGCTCTTCGTTCCAAATCTTCTAACCAAATAAAATATACAAATGTTTATGCCTATAGTGAAATCCTTTTCTTTCCTCTGCATTCAACATCATATCTTCACCTCTATAAAGGAAAGCAGGCTCAAAATAAGTTTCATATAAATTAACACAGTGCATTCCAGACATTTATGGTTCTTCCCAATCTTTAACAGATATCACACTAACTTCCTTGCTTCGCTTATTCTGTAACTCGTTTCGTCTCTCATCCTACCGCAGCCAGTCACATTTACTTCCAAATGCCTGTATAGCCAAACAGTTTCCATTCTTCCACCGTCCGTATTAAAACCCACAGATCTATTTTCCTGGTTTGTTTACCCTCCAAACTTTACCCTTGCTCGCTTTTACTCTCATTCATTCTTGTTGAAATTCCTCCAGTAGTTTCCGTAGTTTCTCTTCACAAAATTTTATCAGTACTGTCTGCCCTAAAATTGAAAACCTCAGTATCTGCACAATTTTCGAAATAGAGATATGCCACCTATTGGGCTCGTGAAACACTAATACGCAAGTTACTGCAGTTTCAGAATGATTCTCCAATGCTCTCCACGAGTACTTAGGGGGTCCCATTTGCAGTGTCTGCAAAATCAGTAATAGAGCAAGGGAGTATCTACCATTTTTCTCAGTTTTATATTTTTCCAGATACTGCAGTCTTCCATTTTAGGGCAGGTGTATCGTCTACAAAACTGAATCTTTATAGGATCCGTAAACAAGTCGTTTTCTCATCTAAAAACTTTATACCTGCATTAAATTCCTGTCTCTGTCTTCTAGCATCACTCTGTTCATAAGGACACAGCAATCACTCTCTCGTCAACATTTGCCAACACACATTTTGCCTCTCAATCGATTTTTTTTCGTAAACTCTTTCTTTGTTCATGTATGACATACAGCGAGTTTTCCCTTTACCTTCAAACCTCTGGGACAAGTATTTCATAACAAAGGCTTGATTCCCACACACCCTCTTCCTTGTCTGGCCTCACCCTGTTCTTGCCCTGTCGATCATTCTGTCATATGTCTTGCGTTCTCAACAGAATCCTACCAAGCACCTTCCCTGGTATACTGGTGATGTTATGCTTACAATTCTTAACAGTCTTTCAGTTACCTTTAGTTTTATATGATGGATTTATTATTATTGTTATTATTATTATTATTATTATTATTATTATTATTATTATTATTATTATTATTACTATTATTATTATTATTATATATATATATATATATATATATATATATATATATATATATATATATATATATATATATATATATATATATATATATATATATACGTACATACTCGTATATACAGTGCATACATACATATAATCTTACTACTTAAATAATGTTTTCTCTCTTTCTGAGATGTAACTCGACCTGATGTTCCGCACCTAAATTTCAAGCTGCCACGTATTATGTTCGGCCTTAAGAGTTTCAGTGCATATTAATAAATAAATACACAAAATTACGCATGCAAATACTCGTCATCGAAAACAATTTCTAATATTCTAACCGTCATCACAAAAGGACGAGTTTCTCCAGCACTCAATAAAAAGAAAACCTTATTGGTGCAAATATAAATGTTACCAGAAGGAAGTGTTTTATTTTAAGTATTCTTCCACGTAACAGACAAGGAACATACCACTTCAGTACTCTGTCTTACTTAAAGACGTGTGAACCTAACGTGAACGTCTGAAGTTGAACGATATACATCAAAATCATTATTCTGCATACCCTTCAAAGTTTTGCCCCCCCCCCCCTTTTATTTTCCTATACGTTAGGCGTGTTGGTGTCCCGAGTAAGCTTTTAAAATGTTCAACTAATGATCAAAGTTTGAGGTCCAATCAACTTTCGACACTGAAGAACAATGAGGCAAAATGCTTCCTGGATAAAAAAGAAAAGAAAAAAAGAAAAGTCTTCAGGCTGCTGCGTTTGAAAGTTACGGTGAAATGTAAAAGACCCGGTTATGGGTCACCGAATTGAATTTTGAAATAATATTCTATTCAGATTATTGTAATTCTCTCTCTCTCTCTCTCTCTCTCTCTCTCTCTCTCTCTCTCTCTCTCTCTCTCTCTCTCTCTCTCGATTAGAATTTGTGGTTATCTATCCAAAAAGATCTTCAGGGGAAACGTTAAATATTCCCATAACCTACTAGCATAAGCTTCGATTTCCTTTATTGCGTTCAAAGCCTGTTGATGGCTTATAATTACGGTTCATGGATATAACTAGAGAAATAACTGTTTCACTTAATAGTAACTTACGGAGAGGAGAGAGAGAGAGAGAGAGAGAGAGAGAGAGAGAGAGAGAGAGAGAGAGAGAGATTTCTATTATTGCGTTCAAAGTCTGTTGATGACTTATAATTACGGTTCATTGATACAAATGGAGAAATAACTGTTTCACTTAATTGTAACATATGGAGAGAGAGAGAGAGAGAGAGAGAGAGAGAGAGAGAGAGAGAGAGAGAGAGAGAGAGAGAGAGAGAGAGAGAGAGAGATTTCTATTATTGCGTTCAAAGTCTGTTGACGACTTATAATTATGGTTCATTGATACAACTAGAGAAATAACTGTTTCTCTTTATAGTACCTTATGGAGAGAGAGAGAGAGAGAGAGAGAGAGAGAGAGAGAGAGAGAGAGAGAGAGAGAGACGCTGCATGTGTCGAAGAAATTGATGTAAGATAGGCTGCCAGATGTAAAGGTTTCCAATTAAACTTGAGTCTTTTCCATGTAAATTTCCACCCGCTAATCCTGCAGTTTAATTAAGATTTAAGCAGTATTACAATTCCTCATAACTGTTATTTGTACAGTATAAAGAGGCCCTGCACTTCGAGGAATTTTTCTTTAACTTAAGATAGAAATTAAACTTTTATTCAGCTTCAAATATTATGTTTTTTTTTTTTTTTTTTTGGCGGGGGGGCATTTTGTGTAATTTTTCCAAGCCTCTTATTTAATATTTTCTGTATACAACAAAAAGTCTTCCGGGAACATTTTACTGATATAATAAATTATTCTAAACTTTGTTCTTTAGTGTTACATGCGCTCCATGTCATTCCTGATGAATAAAAAACTTTTCTAGCAAATAATTATATAATTACCTTCATTATCTTTCAAGGACATCTGAACAAAAACCATTAACAAAAGACTGCGATCATGTCCAGACGACTACTTAAAAAAAGGGGGTAAAGAGACGAATGATGAATGAAGGAATATTTGCAATTACAAAGTTGATCATTTCAAAATATAGTTTAAGAAAGAGTTTAAAAATTTCCAGATAGGAGACGAGCCTAATAAATGCAACGAACTGTTACCGAGAAAAAATAATATATATATATATATATATATATATATATATATATATATATATATATATATATATATATATATATATATATATATATATATATATATATATATATATATATATGATTTTACATAAACAAAAGAAGTATGAAATGTACCTTGAAAGCAAAGAAACAAAATAACAAAGGAATAAAAAACTGTACATAGACAGAGCGAAAATGAAAAAAAAGAATTACAAATGGGAGAATCAACATCAGCCCCTATGGCATCAAAACGAAGAAAGATATCAGTTCTCAAAGCGCACAGGTAATATTTTCCCCCAAATCAAGACCTTCAGCACAGACAGTTGTCACTTCCCAGCCAAACCCTTTCGAGACCAGCTAAGTGAGCTTACGAGTTGGGGAAGCATTTGACCCTAAACCATCCCAGTGGAGTGGTAATCACTTCACATATTCAGCAGATCAAACGCAAACTTGTACCCTTGTATCCTTAGCTTGTTCCTCTGACTTGCAGGGACTTGACAATAAGCCAGTTGGCGCTGCCGTTGTTAACCGAGAGTTCTGGCTCAATGTTTGACTTACTCTAACTATGGTCTTGTGACCTCACTCTCCCATAGTTACATATATTGCGATGCCGGGGCGTGCAGTGGGAACGCTGCCATTTTGCATGGAGGGATTAAAAGGAAAAATGTTTCTTTTATATTGGTCAGACTTGATCGTCTCTAAATCCTTAGTTAAAATGACTATGGTGTTACAAGCCATGAATACCTATTGTTTCATGTAAAGTTTATTTAAACAAATGTATGAAATTGGAACTTCTTAATAACAAACATTACGAATTGTGCATGTAATGAAACTACTAAAAATGAAACTTAATTACTAGGAACATATGGTAATAATTTGCTATATTCTCTATATTCACTTTAAAAATGCACGAAAGTCGTCTATGCCAAATGATACAATACACAACAAACTCACAACTACGAGCAAATACCGACAACCAGAATTTAAAGTATCACTAAGAGATTTTATTGCAATACACAAAACGTCAGCCAAACGCAGGTCAGCGAGGAAAATTTAAGGAGAGCAAAGACACCAGTCTGTCCATTCAACATCTAAACAACCTCAAGTCGCCGATCAATTTCATTGAACGGCGACTCTTCGCAGCAAAATCAACCCCCCAGCCAGAATGTTTAAACTGTTCCCTTATGAAACTCTCTCCGCAAGGCCATTCAATCTGATACATCTCGCCTCTATTGTGTCGTGAGGGTGCCACGTGAGGAGATCGTTTTGGCCGACTCTTTTGTACTCCATTCGCCGAAATCTGCAAAGCCCTGCCTCCTTTTGTGCCCTAAAGACTTATGACCTCCATGAGGGGGACAATTCTTTGACATTAATCCTTTTTATTGTTTTCGGTCAAGCTTGCGTTCGCCGTTAAATGCCCGTCCCGGCTCTCTTTTGTCTTCTACCTACACGGTGCTTCGAGGCAAGGACGAAATATATATCGATGAATATGGAGGAAGGTTATGACAGACATGCAAACTCACATTAAATATCCATGCGTCATGAACATGATAAAAAATAAAGATTATGACAAATATGCAAGCTCACAGTAAATATCCGTGCGTCATAAACATGATGAAAAATAAAGTTTATGACAAATATGCAAACTCAAATTAAATATCCATGCGTCATAAACATGAAAAAAATAAAGATTATGGCAAAAATCCAACTCACAGTAAATATCCATGCGTCATAAACATGATAAAAAATAAAGATTATGGCAAATATGCAAACTCACAGTAAATATCCATGCGTCATAAACATAATAAAAAATAAAGATTATGGCAAATATGCAAACTCACAGTAAATATCCATGCGTCATAAACATGAAAAAAATAAAGATTATGGCAAAAATCCAACTCACAGTAAATATCCATGCGTCATAAACATGATAAAAATAAAGATTATGGCAAATATGCAAACTCACAGTAAATATCCATGCGTCATAAACATGATAAAAAATAAAGATTATGGCAAATATGCAAACTCACAGTAAATATCCGTGCGCCATAAACATGATAAAGAATAAAGATTATGGCAAATATGCAAACTCACAGTAAATATCCATGCGTCATAAACATGATAAAAAATAAAGATTATGACAAATATGCAAACTCACAGTAAATATCCGTGCGTCATAAACATGATGAAAAATAAAGATTATGACAATTATGCAAACTCACAGTAAATATCCACGTGTCATAAACATGATGAAAAATAAAGATTATGACAAATATGCCCTCTCACAGTAAATATCCATGCGTCATAAACATGATAAAAAATAAAGATTATGGCAAATATGCAAGCTCACAGTAAATATCCATGTGTCATAAACATGATGAAAAATAAAGTTTATGACAAATATGCAAACTCAAAGTAAATATCCATGCGTCATAAACATGATGAAAAATAAAGTTTATGACAAATATGCAAACTCAAAGTAAATATCCATGCGTCATAAACATGATGAAAAATAAAGATTATGACAAATATGCAAACTCACAGTAAATATTCATGCGCCATAAACATAATGAAAAATAAAGATTATGAAAAATATGTAAACTCACTGTAAATATTCATGCGTCACAAACATGATGAAAAATAAAGATTATGACAAATATGCAAACTCACAGTAAATATCCATGCGTCATAAACACATATTAAAAATAAAGATTATGTCAGTTATGCAAACTCACAGTAAATCTCCATGCGTCATAAACATGATGAAAAATAAAGATTAAGTCAGTTATGTAAACTCACTGTAAATAGACATATGTCATAAACATGATGAAAAATAAAGATTAAGTCAGTTATGTAAACTCACTGTAAATAGACATACGTCATAAACATGATGAAAAATAAAGATTAGGTCAATTATGTAAACTCACTGTAAATAGACGTGCGTCATAAAGATAAATTAAAAATAAATCTCGAAGAAGCGTGAAAATCGACCCTGAATGAATTACTCTTCAAAGATAATCTCTGAGCAGCAATTACCCAGAGAATTAATATCAATGCTATAGTTAAACATTAACATAAAATATACTTTAAAACACAAAACATATTTCAAAACAGAATAATTCAGCTATTTAAACAAACTAAAATTCACGTACAGATTTAACGGGATGCCTAAACCTATCTATTTCAAAATACTGAACATACCACTGGGAAATATATTATTTTTGCCTAGAAAATAAATTACGTTAAGCAGATAACTTGCATGTAAAAAAATAACCATATAGTCATTCTTTTATCTTAGTATCAAATCAAGCTCAAAATATGTTTAGGGTCCATTGAATAATACTACACTTTATTCTTCTTAGAAACTCGAAAGGACATGCTATTTCTATTCAGGCAGGCAGTCCACACATCTCTATGTACGTGTGAGAGAGACAGAGTGTGTGGGTATGTAAACGCACACACGATGCCATACAACCGAAGGCGAAAGAGTCCAAGTACGTGACGAGGAATCAGTTTGGAAAAGCAAAATTGGTCAAACTCGACTTCCATACTTTGAAAAAAACTATCACAGCTCAAACGGCATAACTCGACAATTCCCACTGAAAGTAACACATAATTTCAAAACTGAGAACTGAATTGCTGCAATGTGCAGCCTCACATACATCCACACGTACATACATTAACACATTTTGTGTGTATATACATATACAGTATATGTGTTTGTGTGTGTGTATATGTATATATATATATATATATATATATATATAAAATATATATATATATATATATATATATATATATATATATATATATACATATACATATATAATATATATATATATATATATATATATATATATACATATACATATATAATATATATATATATATATATATATATATATATATATATATATATATATATATATATATATATATATATATATATATATATATATATATATATATATTACCAGTGACTGAGATAACGTGCTGCACTTTCTGGAAAATACGATTAACAATCTTGTTTCAAGATTTTAGTACACACACACACACACACACACATATATATATAAATATATATATATATATATATATATATATATATATATATATATATATATATATATATATATATATATATATATATATATATATATATATATATATATATATATATGACTTTGTAGGGCACTGGGCCCCATATATCAGCCCCATCCCTTTTGGCAATAGGTTGGGCCGATATGGATTATTCTTCGGTGCCCCGTAACTCTACAGAACAAAATTAAACTAGTCCACCCTTTATTCACTATTCTCGAATAGCCTCCCATTGAAAGGGGGACTGGACACTCATTTAAAGCAAAGTTAGATCCTCTTTAACAGAGAGCTATTTACCGGAACTTTGGTTGAAACTGATCCAGTGGTTCAGTAGAAAAATAGGAAAATATGAATGGTTTACACCATACATACACACATCAACATCCGACCCATGGAAAGTCTGTTGAGAAAAGCTTCCATGAGCTTTCAGTTTAGGTGAGCTTAAAAAGGACATTACAACTCATATCACAAAATAAATCGTCATATCTTTTTTTTCGAAAATATTCATATACGAATAACAAACAAAAATAAATTACTCCATCGTCGACGTAAAACAGGAAATACGGAGAAAACATTTTAGTCCTTCTTACCGCTCTCTTATAAAAAAAAAAAAAACATAAAACTTCATTCAAAAAGTCGAGAGATCCCAACTAAACTCCATACTCCACATTACAGAAAAAGGGGAAACTTCAATGTTAGCAAAGAGAAAATGAAATGATGGTAGGCGAAGGTTACACACAATGGGGGATATTTGTATTTGAGTCAAGGCCATTTTGGGTGGGGGGGCGGGGCGGAGGGGGGAGAGGTAGCAAGCGAAGAGTAAAGGAACGGCGAGTGGTTGCGGGAAAACACGGGTTTAAGGAAGGGAATAAAAATGGATAATAGAGTTAAGACGGGTACGAATCTACCTCTCTTCGCGCTGCGCTTTAATAAATATCATTAACATGATGGGAAGATATTATATATACATACATATATATATATATATATATATATATATATATATATATATATATATATATATATATATATATATATATATATATATTATATAGATACATATACATATACATATGTATTTTGTGCTAATTTATGTGATGTGTATAAGTATATGTATGCAATATCGGCATTAATAACCTAGATGCTGTGACGCCAGTTTTAATAGCCTCAAATCAATCAATTATTATATGCAATATTTATAATATATATACACACATACGTGTGTACAGTTATATATATATATATATATATATATATATATATATATATATATATATATATATATATATATATATATATATATATACTGAGAGAGAGAGAGAGAGAGAGAGAGAGAGAGAGATTCTGTCTCTCATACACACATGACCACTTGCGTACACGTGACTTTTTGAAACTCACAAATATTGATATGGACCTTTACGGCACATTTGGAATAACTTCTGCCCCAAGGAAATTATAATTGATAACTGCTTTACCCCGGCCAGGATTCGAAGCTGTGCCTTCGGTTTAGACTGAGTGACTGACAGTTGACGTTACCCGTTTGGCTACCACGAGAGATATAAGGTGATTTAGACACTGATGTGCAAGTTCCTGTCTTGTACAGGCTCTGTACTTAGACAGCTGACTGTTAAGTTTGTAGCACTTGGCTAAGTATGAAGTTTTGTCAGTTGTACACAAGTGACTTTTTCATACTTATAAATGTTAACCCCGAAATGTCCCATAATACAAATTTCACTTTACCTTGCGGATGACTTACACCTAAGAGGAATTACATATGATAAGGGCACCTGTCCCGGCCTTTTGGGTTCAGATTTCCTAGCAGATAGGAAACCTACACCTCAGACCTACGGATGGGTGGATTTGATTGAGTTTTGTCGGTGTTGCTAATTCTTGCATTTTACAAGACACTTCCCAAAGGATGGCGCTCTCTTTAAACGTCCCACAGCTATGGATGAAACAGGGACCCGACATCCTCTCCGACCTATAGGACAAATCAGATAATAACGCCTGTCATGTCCTTGGAACACAAGACGGATTTATCTGATCACAGGAATTACGGCGTCGCTTTTCATCGAAAGCGACAATAGCACGAATTTCTTGTACTTGTCAGTGGCTTAAGTAGAGGATGCGACCCCGAGGCAAATTCCTGAGATATATGCTAGTACTGCACCAGCCCCGTTTTTTTGCCATGCCCCTTGGTTAGGTTTGGTTGTGTTAGGTAAGGAAAGATTAGTAACCCAAGCGTAATTTGGGCGTAGGAAACATAATGAGATTATTTTCAAGAAAATTCTATGGTTAGTTTTAAAGATATGGCGTCCCGCTTTTTTCAGGGAAAGGTCCCGGCACTCTGTTACATCTCGGGAAAATGCGACAGGGAGAGCAAATCCCTTCAAAAGCGAGCACCTCTTCTAAATGAATTTTTGCACATCCAACCGGTGTACTATCTCTTCCTCTCGCTCGCTTCCTCTCCTGACAGAGCCGTCCTCCACAACTCAGCCGAGTGTCGGGACCTGATTTGATCAGGATACCGCCCATGCTCTTCAGAAAAGGATGGAAAAGTCGCACAGCAATCGGTATAGTGGACTTCATAATCTACACCATTATGAAATGTTTTGTTTTCTTGTAGATATTGTATCTGCAACGTTTTAATTTCCGTTTGTCCCTCATCTTCGTACTACATGTTGGTCTCTTGATATATTTCGATGCAGTGTAGCGACCTGATTCCCTTGATGTTCCACAGTTTCAAACATAACGCTTTTTTGCATACACATCTGTCGTTTGTAAATGATTCGATTCCCAGAGTATGCGCATAATTTCGCCATAAATTTCAATCTTTCCTCTCTCTTTCTCTAAGTTTAATTTTCGTCCTTCTTTTTCTTGCGAACAAATCATAGTTGTTTATCTTCCCTATAATTTAGTACTTATGAAAGACAATCCCTTTTCACGGAAGGAGGTCTAGGGAATAAACTTACAAGATGAGGAAGAGGAAGTTTTGTATTTATGATCACAATTTTCCCCGTTTTACATGTAATTAGCTTTTTGGTATTCAGTGATACTTTTTTTCCTAAAAATTATATTTACCAACATTGGCAAACTCTCTCTCTCTCTCTCTCTCTCTCTCTCTCTCTCTCTCTCTCTCTCTCTATATATATATATATATATATATATATATATATATATATATATATATATATATATATATATATATATATATATATATATATAATATATATATATATATATATATATATATATATATATACTGCATATATATATATATATATATATATATATATATATATATATATATATATATATATATATATTTATATAATATTCCCAATTGAAGCTGGTGGTGTAATAATTTACAAACCCCTCCCTCTCTCTCTCTCTCTTATATATACTATTCCCCAATTAATACTGGTGCAATAATTTACAAACACCTCTCTCTCTCTCTCTCTCTCTCTCTCTCTCTCTCTCTCTCTCTCTCTTCCCAATTTGACCCTGGTGTAATAATTTACAAACTGGCTCATATTAGAGTTGTAATTCAATATTCTTAGGATATTCTCCAGTCATTATCACTCCCTAAAATCAATTAACCACGATATAACGTAAAGTGATGATTTGCTATTTGATTGTAAGATTCCCGTTATTATTGAAGCTCGTTTGATGCTTATTGGAAATAGTTTCTTGGTCTTGCTTTCCTGTCCTTTTGATATATTTCACTAAATGTCCCGTTGTCCTCGAGATTGTAATCATTTTTTAACACAAATTTAAAGCATGAAATTATCACAACTCGTTTTTACAAACGTGGAAGCGTAATTGGCGATAAACATCTTCCAGTGAAATTGATAGTCATGTTCCGGTTAAAAGTAATTGCATCCAGGTTCATACTTTTCGTCTCACAAGTTTAGCACTGAGAGAGACAAGGTTCCCCCCCCCCCGCGTAGGCGGAGCTTCGTCTACCTCCTTATTGCGTCACCAGGCGAATTGCCGTAACGAGCAGGTACCTCTAAGATACGTCATCGCCTACGTAGTTATCCCAGGTGGAAGGCGACCCCACCCGATTGGGAAGACCTTGTCTCTCTTGTTCTTGGCACTGACGACCAATTGTTGTGTTGCGTAATGGCTCTCACACCGCAGGAATCAGGAACGGGTTTAATTGGTCTTTGACCTGTCTCCTTGCGACATTATAATCCGCAGGCCTCTATGATTTACGCAGTTGGTTCTGTTCGTCTGTTGTCATTTTCGGTTCTTACATTTACGTATAGTAAACTGAGTCTTGGACTTTATCTGTAATCTGTAATGTTTGTTGTTTTTAGACCCCGTGATTCTTTAGCTTTAATTCATTATCGTATGCAGCGCCCTTTGTTCGTTTTCCTATCTACCTGTCAACATACCCATAAGAAACAGGAGAATGCTTCCGTTTTTACTTGAGGTAAGGTCACTCATACTACGTACGCCATTACGTACTATTGACGTTTCAGTTGTCCTACAACGCTTGACATGGATGAATCTTTTATAATATATATCCACGTGGAGGAAAACTCTCGTCAGTCACTGTGTTAACATATAAATATACTACATTCTCATTCCAATAAAAAGCGTTATTGGTATCGGATACCTTAACATGACATGGGAATAGATGAAAATAAAAATAAGATCTACAATTAGATCCTTAAATAATTGCTAAGTTCTAATTTGGAATACTCGTAAAAAAGAAAGTTACGTGACCGTGATGAATACACGAGTAATACCTTGTAATTTTAAAACACCTTGTAATTTTAAGGGGGGTTAAACTCAAAGAAAAAATATGATGCGCCCTTAACCTAAATCAAAGAATTAGGGGGAAAGCTGACAGAACGAAGGGAAATTCCTACCGGGAAAAGAATTCTGTAGTTCTTGGAAGAATACGATCATTCTATTCCAGATTTCACCTAGAGATTTGCAACCTAAATAACTGCAGCAACAAGTATTATACGTGCTAAAAAAAAAAAAAACATTCATTCAAAGACAAGAACAATTACCGTTTTCCATATTCTAGAAGAGTAACAAGAAAAGTAGACTCCTACCCGACGACCTTCGGTGACTTCACCCCAGCGACAAAAGATCTGAGCGTGATACCTCCATAACGTAATGGAATTGAGATCAGATTCCCCGGTAACCGGAGGACAATCAGGAAATTTCTGTTTTTCTTTGAACACTGAGCGAATGAACCAACGGTCCCAAGCCATTACTTAACTGCAGAAAGCAGGGATATGAAATTCTCGTTTCGTCGAAAATCTCCTCGCTATCAATACAGCCTTTACACAAAAGGGTGCAAGTCGTTTCAAAGCCTCTCTCTCTCTCTCTCTCTCTCTCTCTCTCTCTCTCTCTCTCTCTCTCCTTATGGGGCTGAACCTGATATCGGGTTTTGTATCCGTCCTTCCATCCCCCTTGGAAATGGAGGGGAAAAATTAAAACTCGATTTGTCTGGAAGGAAGAGGAGATACAGGGGTACAGATATCTACAGCCATCTGAGCTGTAAGGACTATCTGTCAAATCTTGCATCTATCTATCTCGTGTATGTATGTATGTATGTATGTGTATATACACACACACACACACACACATATATATATATATATATATATATATATATATATATATATATACATATCTATCATAATGGCATAATGTCAAATATTGAGGCAAAAATATTATATGTCAATCAAATAAACTGTACCTCGAGAATAACTTACACCCAGAGGAAACTATCACTGATCACTGCATCTGCCCTGATCAGGATTCGAACATGCACCTTTTGGTTCAAGAGCAGATGAGCTTATGAATTATGATTCCCCTTAAAAGTAAATTATTCTCAAAGTAAAATGAATTCTATATTAAGTGACGTACGTGGATTAATATTTGTGGATTCATACACATACACACACACACACACACACACACACACACACACATATATATATATATATATATATATATATATATATATATATATATATATATATATATATAATAACTATATATATAGTTTTATATATATAAATAATATATATATATATATATATATATATATATATATATATATATATATATATATATATATATATATATATACTTACTGAAATCCGTACTGATCATATCAAACCAATCAAAAAAAAAAAAAAACAGTTACTCTTTAAATAAAAGAAAATAGCCACTCAGCAGTTTCATCCCTGGCACGTGATCGACGGCCATTTATAAGAATCAACTCGACGGTTTCATTTCAGTTGAAACGAACAAACACCCGGAGCGATTATCTCTCTTATAGAGGCTAAACCGCCCCTCCGGTCACCCGGAGGAGGACACCTGCCCAAAAGAAAAGACACCCCAAACAAACTGGAAAGAAAATGATGGATTGAGGAAATAATAAAAGTGACCGCACGCTTGGGGGTGGGGAGACGCCAAGCCGCTACCAGTAATTGAACACAGCCCTTCCGAGTCCCACGTTTGTGCAACCTGTATATATAAGACTTAAGTCAACATTGGGATGGCCAGCTACCGAACACTTTCTCTCTCTCTCTCTCTCTCTCTCTCTCTCTCTCTCTCTCTCTCTCTCTCTCTCTCCCCCACCTCTACAATTTTCCCTGAGAACTTTCTTGACCCAAAATGGCCCGTGACGCTCACTAGAGCATCCAATTTCTGTCGAGGGCCCATTTCAACATTCTTCTGTTGATATAATGGCCGGGCCAGTGGAGGAATAGGTGTGGTGGGGGAGGAGGGGGCGGGGGGGAAGGAAGGGAAACAAGGAGGATACATCTGTGGGAAAGAAAATGAGGGGAAAGAGGAGGAAAAAGGGAAAGATGCAGAATAAATACAAATGCAAGTCCTTTTTGTCCAGGCGATTTATCTGCGCGATTCCAGGTTTCGCTGCTTTGAGGCTGCAAATATGCTCGGCCACCTGCTTTAAATCAAGAAACGCTTTGCGAAAGAGGGGCAAGGGATTGTTTTGTGAATTAAAACAAAGCATTAAATCTTCACAGAAAAGTTACTGCGGAATTTGCATATATATTCATGAAACGAATGACTGCTTAATTATAAATATAAACCTCACACACAACGCAGTAACAAATGTAATTAGTTGTACAGTAAATATCTACAAAGCAGGATACGAAAAAATACTTTATATTAATTAATAGACATATAAAAAAAGGCGTGCAAACGATGTACGCACACACATGTAATATCTATATATATATATATATATATATATATATATATATATATATATATATATATATATATATATATATATATATATATATATATATATATTATATATATATATATATATATATATATATATATATATATATATATATATATATATATATATATAAACTGAGAGGAGAAAAAGAGATAGGAATTAAGTTTTACAGGGTATATGCATAACTCTGAAGTTGTTCTTTATGACACTGGTGGAGAGTGAATATCGAAAGCAAAATTATTACATAACTAGACCTTAAAAACAAGATGTAATGAGCATTCAGGCCTCTTCCATATGAATGTATGCAATGTCAGAATAATGATAATAATTACTATTATTATTAGCAGTAGTAGTGGTACCAGTAGTGATTATTATTGTTTGTAAAAAAAAAAAGGAGCAGGTGGTTAGGTAACACCATATCTTCAATAGACAGACACTATACACCATTAAGTACTACGTTACAAGTGATAATATTAAGAGATTAGCGAATCAGTTAAGTATTAACCTTGTTATTGTTCAGTTTAACAACTCACAAACTATACTACTCATTAACCCATTCCATATATATATATATATATATATATATATATATATATATATATATATATATATATATATATATATATATATATATATATATACATATATATATATATGTAAATATATATAATATTATATATATATATATATATATATATATATATATATATATATATATATATATATCAGAGATATGCAGTCACTTGAGATATGTGATATAACGCACATCACCATTTCGCTAACTGATGGTAAGAAGTAAATGTAATGAATGATGCTACGATACCACGAAAGATTCAAGTTACATCTACAATAACTGAATTAAGGAAGGCATCAGGCACTCCACTAAGCGATTAATATGAAATGCGTTTGCGGAAACAGGAATTGGAATATGTGACTGGATTCCAGAGCCAGCTTCCACTTGTGGAAGTGTGACGGGACGAAGGCACATGAGAGAAAAAAGAGAAAGGGATAAAAAAAGAGAGAGACAACTATTCAGGTTAACGAAATACAAGACTGGGAGTGAGAAGGGCCGGATTAAGATAAAAAGAACAGGTGAACAGGGCGGATCATATTCCATCGAGGAAAACGCAGAACGATGGACTTTTAAAAATGATGTTTGCAGAACTATTAAGAAGGGAAAGACAGAGATCTAGGAACTGCTATTACAGACTTTAGAAAAAGGAAAAAAAAAAAAATAAATAAATAAATAAATGGTAGCATGGGAAAAGTTAAGTATACCTTAGTTTAACCAGACCACTGAGCTGACTAACAGCTCTCCTAGAGAGGGCTGGCCCGAAGGATTATACTTATTTTACGTGGCTAAAAACCAATTGGTTACCTAGCAACGGGACTTACAGCTCATTGTGGAATCCGAACCACATTATAGCGAGAAATGAATTTCTATCACCAGAAATAAATTCCTCTAATTCTTCATTGGCCGGCCGGAGACTCGAACTCGGGCCTAGCAGAGTGCTAGCCGAGAACTCTAACGACTCGTCCAACGAGGAACTTGATATTATATAAGACAGAAAGAAGTGACTGTGGGTATATCTGTACAATAAAACCTTGAACTACTT
This sequence comes from Macrobrachium rosenbergii, assembly GCF_040412425.1. Classification (NCBI taxonomy): domain Eukaryota; kingdom Metazoa; phylum Arthropoda; class Malacostraca; order Decapoda; family Palaemonidae; genus Macrobrachium; species Macrobrachium rosenbergii. Next base: position 72,051,481 of record NC_089788.1, on the reverse strand, counting down.
TAAATAAATGCAGAATTTGGGACCTGTCTGCATTACATAAAGTTCAACTTTATATATCCCATACGACCTTCATCAATCAAAAATGAAGACTTTGAACAAAATTAAATATAAAGGGCCCTTAACTGAATCAGTCATAAACTTCAATGAGGGCCTGGTTTCAAATTAAGCTGGTCCGCTCGTATGGTCGGTAGTGTCGTGACATGCCGCTCAGATGTCGCGGGTTCGCGCCAGGAATTCTCGTAATTTTTGTGTAAGGATAAAATGTCTCGCATATATATATATATATATATATATATATATATATATATATATATATATATATATATATATATGTGTGTATATATATATATATATATATATATATATATATATATATATATATATATATATATATATATATATATATATATATATATATATATATATATTATATATATATATATATAGGCTAAATACATACATACATATACTATATATGGGATGAGAAATTAAGGTTTGAAAGTTTGCCCCAATTTCGAATAATACAAAAATGTAAGTAGATGGAAAATACGTTTACATTCTGAGTAAAAATAAACAGCAAACTGATTTCCCTGTTGGATTTACGGTCTGCCCATACGAGGTTCCAGCTGAAGGTTTAAAGAGAGAAAGAAAAAGAGTAGTGTACTCACATACCTTCTCTGCAATGCTAACCAAAGAGGTTTAGCCTAGTGGTTCTCAACCTGGGGGGCGCGTCAGCAATTGCCAAGGGAGCTCTAGCCCTAGGGAAAAATTAAAAATTCTCTAATTATATTAGTTATTCTCTAAACAAGAGCCGCTAAGGAGCAGTGTCAAGTATCTCACTAATTCATTCCCAAAAGAATAAAAAGACCCCTTCTCTTTCTCTTTTTTTTATTCCCTTTAAATCTGGGAGGGAATTTTACTCAAAGACGCAAGGGGACGGGAGGGCGTGGAGGGAAGGACCAATTCTTAGAGAGGGCGTGATAATAAAAAGGTTGATAACCACTGGTTTTGCCAGTAACAATAAACGACGCACTTTACATCACCGCTGTACCTCTTGGAAAAAAAAAAATAAAACTTTATTTTTTCACGACCTTAAGAACTCAAACTACTGTACATGACACAGAAATGCAAGTACAAGGAATTAATCCTAATTCAACAACAAGCAAAAAATGCCCCAAAGGTTCTTCGGGGCAATCGAGTTTTCTGTGTCAAACTTTCAGCCGCGGGCCATGAAAATCAGCCACGGTCCGGTGCCAGAAGTACGGTCATGGCTAACTTTAACCTTAAATAAAATAAAAACTGCTGAGGCTAGAAGGCTGCAATTTGGCATGTTTGATGATTGGAGGGTGGATAATCAACATACCAATTTACAGTCCTCTAGCCCCAGTAGTTTTTAAGATCTGAGGGCGGTCAGAAAAAGTGTGGACAGAAAAAGCGCGGACAGCATAAAGTGCGGACGGACAGACAAAGCCGGCGCAATAGTTTTCTTTTACAGAAAACTAAAAAGGATCTCACTTGTTCTGCATTTACTCACCAAGTTAACCGGCCAAGATGGCGACCGTACGAACAAGCAAGAATGCACACAAAATAAGAGCGTGGGGAGACCTGAAGGTAATTTTTGTGTGAGTGTGTGTGTGAATGTCTGCGCCCGTTTCCACTGACATTTTCGGTGGGAATTAACAGCCCTTTGTCCCTCCCTGCACAAAGACCACACTAATCCACTGCGGTGCTAGGGAGATACTAAATCACAAGAATGCTGAATCTGGAATGGCGTGGGAGAGAGCAAGACAATGGAAAATTTTAAGCCCTGAAAGTATACGGGTTAGGTCCATTATATCAGGTTATCTCTTTCTCTTTCTTTCGCTGCCGTGAGAGAGAGAGAGAGAGAGAGAGAGAGAGAGAGAGAGAGAGAGAGAGAGAGAGAGAGAGAGAGAGAGAATTTTAAAATGCACGACAAGACTAATCGAATTAAAGAAGTGTGTTTCGTAGAGAGAGAGAGAGAGAGAGAGAGAGAGAGAGAGAGAGAGAGAGAGAGAGAGAAAATTTTTTAAATGCACGACAAAACTAATCGAATTAAAGAAGTAAGTGTGTTTCGTGATATCATTAGTAAATAACGGATCTAAAAGTAAAAAAATAAAAAACTTAAGAAATATATAAAGAAGCAAATACAATGGAAAGAGAAATCATTAGTCCCTAAAAAATGAAGAGCCGTAGCGGAAACAAACCAACGCTTGCAAGAGAAGAAAAACTGGGCGAACAATAATTATTAAGAGACCCAGAATCTTAGTGAAAAACGCGCGCACACGTGAAAAGAAAGAAGAACATTGGTGGTTAACAAAGAAACAAGGAAACACGTGGAACGAAAGAGCTGCATGAAAAATGTCTGCTTTGCAGAAGAACGAGAGTAATAAGTGACAAAAAGAGTGAGTTACGTGAAAAGAAAATAGCAGAGAATGAAAGTGGGTATACATGCATTGAGGCAAAAATGATATTCTGGAAGGAAAGGGAAGGAAGATGTGCAGATAATAAATGGGTGGGAACTAAAGAAGCAATGGAAGAAATTAAACAAATAAAAATTCGTTAAGATCTACCTCATAAATACTATAATTCACAGATAGCAATTTACTGTGCCTAAATTCTTACGAGAAAGGGTCTTGTGCATAAATTATTACCTCAGTTAAAGTCTCTCTCTCTCTCTCTCTCTCTCTCTCTCTCTCTCTCTCTCTCTCTCTCTCTCTCTCTCTCTCTCTATCTATCTTTATATATATATATATATATATATATATATATATATATATATATATATATATATATATATATATATATATATATATATATATATATATATATATATATATATGTGTGTGTGTGTGTGTGTGTGTGTAAACAGATGGCACGTGGTGTTAGCCAAACTTAATTCGAAAGCACAACGGTTCCTAAGAAGTTAATAAAACAAGGGCTACTCTAAAAATGAAAATATTGGCAATCATGACGTTAACTAATCTTTTCAAAACCTTGCTAAACAATCATTCAGAAATTGTATGTCTGTAATTAATTGTCATGTATTAGCAACTTTGTTGAAATGGAAAAAATTAAGTTCCTTAGTTTTCTGAAAAGTCCGTCCGCACTTTTTTCTGTCCGCCCTCAGATCTTAAAATCTACCGAGGCTAGAGGGCTGCAAATTGGTATGTTGATCACCCACACTCTAATCATTACACATACCAAATTGCAGCCCTCTAGCCTCAGTAGTTTTTATTTTATCTAAGGTTAAAGTTAGCCATAATCGTGCGTCTGGCAACGATATAGGCCAGACCAACACCGGGCCGTGGTTAAAGTTTCATGGGCCGCGGTTCATACACCATTGTACCGAGACTACCGAAAGACAGATCTATTTTCGGTGGCCTTGATTATATGCTGTACAGAAAACTCGATTGCGCCGAAGAAACTTTTTTAATTGTTTTTTTTATTTAAAACAACGGAGAATTAAATCTGTTCTGTCAGCAATGGGTAAATAAAGACCAATGTTCACCATCTTATATGAACGTGTCATTGCCTTGGTTCCACATATTTCATAATGGCAGCAATAAAACTCAACGTCAATGCTCCATTATGATGGCATAGGCTGCTTTAACCTTACATGCTGAATGGTGAATACTGGTCTAAGTTAATATGTTAGCCTGAAATTTATACTGTACTTTTCTGATCGTTTCTGTAAATTGTTTAAAATAAAAGAGGGTGGCGGTAATAATATTTACTTGTTTGTCACGGTAATTTAATCCTATGCCTGTTCCTTAAAGCAACTCTCAAGTCTCACCTTCAAAAGGTTACATTATAATCCCTGGTTTTCGAGAGCACGGCTTTTCTATCGGTTTTTGGTTTCGAATACCAGGTGACTACGCTTTAGTTGCTGATGTTCCAATAAACTTTTTTATTCACCACTGTTATTAATTTTCAACCTAACTTATGCAATAACGTCTACATTATGAAATGGCTAACGACAAATTTTGATCTTGACAGCGTATTTCTAAATCCTTAACCAAACGTAAATAAGTTTATATCTACTGAAATCTATGTAAAGGGAAATTTTATCAAATCATTTCAAGCCATATACTGCGTAAGGCGACAAAAAATACGACTCCACGAACTTCCACGCTGTCACTTTTCAGCAAAGTCAATAATTAGTATGGAAACACCCTAGAGTTATAGTGAGATTACATGTTATTTAGGAGCCTTTTCGTCTCGATTAGCTTCTAAGTGATGTTCCGACTCATAAGCCTTTTAATAATAATAATACATTACGTATTAACTGCTTTGATTGACAATAAAAAGCTAAAATCTGATATTTCTCAGCAATAATCGAAAACCTCCAGGATACAATTAATAGAGAAATGAATAGGCAGATTAGCAGCGCAACTAAGTAAGATGCCCTTTTCCCAGTCGTTACTGTACAAGATGATTAGCCGCTTACAAAGGGTCTTAGATGCGATCTGTTAAAAATAGCATCATAATTCCTTACAGGGAAATACATATCTGGATTAATTAAAGTAATGCCTAGCTTGCTAAATGCTGGGAAAGTATTTATTCACGGATTATTATACAGGTGTGACTCTCCACAGAAAGTTCCAAACGTACGTGCAATACAAACCGATATACTTCTTTTAAGCTGCAGAGAAACAGTTGTACAGGGAATAGTACAAAATAATTATAGTATACGAAGGAAAAAATTATAAATTATTTTAATTTTAGCCAGTTTAATTATTTATAAGCTGGCAACAGAAAACATCCTTTCTTTAATGAATGATCTATGCCAGTTTACATACGAGAGAGATTCTGTTAACAGAACTTGCTTCTTACCACGTACTTTCTTTTCTCTTCTGATAATTTTCACATATTTTTTCCTGGTGAATTCCTGACAGAGTTACCGAGTTACTTCTCAAAAGATGGCAGTCTCGCGGGAGTGGAGTCGCAAGAATTTTTCTCGAGGCGGAAAATTCATTCGACGTTGAATTTCAATTACTGTGAATTGAATTTAAGGCTCGAACGGCCGTTCAAGTGAGAATTTAACTGAGACTAACGGAAGGTCCTCATATATTCTTGAAACGAATCATAAGTCCGAAAGGGGGAGAATGCCATAATGGCAATGATTATGTGAAACCCCGAAAAATAGCGTTATACGTAGTAAAGAGTAACAAAAAACCGTAGATAATTTTCTCGCGTCATAAATAAGATGTGTGTTCGACGTAACGTTAAGAATATCTAACAATCTGATGAAAATTATAAATGATATACACATGCTGTTCCGTATAGATGTAACTGAATATTTGTGGCCATCAGAATGCGAAGTGCGGAGAATTATATATTTTAATTTCCTCTATCAAAAAACTAAAGAATATTAGAATGTGGAAGAGTTCACTTTCAAGATAATTTTAGTAATACCCATTCCGTATACAGTTCAATACACTGAGCCTCAGTAATAAAATAACTATATGTCTGGCAGTATATTACAGTTTAAAAACACTTAATATGAAAAATACAGCAAAAATTATAGAGTAACTCCCAGTATAACTTTTGCACACACACGGGCGTTCAAGATAGGAAAAAAACAAATGATGTCGTAATTAGGGAATAAACTTTATTTCATAATATGAAACCGAATTATTTTCCTTTCTGCGCCAACGAAACCTAATTTGTGAAACGAAAATTAGGATTAATCGTAATGACATTACAGAAATAACCAACTGAATTTTCACAAATAATCATAAAACACACCATAACGGGAGCTATTTAACCCACAAAGCTAGTTCAATGGATTTTGCGGAAACATCATCAAAATCAAAGGATAAACTATCGACTGACCGATTAAGGCCAAAATTTATATAATTCCTTCCTTTGGGGGATTAATTTTAATATCTATTACTAAATATTCTGGATAACCATGATTTATGCCATTAACTTCTGTATTCAAAACCAAATAAAGCTATTAACACATGAAAATACAAATGACTCCAAAAATTAATGGCATAAATCATGATTATCCAGAATATTTAGTAATAGATATTAAAATCATTCCCCCAAAGGAAGGAATTATATAAATTTTGGCCTTAATCGGTCAGTCGATAGTTTATCCTTTGATTTCGATGTTTCCCAGAAAACAACTGAATTAACTTTGTGGGTTAAACAACTGGATGCTGCCGTCCCTTTATGGTGTGTTTCATGATTATTTGTAAAAATTCAGTTGGTTATTTCTGTAATGTCATTACAATTAATCCTAATTTTCGTTTCACAAATTAGGTTTTGTTGGCGCAGAAAGGAAAAGAATTCGGTTTCATTTTATGAAATACAGTTTATTCCCTACTTATGACATAATTTGCTTTTTCCTATCTTGAACGTCCGTGCGTATGTAAAAGTTGTACTGGAAGTTACCTATAATTTTTGCTGTATTTCCCATATTAAGTGTTTTTAAACTGTAATGTACTACCAGACATAGTTATTTTATTACTGGAGCCCAGTATATTGATCTGCGTACGGAATGGGTATTACTCAAACTATTTTAAAAGTGAACTCTTCCACATGCTAATATTCTATAGTTTTTTGATAGAAGAAATGAAAATTTATAATTCTCCTCACTTTGTATTCTGATGGCCACACATATTCAGTTACATCGATCGGGAACAACGAAGGTATATCATTTGTTATCATTTTCATATGATTGTTAGATATTCTTAACGTTACGTCGAGCACACATCTAATTTATGACGCGAGAAAATTATCTACGCTTGTTTGTTACTCTTTACTTTAAGGTTATTTTTCGGGGTTTTACATAATTATTGCCATTATGGCCTTTCCGACCTTTCGGCCTTATGATTCGTTTCAAGAATATATGAGGACCTTCCGTTATCCTCAGTTAAATGGCCACTTGAACGGCCGTTCGAGCCTTAAATTCAATTCACGGTAATTGAAATTCAACGTCGAATGAATTTTCCGATTTGAAAAGAATTCTTGAGACTCCACTCCCGTGAGACTGCCATCTTTTGAGGAGTAACTCTGTAACTCTGTCAAGAGTCCACTGGGGAAAAAAAATGGGTGGAAATTATCAGATGAGGAGAGAAGAAGAGCCTGGTGAGAAATATGTTCTTGAGTAGAATCTCGTTAGTCTGGATAGAACGGTCATAAAAAAAATCGTTTTATGCATTCAGCTCTTATATGATTAAACTGGCTAAAAATGAAGTAACTTATAATTGTTTGTCCTCAATTTGCAGTAACTGTTTTGTGATATTTCCTGTAAAACTGTTTCTCTATAGCTTAAAAGAAATATATATATATACGTATATATATATATATATATATATATATATATATATATATATATATATATATATATATACTGTACATATATATATATATATATATATATAATATATATATATATATATATATATATATATATATATATATATATATATATTATATTTATATATATATATAATTATAATTATAAATTATATATATATATATATATATATATATATATATATATATATATATATATATATATATATATATATATATATATATATATATATATAGAGAGAGAGAGAGAGAGAGAGAGAGAGAGAGAGAGAGAGAGAGAGAATCACCTGTTACCACTGCCCGTCCATTAGCATCTGAAAGTTTTTCATTCTCCAACACCCTTGCTCGTCCACAAGGTATAAAATAACTTAGATATAACACCATGATATGTCGAAAACAGAAATGGGGAAACTTTTAATTATAAAACTAACCGATTTTTGAATTTTACACTATTTTTGTTACGCTGAGCTGGTGGCATACCACTGGGGTTACTGGAGTTTGAAACACTGAACTTATATACATATAAATATGCAATCACAAGTGCATACATACATACATACGTACACAAACCACACACAAACACACACAATATATATATATATATATATATATATATATATATATATATAAAACATGTACAGCGTGTATGTACGTGTGTGTGTATATATATATATACACACACACATATATATAATATACATATTAAAAAGTGAGAAAATTAAAAAAAAAAAAATTTTGAATTACCTCCAAAATAGCACGGTGGCGGCATTCTGTAAAAAGAAAAAAAAGACGAAGAATGAGTTCATTTGCATCAAACAGGTTCAGCTAAATTTTACATATTAGTTACATGAGATATACCACTGCTTCCTAAAAAAATCCTGCTATTTACAACATCAATTATTAAGGTATTCAGGCAACTACAAAAGCAAAAATTTAAGGAAAATACAATTTTTTTATAATACCATGAAAAAGATAGCAAAAATCACTGTAACTGAAATTTCCCCAAAAAAAACATGGTTAACATAAGCCACTCCCTTTCTTGGATGAAGGAAATTGAGATTATTCAAACACTCACGATACGTGCAATGAGAATTTTAAAACAAAAAAGAACGTATTATTATTATTATTATTATTATTATTATTATTATTATTATTATTGGGCCAAGCCAAAATGCCGAATTTCTCTCTTAAAGGGCAACGCATTTTAGCTAATAATAAGCGAAGAGCTTATAAAAAAGGAATTATAAACACAACCACCTAGAGTCTAAGGCTTGGTACCCTTTAATTATGACAGCATAAAACCGTGATAGTACAACAGCTTTAAGAGAACCACAGTATACAGTAATTAGCAGTGAGCTAAAACTAAATAATAATTATATTCTCGTTAACAACACTGGAAGGAGTTGTCTACCCGAGTTTATTCTGTGTGTGAGTGTGTGTGAGTGTGTGTGTGTGTGTGTGTGCACGTGTGTGTGTAAAAAGGTGAAACAAAATTTATATACAAAGACTGGCCTCACATGCATATGTCATACAACGTAATGCATGTACTTGACCTGAGCCACTAAAGCCCAGAGTCATCCACTTTACAATGTATTTCCTTTGAATTTTCCCGTATGTTTTTTTTTTTCTAGAATTATGAGATAACATGCATCGCTACAAGAACTTTTTTCGTAGTTGAAAAAAGGGTACCACGAGAGTAGGCATTTTCTCACTTCGAGTTTTCTGTATAAATCTACAATGATTTGTATCATTCATGTTTAGAGTTTAGAATGTAAAGAGCTCAATACTTTTCCCTAAGGTTTATGTCTCTTTGCTAAAGTGTCAGAGTTGTCATTTCCGATTATTTCACTTCGCAGTTTCAGGAAATTTTGTGTTTTCCATACAACGATGCATTCGCATTTATTCACTCAAATTCCGCTAAGTGCCCAATGTTTACAGGGCACTGGGTAAACTAAGGGGAGAATTTCTTTGTGACGGAGTGCCATTTTCATGAAGAAACTTCATTTGCATTACCGACCATTGCGCTGCTCCAATATACAGTAATGTATCAAAATTCATTCATCATTTTTAACCTTAAGCTGATGTCAAAAGAAGATTCTTTATGACAAGCTTAAAGTTACTCTTACGCACATAACCGTAATCCTTACACCATAAAGGTATCTTTCATTAGTCACAATTCCTTTACGTTCTTATCCATTTATCATCTTCATTCGAGGGTACCAAAAATACCGCTCTTTTACACTTAGACCCTAATGCACATTATGGGCCATTTCACTTAAACATACAACGAACTGTATTTGCATTAAGAAAGGCAAAATACAGACTTAAGCATCAAGGCATTCTGACAATACAGCTTTTACGAAATGCAGAAATTGAATCTCTTTTTACTTTCTGTTTCTTTTTATTTTGATTTCCTTCTTCCAATCCAGTCTTCGTGAATATTCCCTTGCTTTTCGACCTTTAACAATATCAACTAATGAAAACCAGAAAAAAATTAATGCAGGTTATGAAAATATGTGTGTAGAGTCTAGATTTATTTTCTTAACACAAGGTAATTTCCAAGATGTAGTGCACATATGAGTTCATGTAATTCACACACACACACACGTACTTAGGGCAGCATCAAGTATCAGATCTAGACAAAATATCCATAGCTTTCGATAAGTACTTCAAAATACCTTAAAGACTCTGTCCAATTCGAATGCCCTTCCCACTTGCATTCATTCTTTGGCTCTCTGAATACGCGAGTTCATTCTTCTAATATCTATAACTTGAGTGCTTAAGGTTACTGTGTAAAAAAAATGCATGTAATGGCCAATCCACCCCCCTCTCCCCTACAATAAAAAGATATCAGTCTGTCCACTGTCACAATTCTTACCAACACCTAGCTGCTATTAAACGAAGCCACATTCGTAATTATATAATATATATATATATATATATATATATATATATATATATATATATATATATATATATATATATATATATATATATATATATATATATATATATATATATATATTCCTATACCATTCTAGAGGTCTTTCATTTTACATACCCCAACAATATCTTTATTTTCTCTGCAATGCTGTACCACATACATGAAATGATATTTCCGTGAAATGAACACTTGAGTATAATTTATGAACAGAATTACGTATAAAATGCCGTATAACCACAACCCTAAATACTCTGACACGTCCACCTGCGCTTTAGTTTCGCGCTCTCTAACATTAATACACGCGGCCATATTTTTGTGTTGACATACATACATATATATACATATATATATATATACATATATATATATATATATATATATATATATATATATATATATATATATATATATATACAGTATATATACATGCATACATATATATATTATTAATTACAGGAGAATGGCATCCATTTAGAAAATGTAACAGATGACAGATGACGAAAGACTAGACAGGGGAAGGGATGTTTGAATTCAACCAAGGAGGAGGGTGCGACGGATCAAGTGTTCTTTATGAAACTGCTGTGTGTGTGAGAAGTCTGAAAATGAAATTAAACTGGGAATTCTCTATGCAGCGAACATGAACCTAAACAGTGCCTTTGTAAAGTGGGTAGTTTTTAAGATACGAATTTGAGCAAACAAATTCGTGGAAAAAATTTTTTTTAGCGTTATGCGAATTGTTATATGACGCCTCGATGTGAGATCCTTGATAAGTTTTCGGGAAAAGGTAATATTTAACGCAAAAGAGTTATATTTACGTAGATTCGTTTTGTTTCTGTGGTTTGTTGATATTCATAAGAACACATCGTTAATTATAGTTGAGACAAATGATACTGGTGTAGACATAAGTCTCTTGGTTGTGAAATGCAGGAAATACAGACTAATGGAAGAGTAGGAAAGCATTTGCGACACGAGAGGGGTGAAATACGACTCTAAGATGAATATGTCACGAGAGTCAGCAGACGCCAAATAGTTATGAATTTTATCTCGGACGCTATAACAAATAAGAGGCAGTATGAAAGAGGTGGTCAGCCCCGCAGTACAGAGCGGGGAAAAAAGCCCAGCTCTATACAAGTTGAGGAAATGGAATGTTTCTGAGGCAAAAGTTGTTAGGCACGAAAGAATTAGGTCCACTTATCTCAAATGAACGCGAAAGAATTAAGTCCAGTTTTCTCAAATAAATATGTAGGAATTAAGTCCAGTTTCTGCAAATAAATGCGTTGGCAGAAACCAATGAAATGTGTGAAAGCTGCTTAAGTGAACTTACTGATTAGTTCACGCAGTGAAAATTGTAGCGACGCAAATATTTGGTCAAACGGTTGGCACAGATCAAAAGGGTGCCCTGACATGTGTCATACAGGAAAATGGGAGGGTATATGCTGATGACGCTGCTGTATAATATTAAGAAACCAAACGAAAAGTTAAAAGGGAGATAATCTGGCTTTCACAGGTGTTAGAACAGGTGAGCCTTAATAGAAGAGTATAAAACTGAAGCACTCTAAGGAACAGAGGTCTAAGTCCTGCTGAAGTGGTTTGTCTGTAACTGCATGAAAAAGGTCAGGAAAAAATTGTTTAATCTCTAGTTTGTGTATGTGTGTTTGTGTGAGTGTGTGTATATATATAAATATATATTATATATATGTATATATATACTGTACACACACACACATATCTATATATATATATATATATATATATATATATATATATATATATATATATATATATATATATATATATATATATATATACTGTATATATATATATATATATAGCTATGATTGGCAACCTGTTGTTCGTGAGCAGTTAAAAACTGTGCTCACAACCAGTAGCTCTTTTCAGGATTAGGAATGACAAATATGACACGATATTAAGACTTCTCACCAGTCACTGAGCACAACTGCTAATTACATAAGAATAATCATATATGAATGCCCCTCTTCCATTACAGAAAATTACAGTTATTATTACTTGTTACTTTGTTTTTTAGCTTACAGCCGAAAGTTAACTTAGGTAAACTATTATTCTTACGGGGACAATCTTATCTTGAAATATTTTTAAAGTGTGCATTTCTATTGTCAACAATATGTTTTTTTTTATTTTAGAAATCAGAGATATGATCGAATAAAAAAAAAAAAAGTGGAGCCAACTCTAGCATTTTCGAGCACGGTCTGCATTTTTGGAGAGAGAGAGAGAGAGAGAGAGAGAGAGAGAGAGAGAGAGAGAGAGAGAGAGAGAGAGAGAGAGAGAGACTGCTGCTAAAAACACCTGTTTACCTTCCGATGTGGCTTCCTACTCATTTCTATCAACTACAGTTGCACAAAATCTATATTTGTTATTGTTTTTCAAGTATATCATACAGTAGTACGCTAAATGTAACAAGCAATGTATTCTCTCAAGAGGTAAACTTCTGTACCTCACAGTGTGTTACGTGGTATATAAAAAGTTTGCATGTCGATCCTTCGTTCAAGAGGTGAAGAATTTTTAAATGAAAAAATTTTTTAATAGTAGCATTTCATTCTCAGAATTTTCTATTAACTTGTTCTCCAAGCAAAATTACTAGTGTATTAAAATCAGTCAAATAAAAGTATACTTACTAAGAGCAAATATATTCTCTGCCCTATAGAAAGATGGATATAACAGTAAATCTGCAATATTTGAGTTACTGTACATAGATTTTGTGCACTTTTCTTTTCTGCAACTTACTTTACATGTAAGTGTTTAATGTAGCACAACAAGTCTTTTGCTCAATTCTGACATTTAGAGGATTTTTATGCAAAAGAATAAGTCAATTTTTCCCACATAAAGATACGCTTTTCTAGTCTCTTATTTAGTATTAAAACAAATTCAAAATGTGCAATGTGTAATCTTCATAAGGAAACGTATTACCTGTGTATTCTATAATGCATGTCTGAATAACGTGCAAGTTAGATAGAAATTAGTAACATAAAAATCTGAGTTGCCTGGCTTTGTTTCTGAATTTTATGTGCAGGCAATCAAAGGAATTTCTGTGAATTGAAATAAGTCTTACTGTTCTACAGTAACCAAGAATATGGTGGTACTCTCATACTTTCACCAAAATACTTCTGCTAACATAAAGAGGTTGGGAACCTGTGCATTAAAGGAGAAATGTGGTATTAATTACTTTCCTTATTCCATATATATATATATATATATATATATATATATATATATATATATATATATATATATATATATATCCATATTTACATGCATAAGTATATGTAAATGAATACCTATATGTATATGTATTATATATACATATATATACATACATACATATATATATATATATATATATATATATATATATATATATATATATATATATATATATATATATATATATATATCCATATTTATATGCGTAAGTAAATGCAGATGTATACGTGTGTATATATATATATATATATATATATATATATATATATATATATATATATATATATATATATATATATATATATATATATATATATATATATGTGTGTGTGTGTGTGTGTGTGTGTGTGTGTGTGTGTGTATATTTATATATGTGTGTGTCTTCGCGCTTCTGTTCGATCTAGCGTTTGAAGTTTTAATAGACACATTCCCCATTTAAATACAACCACTTAAAAAAAACCAAATGACACCAATCCTACAATAATAAATAATAACACGAAAAACAAAGAGATAAGTTTAGGATAACTCGGAAGGGGGGGAAATATGGCCAAACTTCCAAATTCCAGATTTCGGGGAGATTTACGGCCTGTCAGACACCTAAGCAACGCGCCATGCCTTTCCGGATTATCTATATATTCAAGATGTCGCTTCACAATTTATACCTATCGAAGAAGGTCTCTAAGTTGCCAGATTTATAACGTATCAATTGATTCCTTCTTTTTTTGGTGTTCTGTAAAAGATAAGTTTGTTTGCCCGTCCGCACTTTTTCTGTCCGCCCATAGATCTTAAAGACTACTGAGGCTAGAGGGCTGCAAATTGGTATGTTGGTCTTTCACCCTCCAATCATCAAACACACCAAATTGCAGCCCTCTAGCCTCAGCAGTTTTTATTTTATTTAAGGTTAAATCTAGCCATGATCGTGCTTCTGGCACCGCTATAGGTACCAACAACACAGGCCACCACCGGGCCGTGGCTGAGAGTTTCATAGCATTATACGCTGTACAGAAAACTCGATTGCGCCGAAGAAACTTCGGCGCATTTTTTACATGTTTTTATTGTGGAGGAGGAAGTGAGAATCACACACACACAAAAAAAAATCCCATATTAGCTATAGTAAGGATTTTCACTCAGTTACTGGAATCGGTGTTCAAGCAATATAGGAAATAAGGTCCTATGACGAAGAAAACAAATATTTCACAATGTCCAAATACTATTGTAAGAAAGACGAGACTCTAGCATGTGCTACCCATACTACCAGAACTGCTTAATTACAACAGATTACCTAGCTCCTTTTAATACTCATACAGTTGACCGAATAATTCCTTCAAAACCAGGTTGAAATTTATATATACAGTATATATATATATATATATATATATATATATATATATATATATATATATATATATATATATATATATACATATATATATTATATTTATTTATATATATACAATATATATATATATATATATATATATATATATATACATACATACATATATACTTGTGTGTACACTGTAAAATTGCCAAAGCAATATACTCCAAGAATAACCATTTCTAACCGTCAGACAAACACTCACGAATCACCACGGAGCTCACCTTTATAACTAAAAAAATTTCACACACGCCCCCGCGACACCAGACCAGACCAGACCAGGCCAGAGACAAGTACAAATGCTCAGAGGCGTTTTTCAGGTGCAGCTCATTAATCTCGGTCTCGCATGACGCATCCATTTTTAGCCACTGTTCCCGGGGTATGATTGATTGCGTAACGATTCCAATGGAATAAATATTTCATCATGAATATATTTGAAAACTATTATTTTGGCAAGGGGATGATGATAACGCCCCAGTCTGTCACGGGCGGATGGAATTTCAAATTAAAAGCCGCGTTATCAGTCCGCTGAATTTTTGTGGTACTCGTTTAAATTTATGGTGTTCTGTGCTTGAGATTTTTTGTTGTTTTTTTTGTTTGTTTTCTTAGGTTTGATGATGATGCTACGAAGAATTTCTGTCATTAGCCATTAGGTAGCCAAACACACACACGCACATATATAATATATATACATATTTGCATACACACACACACACACACACACACACACACACACACACATATATATATATATATATATATATATATATATATATATATATATATATATATATATATATATATATACATACATACATTCATAACCGTGCATTGTAAACATAAGAAGTCAACGTGTCATGCATTGTGATATATTCTACCATTATCTTTTTACATGTCTATTAGTGCATCTGTCACAAATCAAAATCCACGAAACATTCCATTTAACATATGAGAATTTTGTACAGGAACCAAACAACCTATCACTCTCGTACAGAGGTCCTGGTATTTTATCTTGTATATTTATCTAAATTCCTCAACGATCTACAAGTCACAGTATCCAACGGCTTGCACGGGAGGGAAGCTGGTTACCACTTAGCTAAACTACGCAAGAACCAACACTCACTTAACTGTTTGGTCATTCAAGATGAAGTAAGATCTATGGCATGGAGGGTAACATGTTAAACGTGCTATGCTTCCTGTGACAACGTTTACACCACAATCCACTTAACCTTATCGAAAAGCCTATTAGGCCTAATACCACTGCGTCAAAGGAATTGGCACTTATAAGACACTATCTTTAAGTAAATCGGCTACATTAACGTTCATTAGCTTGCCATTGCGTTCTTGTCATGATTACGCATTCAACTTTAGTTAATTACCGCAATACTATCTAAATACAACCTACCTTGGCCAGTTTTGACCTAACCTTAGCCACATTGCTCTACCTGATTCAACTGCTATGACTAGCGTTACATCAGCAATTAAATTTCCTCCCTTTTTTTTATTTAGTGAGGCATACTAATTTACAGTTTATATCCTACAGCTAAGATAGCTTTCGATGTAGGATGTACGAACACTTCCCAATTTTCACTTAACTCGATCTTGGCAAACTAGGCCTAGCTCAGCATGAACTCTTAGTTTAAAATTTTACACTTCATGAAGCTTAACATTACCGAGCCTTAGGTCTAAGTAACACCACAGTAATGTTGAATGCACGACCTTACGATCGTGCATACGCCATGAAACTTACGTCGTTGAATGATTTATACGAAAGCTACTTTAAATTAAAATGCTTAGTATAAGCGCGCTACCAGAAAAGCCTTTTCCTAACGTGACCTAACTTAAGGTACCGTGTCTTAGAGCAACTTATGTGGTCGCTACCGGGGCAAAACTAACTTGTAGTGATGGTAAACTCTCTAAAATGTGACATCATTATAAAATTTCCAAGACGTAAGCACATTTCTTTATCTTAAAATGGTAACATTATTTCACAATATTCACTTCCGAACGACCTGGAGCCGGTGGTCTAGGGCAGCCTTCGAGGAGTGGACTGCTTTGGCGTAATCTATTCAAACCCAATAGTTTGAACCTTTATATTCATTCCAAAGTTATATAAATAGATTTGTGTACTACAACTTTATTCCTTCCTAGTGTATGTAACCTCATCATATCAATAGTTTTCGTATTATCCACCCGCGCTACTGTTGTAGAATGGTAAATATACATAGTGCAATAAAGGACTTGATTTGACTACAAAAACCGCTCATGAGATCCCGTCCGTTCAACTGTTCACAGCCAACATAAACGTTGACTTGCCCGCTATGAAAATATGTCCTTAAATAAAGAAAAAGCTATCAAGAAAATAAAAATAATATCAGTAAGACTAATGCATGGTTCTAAAATGGCTAAATGTATGCATAAAGCTAGTCACGAGTGGCTTTCTGGTATATAATATAAAATCATAACTGCATGACAGCAAATCTTTCACATAACTCACTGTGATATACCGACAACGTAGGTGGATCAATTGACCAGCTCTTAGCTAGAGAACAATAGACCAAAAATAACTCGTTTTCAGAAGTGAACAGTCACCAGAACAATACACAGTTGCTCCACATGTGGTCATGCCTATCCGCTTAACAGAGCCGCTTTTGTTCGTAGACTGAAAATTCAAGATTGCCATTCAGGCAGCAATTACCGGGGGTCACGTGACGTATCTTGGAAATATTTGAAAACGAAATTTTGAAAATCTTGGAATACCTTCCTTTCACTTTCACTTTACATGTATTAATAAATCCTATGTCATTCTTTATAGAAGTAGCATTAGATATTTACTTACAATGTATAAATAACAACTACAGTAGGATAGGATCGGTGAAAATTCCTTGGGGAGGATTCAATCCTCTCTATTATTTATGACAATACAATGGGGGTCCTTTTGCCTAATGCAATGAGAAGCTACACATGAACTTGACAAATCTGACCGGGAACATACTGAAGTGCAGTGGGAATAAGCAGTGCAATGGAGACTACTACCTTATTTCTAGGCCTAAGTCATAAAAAAATATTGATACTTGCTCATTCCAAATCTACCGTATGTATATGCACCTTTTCTTCAGTTACTGGTTGTTTCTAATTAAAAGAACGAATTTCAACCTTCAACTTTCCGTGTACAAGTAATTGTAGAATTATTATCTACGTCAACGGCTGAGTCAATATATCATATATTTGTCTCATTAGAGGCAAATATAACCCACACATTTAGCTCACCCGTGGCCAGTTATAAATGTGCAATTCTCTCAACATTTTGTTACTGGCGACATATATATATATATATATATATATATATATATATATATATATATATATATATATATATATATATATATATATATATATATATATATATAATTTGTGTGTGGGAGTGCGTTTACTATTATGCACCAGCCTGCAGTCACCATATTACATATTCGAATCGCACAATCCTCTTCAGAACAATTACTGTTCTTTCCACTAGGGAAGCTGCCTAGTCAAGTTGTTACAACAGGAAAATATTCCTGCGACACAACGGCAGAGAAAAAAAAATCATCGAACATCCTTGGAAAGTCTGGCACGCCCAAAAGTATAAGTTCTTTAAACTCGTCTTAATCCTTCTATATCGTTAGAGGTCTGAGCCACTGTTTCGCAAGCCCAAAATGGCATAAGTGTCTCTAAGAATTATATAAATACTCAAAGTGATGTTTGGCTAAAAGTTTGCTACGGTGTAAATATATCAGCCTGAATTATAGTCAATATTTTCCTCTTACTCTTATGCAGAATTATGACAGGTATATTTTCACATTCTTTGTAAGCTTGAATTTCAAGTCAATGGCCGTTGTAGGCTTTTCCCATATGAATAGGGGTTTATCCTCTGAATAATAATAATAATAATAATAATAATAATAATAATAATAATAATAATAATAATTTCTACAACCCCGAATGCTTATGGATGTTGAATATCCTCAGTGTTTTATAGATGTTATATACATCAAAATAAACAAGAAAAACATTGCAAAGTCAGTGAAAAAAAGGACTAGGAAAATGGCATAAAGGGACGAGATGCAATAATTTGCAAAGATTTCTCTGAGAAGTAAGTGTCTCGCAATTACATACTGCTCAACATATAAAAAAAAACTTCCCTCGTTTGTGCTGCTTGTTCGCAAGTTAGTGTCGGATTGGAGTTGGTCGACAATACTTGTTGCATCAGCTTCTTTAGCAGAAACACGGTTTTCACTAGAAATCTGGAAACCTTCTCTCTCTCTCTCTCTCTCTCTCTCTCTCTCTCTCTCTCTCTCTCTCTCTCTCTCTCTCTCTCTCTCATATATATATATATATATATATATATATATATATATATATATATATATATATATATATATATATATATTATATATATATAATCTGAGATCAACCTACGGCAAACGTTTACTTAAGACAGCTTACTTAAGTTCTACTTACGAAAAATGCAAACAAACTTGCGTGGCTCATGGGAATCGAGTTACTGTTTACTTATGACCCCAGCATAAAATCCTAAAACGAGATCCACAAGGTATGGAACTAAAAGTAGAAAATGTGCAGTGAATAAACAATAAATCTTACAGCAAGCTATATTAAATATGAAATGAAATTTACTCTGCTACTCTATTGTATTTTGAAGTATCTTGCTTTTGAAAAATAGTACGTCATTTCAGGAAATGACATAACATTCCCCTTTCCTCGCAGGGATTTAGATATGCTTACTTGTGCAAACAATACAGGGGTTTGCATCCTTATCATACCAAGCTCCTAAGTGTGATATAAATAAAATTATGATAGATTTCAACGTCATGTCAGTCTTGAACGAACTTTGCCCTGTAAGCTCTTTATATATACATATACATATACATATATATTTATATACGTATACATAATTATGTATATATCTATATGTGTGTACATGTATATGTATGCATATATATATATATATATATATATATATATATATATATATATATATATATATATATATATATATATATATATATATATATATATATATATATATATATATATATATATATATATATGTGTGTGTGTGTGTGTGTGTGTGTGTGTGTGTGTGAGTGTGTGTGTGTGTGTGTGTATACTGGTCACATTCAAGTGAAACTCCTAAACTATCTTTCAACACTCAAACAGAGACTCTACGTTTGTAAATTCTTTATACGAAAGTGACCCAGTCCCAGAAGTTTCTGTTCAACTGTGAGACTAATCTGCTCACCTTAGTATTCACCTTTTAATTCTGCAAATTAAGAGGTTGATTGACATTCCAGATAAGAGATTGATTGACATTCCAGACACCAATGTCTGGAGTTTCATCATTTCCTGTCTCTAACGTCCATTAGGGATACATTTAATTCCTCGAATCCGGAATAAAACCAACCTATTCCTGATGTCTGTTTTCTTGCTTATTGCATGAAGAACCATTTGGTATGATTTGGCCACATTTAAGATAGTTTCGATAGGAGAATCAGCGCCATTAACCATAAATGATTTTTTGTGGGGCTGCATCAAGTGCTTTGACGACGAGAGAGAGAGAGAGAGAGAGAGAGAGAGAGAGAGAGAGAGAGAGAGAGAGAGAGAGAGAGAGAGAGAGAGACTGAAATTCAAATTATTATTATGCATACCGTCAGTTACATCTATCACTAGTCACCCTTCGGCATAACTATATTCTTCTGCCTATATTAATTTTAAACGACCATATTCAAAGGGTATCAACACATTAATTTTATTAGTTGGTTTTCAGGAAATTACATCATAACTGGGATTCAGACAGGAAAGATAAAATAATTGAACTTATATTTGACGCAGACTTCAAAGACTGATGTTCAAAACTTTGTGAAATGTGTTCATTTGCTTAGCAGGTAAGGTATAATTTTCTTTCTTTCGGGGAGAGAGAGAGAGAGAGAGAGAGAGAGAGAGAGAGAGATTATTCAGTTTTCTCTCTACCTCCTTCAAATAATATATGTCTCTATTTGCTAAGCAATAGATGAATAACGCTATTAACATATTAATACTTTGGAATTATATGAAAATTAGTTCACTGTAAAATAGAGTTATTTTACTGTAAAAGAGCTAAATCTAAAAACATTATTCGTGGCGTCTCATTAATAGGTTTTCTTAATACTGGCAAAACTGAAAAGAAGATACCTTGGTAAATTTAACTTATCTTAATTTCGCTTTTTCCAGACCTTTATTTATTCAGAGGCATTTTTTTTTATTACTGGAGTATTTTTCATTGTTATTTTTTCATTTCCTTCTGGTCGAATTCTTGAAATGTTACGTCTACCCACTGCTCCCTAGTAACTTCATGCTACTGAGTTCCTACATTGGAATGTATACACAATAATAATTACCTTTTATATCATTCTCATTAGCATAGCTTGATTATTATTATTATTATTATTATTATTATTATTATTATTATTATTATTATTATTATTATTATCTTAGTAACTTCATTCTATTGATTTCCTATACTGGAATGTATGCACAATAATAATTGTCTTTTAAATCATTCTCATTAGCATAGCTTGATTATTATTATTATTATTATTATTATTATTATTATTACTATTATTATTATTATTATTATTATTATTATTATTATTATTACTATTATTATAATTATTATTATTATTATTATTATTATTACTATCCTAGAAACTTCATGCTATTGGTTTCCTACATTGGAATGTATGCACAATAATAATTGTCTTTATATCACTCTCATTAGCACAGCCTGATTTCTTTTCGTTGCTATTATTATTATTATTATTATTATTATTATTATTATTATTATTATTATTATTATTATTATTATTATTATTATTATTATCAAAAGTAAACACGTCAGAGGAGCAATACAATTCAGAACTGGATGTACAGTAATTGCAATAATGATAAAACATCAACGAAGTTCATAATGTATGGACTGATATGCTCAAGAAACATTATCAACCTCATAAAATTAACCGTCGGGGGTGCCAAAAAAAGCCAGTTGGTCCGGATCCCAAAAGGCAAATGGAAGAAAGCTATAAAAACGACTCATCTACCGTCAAGATGGCAGTATCCATGCACTGTGGGAAAACCAAGCCCCGTCTCCCCAAAAAGGGAAGGAGAGAACGCCAGCAATAGGCAGCTATAAAAAAACGAGGAAAGGTCTGGAATGTTCACGACGGGGAAAAATAGGAATGAGATCCTTGCTATAAAAAAAAATTATTAATCTTTGCTCGTGGTGTGGTTCAGTCTGTTAACTATTATTTCAGTCATTTTTTTTTCCCGGTCCTTTGTGCTGTGTCTGTATGTAGCAACTGAATGTGGTAAGTACCGCCGCAAAAATTAGTAATGAGTTTATCATTTTTTCTGGCTCGGATATTCGGCTGATTTTGCTTTTTCCCCCTTCAAACATTTTTTTTTTTTTTTTTTTTTTTTTTTTTTTTTTTTTTAGCTAGAATGAGCAGGCAGGTTTTATCGTGGGTACTCTGACCTACCTTGAAAAAATGGTCATATAAACTGTTTCTGACTAATTATGGTACGTTTCCAGGCATCATTAGCTTATTAAAGCTCTCTCACTAATTCTTTGGTAAATTTAACCTAAAATCTTAATTTCGCTCTTTACTTATTCAGAGGAATTATTTCTTTTTTTTTTAATTTCTGGAGTATTTTTCATTGTTCTTTTTTCATATCCTTCTGGTTTGAATTCTTGGATTGTTAGTCTGCCCACTGCTCCCTAGTATACTGTACATTCCTAAATTGGAATGTATGCACAATAATAATTCTGTTACTGACATCTGAGAAACTACGCATTCAAAAATATTTTTCACTGACGTATGAAGATTTCGTGCGCGCTTTATCAAATCAAAGCTGAACAACATAACAGTATACGCCTTTTTCATTGTCATTAAAAGACAATTAAATGAAAACATTTTAATCAACGTGTACAACTGGTTGTAGATATACCTGATACACTGGCATGTTGACATTCGAAAAAATATTCTGGCAACTACCACTTAGTTGACTAAATCTACTGGGACACCCCGCCCCCTCAACTACTCTTAATATTTTAACCACTGGAAAAAAATAGCAGTGGCCAAAATTATTCTGTTTTGAACGTCGATAGCATATGAATTTCAAATTCACATGAATAGTAAAAAGGTTCTCATCCTAATTAATGCAGAAATGGAAAACACCAAATTATGATGGAATCAAGGTAGAGATGATTATATAGCTGATATTTTGCAAAACATGGAATGAGGAAACAACGTCTAATAATTATGAATTGGAATTCACAGGTAAGGTACCATATTTAGGTGACATGGTTGATGTAACAACTACAGAGGTACTGCACTTACGTTACAAGCATTGAAAACATTCATAGACTTACTCTAAATAGGTCGGAAAAGGAAGCCAATAAAAATTCTAGACATGAACAGGCTGGTTTTAGAAAATGTTCGAGCTGTACACATTAAATATTTGTTGTAAGATCTGTTCAGCAGTGCATAGACACTATAGCCTACTATTATCATCATAAGCATTTTCCTCTGATTTGTCTAGGTTTTAGGATAATTGGTCTTTTTTTTTACCAGTTTGCTAATCGGTTTCTGTACATTATCAATGATTGGTGGAGTAACACCCAACACCCATATTAAAATTAAGACATTTTCAAGAAGGAATTATTATAGCTCAGTTACTGTATGTCAAAATTCATGAAACGTTCTGTTATGTTCATTTTCTTTCGTACCCATTAGTAAAGAAAATGTGATGCTACCTAAAACTACCAGTAACTATTTCATTCAGAAGCACTAGGCATCCATTACGTTTTCAAAGAACAGCTTAGACATACCGAGGCACCATAAAGAAGTAACGTTATACTAATCCTATCATACGTCTGAAGCTTCAAATGCCTGAGTAAACCATCGGCATCCTGGATGAAATGACTCACAAGTTCTTGGAAAACCATTGAAATCTCTTCCGTGCCACCGTAATCCGATAGCATTCCGCAGACTCTTATATATATTCTTTCGGCTTCCGCATTCCCAGCGCTTTCAAAGTCTACCCCTTTTGTAATACTTATTTCCTTGGGTTTCCCAGTAATGGTTAATGATGTCTTTCGCCTCCACGTAAGTTTGTTTCCTCTAAAGGATTGACCCAGTTCTTTCTGGAGACAAATTCACGTGGGACACAGGCGCGTGCGTCAATGTTTGAACTAGTTTGTTTTGCCTAATTTTGTTTGCTGTTTTCTTTAGTCGACACTGTAAAGCAGTCGTTTGTCATAGTTGTCATAACATTCAATGCTATTCGACTGTTAAAGTTATATTTTGTTTGCCGTTTTCTTGAGCTGACACTGTAAACACTCATTTGTCATAGATGTCATAACATACAATGTTATTTGATTGTTAAAAGTCATATTTATTCAGTCCCTCGTCCGCTGGAAATGCCTTCATCTGAAGAAGCATGCCAATCATTGATCTTCAAATTACAGATTCCTGACACTCACTATACGCAAACAAGCTATACATAAATTTTCTGAGTGTCCCGTGAAAATCACGCAACAAAACGTTTTACATAATGAGTCTAATTGGGTTTAAAACGCACAAGTTTCCAGAATATCAACATGCCCTCTGTAAAGTTGCCGTTGGCCACGTGGGTTTGAGGAACAGATGGTTTTGCTGGTTTGAGGAAAAGACATACTGATCAAGATTGCGTGAATACATGATTTTACGACTGTGCTTTTCATTAAGTATACCTTAGTTTAACCAGACCACTGAGTTGATTAACAGCTCTCCTAGGGCTGGCCCGAAGGATTAGACTTATTTTACGTGGTTAAGAACCAACTGGTTACCTAGCAACAGGACCCACAGCTGATTGTGGAATCCGAACCACATTATACCGAGAAATGAATTTCTATCACCAGAAATAAATTCCTCTAATTCTTCATTGGCCGGCCGGAGACTCGAACTCGGGCCTAGCAGAGTGCTAGCTCAGAACTCTACCGATTCGTCCAACGAGGAACTGTGTGCTTTTCATTACTGGATACCGTCGATATATAATTCCTCCTAATAGTATCTGGTAATACTTTGTTTCAAACTTTTAAACAGAGAGAGAGAGAGAGAGAGAGAGAGAGAGAGAGAGAGAGAGAGAGAGAGAGAGAGAGAGAGAGAAGGATTAACATCATGGTGGATTGTCTGATCTGACCAATTGAATGTGAAATTCACTCAAAGAATTCGGAGATTTAAATAGATTTGGGAAGCTGACGCAACGTGTAGTAAAAGAATATTCTATTAGTTAAAAAAAAAATCTAAAACCTACGAATAGTCTGTAGGTTTCTGTCCGCACTTTTTCTGTCCGTCCTCACATCTTAAAAACGACTTAGGCTAGAGTGCTGCAAATTGGTATGTTGATCATCCACCCTCCAATCATCAAACATACCAAATTGCAGCCCTCTAGCCTACGTAGTTTTTATTTGATTTAAGATTAAAGTTAGCCATAATCATGCTTCTGGCAACGGTATAGGATAGGCCGCCACCAGGCCGTGGTTAAAGTTTCACAGGCCACGGCTCACGATACCGAGACCACCGAAAGGTAGATCTTTTTTTCGGTGGCCTTGATTATACGCTGTAACGGCTGTACAGAAAACTCGATTGCGCCGAAGAAATTTCGGTGCAATTTTTACTTGTTATAATCGTCAAGGACACGAAAGAAAAATGTTGGTCACATTTAGATTTTGACACACGTGCCATTTTTGGTCAGTGAAACAATAGTCTCTTATATGTGAGAATTACCTCAACATAATGTTCCCGGTAGCACTGAATTATTGAATCAGCGTGTGGGCGACGGGAACAGTTAGCACAGAGAGAAAATATCTTTTTTTTTTTTTTAGGCCTTCATTTATGTTTGTATGATTTTCGGAATTACTATTTTTTCATAATATTTTTTTTTATACAATAGGTTTATCAGTGTTAGCAAAATACACCCCCGCCCCCCACCTACCTCACCCTCCACCTCTTTTAATAATAATATTATCTGTCGCTAAACCAATAAAACCTAGCAGTGTTTTTCGACCAAAACATAAGAATGGTCATGGAAAATTAGGAAACAATTTCTGTCCCATATTTGCTTGGAAAAACGTGACGCTACTTAATCAAAGCTCTTATAATAGATTTATAATGTAATTAAAACACTACTCGGCTGTATAATAATAATAATAAAGCCCCTTACCTCTACGAAAACGGCTTTATGCCCATCTAACTTTACCAAATCAACATTAAGCCCAAATGAAAAATATCTTGGTTCAACCAGTATAGCATCGAGACTACAAATTATTTGTCTTTTTTTTTTGTGTAAGCACTGAATGTCCCTACGATAGGATCTCTTCCAGGAACAAATAACTCTCCCCCACTCTTGATAACCCTTCTTCACATTCATTAAGTACTGGAACATTTCGAATTCATTTAACGATGAAATAACAGCTTTTCTGAAGTCTGGGGTAGACAGTTCATATTACGCTTACCTTCTACGAGTGTCTTTGCCATTGAACTATCTATTTCTGTACATCTTGCTGTAGTAATTAATGACAGTTTACTTTTCCCTACTTGGACTTATCGTTAATCATTTGCTTTATATCTAGCTGCTGAAGGTATTCATCCTGAAAAACAGTATTACTTTGAAATAATGCAAAACATATGAAATATTTATTGTTAACTCACACCTTAAGTTTGATGTGAGAGAGAGAGAGAGAGAGAGAGAGAAAACATTCTGCATTTGAAGTATGATCCCATTTAATCTGAAATCTACACCGGCCTGTGAGAAGACTTTAATCTCATCTTACTGGGAAAGGCCCTTCCAACATGATTCAATTATCCAGGCAATAACGCCGTAAATACTAAAAGTCATAATATGGATGCGGTGTTTGATTTAGCGTATTAAACAGATATAATTACGTCAGTTTCAGATCCTTTTGTCTGGGATGAAATCAGATTTCCCAGACGTCCGGATCAAGAGAGACTTCACAGAGTATTTCCAGCAGAAATGGCCGAATAGCGACATGCAAACGTACCCAGCTTTGCTGGTCTAGTTAGAATAATTTCTGATGTCTATGATCCGTGATTCGTGAGTTAATTTTCGCGGTTTCTCATGCTCGCTTCTTCCAAAAATTGTTTAACCTTAGTTTTCAGTATCTGTGTTTACGACATTCTTAGTTTCATATTTTAATCGCTCATCTTTTACTTCCTAGTTTAGTATAGTGATACAATTATCACGAGGTTTTCCTCACTAGGCTCAAGTTAACTAGAAACGCGTCAAAATCGCGATTGCTGGAAACAAGTTGTAAAGCACCAACAAATACGTAGCCATACACACACACACACACACACACATACACATTATATATTATATATATATATATATATATATATATATATATATATATATATATATATATATATATATATATATATATATATATATATATATGTAAGCATTAAACTACAAACGTCCTTTAATATCCAATTCGCTCTATCTCGGAAATAGTATATTTTCATATAATGTTACCGAAGGGGAATTTTTTAGTTGATAATAAGTTCGTGTGGGTAAAGGCGTCACTGTAGTCCTGAGTTCTTGTCTTTCGTTGGTTCGAGCCCACGGGACGACGAACTTATTATCACCTAAAAAAATTCCCCTTCGGTAACATATATGAAAATATATTATTTCCGAGGTAGAGCGAATTGGTTATTAAAGGACGTTTGTAGCTTAATGCTTGTATATGAATCACGGTGATGTGATAAAAAGTCATATATACATACATACATACATACATATGTATATGTGTATATAATATATATATATATATATATATATATATATATATATATATATATATATATATATATATATATATATATATATATATATATATATATATATTTTACACACACATATGAGGAAATGAACATCTTGAAAAAACTACGTTCTGTCCTTTGAACGATTTGTTTGAAAAGTAAGTGGATGCTACGTTGGCTAAATGAAGTTATTCCATTCCTTCTTGAACTCCGAAGACAAAAGCAAACGATAAACAAGCAAAAGAAGAATATTCCCAAACGGAGAAAAATAAAAACCATGAATACTACAAAAAATGGACATATGTTGGAAATCAATCATTCATTAACGACTCCTGTTAACTAATGTCGATATTATCTGATCCAAAGTTCACCATTTAGTGCTGGGGTATGAATTGCGAGCTGATTTCAAATGTTCAGTTGTCAATTTAGCATATTCATTTTGAGAGGTTCCAAACTAAAAATTGGCCCTAGTACACTTGGAGTAAACATTTGGAAATCTCCTTAGCGTAATCGGCTTTACGCATTTCAGTGTCGTAAAACAAACATTTACTTTTTTTATTTTTGTTGAATCACATGTAGCTTTTTTTTTTGGCCCATCGCTGAACCATAGTAACGCACAATAATCTAAGCGCAGGTGTAAATGTCTTGAAAAAATCTAAAGATAGCAGGAAGAGGAATGTAATAAAAGACAGAACAATTACAACATTCGATTTAATAAAAAAAAAAACATTGTAATATAAACCACTAAAGCCACATATAAATCTCAGGTGTTTCTTTTAAATCCTTCTGTAATTTTCCAAGATATTCAAGAATTGCTCGTATTAACCGCTCACCATGTCAATCATCTGGTACGGTGACAAACAATTATGAAATGGGAAAGATGCATCAGGTTTTAAAACATTATTTTTGTTGGGTAAAAGACATAATAATCTATTATGTCTTGCTCTCTCGAAGTCTTTCCCCAGAGCTCTTCAAAGTCAACTAATTTTCGTTCTTTTTACTTCTTCGACGCCACCTCATAAACAAAATAGTTTTCGCCGTCATGTTATTAAGGGTGTCGCGATTTCACATCACCTCAGAGTTTCTTGACAGCTGAAAGCGGTTTTCCTTCAAGTTATCATATATATTTTATGAAGCTTACGCCTTCACTGTCAAATTTCCATCTGTTGCATAAGCAATCACAAACGAGTTAAAAGAGGCCCATCGCTCCAGCACTTTTCATCATGGCTGACACATGTGGGCAATTCAAAGCAGCCTTAATTCCAAGTGAAACCTATCATTCCTAAATTCATTTAGCTGTGAAACCTACACAGTTAAATGAGTAACATTAAAAAAATAGTTTTTTGTATCACTTCATCAGTATTTTAACATTCTTCTCTATTTGAGCATAACACGCTTACGATCAGAATCGAAGCGACGCATATAATCAACATAAATAAATGAATTTACATCGGATGTATTTACATTATATCAATACACTCGGCAAACAAAGCTTCACTGTATAAATACGATATACATTAAACTTAGGCATCGCTTAATTTTGGGCTCTGCCGTGTCCATGATTAATGATCGATGCGTTCCAAGTGACTTATTAATTACATAATGATTTATGTGACTGCTTTTGCAACCGTCGTATAACCTCACCTCACCTGGACGCTCGTAATTCATTTATTCGCCCAATAAGTTCAAGGATTGCTTCTGCCCGCTATAGTTATGCGAATAAAAATTAATTGGCGCCAGGCCTTTCGATTCTAATGATGTTTCCAGTGATGGGGTCATCTCAATTACCGCTATTTGTTTTTCTTTTCGGTTTTCGTTCAGTTTGATACATCTGGACGTTTTTATCTGCAGCAAGTTAATATATGAAAATGTTAAGCAGAATGATACGATATTTCCGTTTTAAACGAATAATATATATATATATATATATATATATATATATATATATATATATATATATATATATATATATATATATATATATATATATATATATAATAATGTATATATAAATGCACACACACATACACACATATATATAATATCTATATGGATAAATTTTATAAGATAAATATGTATTTGTAATAGCCATAACGACCTCTCTCCCAATCGATTTGTTCATACTCTTTAGATACGCCTGTCACTACATAAAAAAAAACGCAACTGCCATGGAACGAGGTGATTTCCTTAACCATCCATACACTGTATAAATCAACTGTCATATATATATATATATATATATATATATATATATATATATATATATATATATATATATATATATATATATATATATATATATATATATATATATATATATATATATATATATATGTGTGTGTATGTAAATATATATATATAAACATATATCAAACATATAAAAGTATTATGCACCGTGAAAATTACGATAAATTACCTTTCAATGACATAGTCTTCATTGCTGTTTATACACCAATTGCACAATACAGATATTACCGTCACTTTCGGTAATATCTGTATTCTATATACGCACACTAAAAATCAGTAACGCATATTAATCCGGTAATTGCTTTCATTTGTAGTACAGAGACGGGACAATCTTTTCATTTTTACCCTTGGTTTATATTTGGGTTACATTTATTAACATTCAGGAAGCATGTGATAATGTTTACAATGTATCTGATAGCTTGTAATAACAATGAAATGGCAATATTATTTGCCATCATCGTTTTACTAGTATGAACGTATACAAACATATATATATATATATATATATATATATATATATATATATATATATATATATATATATATATATATATATATTATTTCAGTAGATGAAGCCTATTTACATGCAACAAGCACACAGGGGTCACAGACTTGAAATTCAAGCTTCCAAAGAATGTCGGTTTCAGCCCCCCACCGCAGCAGACCCCACACTGCAGCAGTAACTGATCATGATGCAGAGCCAGTGATTTCTCATCGCCCTGGGGGAGACGCGAGCCCACGACATCTGAGTGGCATGCCATGACACTAACCACTATAGCAGTGTGTGTGTGTGTGTGTTGTGTGTACATAGACAAATCATATATATATATATATATATATATATATATATATATATATATATATATATATATATATATATATATATATATATATATATATATTATATAGTCATTATTTTACTCATGCTTAAATTACTGATACTCTGAGGAACACTGTGGGCAGACACCATTCAAAACTTTTTCCTTGCATTCTATCTAGCTATTTGTAGGTCTTGCTCTCATTATCATCCCTAACTCTTCAGAATCTTGTATTTTTCACTAAATTATCGCTCTCTGTTCTCTCTGCACACACAAACCATCTCAGAACAGCCTGATCCAATTTTTTACGTGTCACAATCTGTTTATTACTTTTTTCTACCTCAAAATTTGTAAATATTTCTCTCATCACCACAACTGTTGATCTTTCATTTATATTTCACATCACCTCACTTCTTAAAAAGGGAGTTAGGTCAATAATCCAATCATGCATCCCATTTTTATCATATATTTTGGGTACACCTTGCTTTTTTCCTTTCATCACTTATTCTGTGATTCCCATTTTCTCTCATTCTACCATCATCCGTCACACATATCCCCATTTACCTTTGCGAATTCATTTCTTCTGTTCTTCCACCTCACCTTTTATTATTCACGGGTTTATCTTCTAGGTTTCTATTTATTCTCGTAACCTTGCTCTTACCGACATTAATTTTCAGATGTTCCTTTTTACAACACTTTCATTAGTTTCTGTAGCCTATTTTCACAAGCACAAAGCAATTCTGCATAATTAGCAGACATAGGTCATTCTACATTTCATCCATGTCAGTGTCTTATATCACTCCTTAACTCTCAAGCTTCTCGCATAGCTATTGTTTCATTTTCTCTAGATCCCCACACCCATTTTCTAAGACAGCACTCTAGTTGAATTGTAAATACTTTTGTAACCTGGTGTACTTTCTCATTCGAAATTCTACCATAAACTTATCCCGGTATACAATACCATTTTATATCCCTATAATTCTTAGACACTTTTATCACTATGACTCTTGTACATAAGAGTAGTAATCATCCACCTCGCCCATTCCTTCGGATGCCTTCTTTCACCCAGGCATATCTCACAAAGCCTAATCAGAGAGAGAGAGAGAGAGAGAGAGAGAGAGAGAGAGAGAGAGAGAGAGAGAGAGAGAGAGAGAGAGACTCAGTTTTCAGTACCTAACATCACACAAAGTGCGGCAGCAAAGCAGACCACTATGAGTTGTCCATACCTCTATGAATACATACATGCCTATGTCAGACTACTTGTCCTAAGTAATTATTAGATATTGTGAGTACCTAATAGGCGCTACCCTACAGCCTAGGCTTACAGTTTCTTAAGGAAGGAATACTGTTAATGACACAACTGAAAAACCCGCATATCCACTGGATCCTGACCCCCCTGAACATCTAACCAATTCTACTTTGACCTGGGTCCCGTTCATAACGAGAAAGGCCTAAATATCAAAAGTCATTGCTATTGTACAGAATATGTAGTATGTGAAGGGGGGAAAATTTTAACTCTGCGATAAGAGAAAATGTTTTAAAATGCCAAACGGCGTTTGTGGGAGAATATGGTCCAAATAGGCGGCCAGATAAATGAATAAATCAATCAAGTTTCCATACATAAAGCGGGCACGTACAAAAAGAAAAAAACTGGGAAGCTGTAGAGATGAATCGCCCGAAACCAGCGGGATTCCAATCAGAAAGGCGAGATGTGAAGAGCCCTCTGACAAGCGGCTTCAAAACACCACTCAGGCCAAAATATCAATAATGGAAGCACCTCTACAAAGAGCTGCTCTTCGGCGGGGCTTCAGTCCATCAACAAATTGATACTGTTTCTGTAGCATAACTGATTGGTTTCTATGCGAGGAAAAAAGAAAACCCCGAGGCTGAAATTCAATCTGTGCGATAACTGGGTATTTTAGGAAAAATAACAAAACCGAACGTAGGTTTTGTGATGTCAGCGTTACGGACGTCAGAACTATTCCGGTGACACGATTCGGTGGATGGCGAAGGCGAGATTACTTCGGCACTGTTCTGCTGTATCCCAAAACTAATTGTTTACTGGCCAGTAATAAAAGAAATAAGTTTGGCATATAACGTGACATAGACAGACTTTTTAATAATCTCTAAGTTCATGAGCATAAATAGACAGACTTTTCAATAATCTCTAAGTTCATGAACATAAATAGACAGACTTTTCAATAATCTCTAAGTTCATGAACATAAATAGACAGACTTTTCAATAATCTCTAAGTTCATGAGCATAAATAGACAGACTTTTCAATAATCTCTAAGTTCATGAACATAAATAGACAGACTTTTCAATAATCTCTAAGTTCATGAACCTAAATGAAGCTGAAAACTTTAACTTCAAAAAACGAAATCATTTGGTATACCCACCCATCAGTTTTGACCATACTTTGAAAGTTTTATGTTTTGGATGTACAGTGAATTAAGCACGAGCTAATGCTTTAAAGAGTATTTTCATACGTTTGTTGAGCTAAAGAGCAGAAATCGCTAGGATAGAAAACAAACTTGGAAAGTGTTACACGAATCTACGTCGCACTTATTTGACAATGTAATACATTTTGTTAATGCGTATAAATATAAAACTTTCATTTCTATGCTGGGGACGTCTCTGAGGTTCCTCTCAGACGAAATTTTTCTCGTTTTCTGTTTTATATCTTAGCACGGCTTTCTGAGTTGCAATGATGTCCCGTAAATAAAAGTTCCGTCTCAAGCGTTTTACATATTTTAAAGTCCTCCTGGGCCTCTGTAAGCTCATAGGGCAGGCACTGATCTCCTGTTTCTTAGGCCGACAACCAGTGGGGGGACAGGTCCCAATGCACAAGTGGCCTGTGTGTCGCTAGGCCGACTGTTTAACTCCCCAGCCCGAGGGCTGGTACCTATTCTCCTACTGAACCTGTTGGGTTTTTCGGACCGTTTGGTTGACGGGCTGCCGGATTTTTGCAGTGGCGCAACCCGAGCCATCAGTGAGCGGCGGGATTTGAACCCCGGCCCTCTCGACTGGTAGCCGAGAATTATACCACTGCGCCACCACATGTAATTTTTGATAAAACACAAATACCTTGTTAATGTTATACCTGTTACCAGATAGCAAATATAACAGGTCTAAATACAGTGATTGATCACTGTTTCTGAACTGGAATTTCTTTAACCGAAAAATACATTACTGCAATATCATCTAAAAAATGATTTTAACGAAAGCATCGCTCTGTCGTCACTGTTAACACAGAAAACAACGTAATTCATTAGGACAGGTTGTCATTGCAGTACCGGGTGTCATATTACCATCGTGAAAGTTTGTTGAATGGAATCTTTTACTTTTTCAAGCACCTTATATTTGTTCTACTCAAGATCATTTAAAAACTTCTGAGTCGTTGAATGGAACCTTCTATCTCTTTTACACGTTTTGTTATTTTTGTGCCCAAGATCCTTTAAAATTCCGGAGGTTCCTTTTTATTACCTTTAAAAATGAGCTACACATAGAATATCCACATCAAGCATAGAGAAAAAGCAATCCAATGGTTCTTCTGTTCACATGAAAGCCATAACTACCTGATTCTCTGTTCTGATCTGTCAAAAAAGACCTCTGCAGGACCACACTTTCAAAAGCATGTTCAGTGCAGCCTGTAACTATTACTAATATTGTTTTCGTTTGTGTTGCAGGCACTGGCCGTGGATGCTTTCAGCATCTTGTAAAAACCTCGGGACACATTTTTCAAAGTCTCTAAAGAACCATCCCAAAATCTTGTTCTGAACTAAGCACCTAAATCGCAGTATCTCGGATGCTGAGGCTCGAATATTCAGTCCTGATCTTTTATTTACTTTCAACCGCCCCGTTTCCATCCACCGTAACTTAAAATTCCTTTGAATATCCATTCCCTCGTTTCACAGGTATTTCAGCCACCGTCCCAAAATCAAAAACAGAACTCGGAACCACGAATTTCCTGCAACTTCTTTGGCGGAGACAATAAACGCAAATAAATAATCCTCCATATTTCGGGGCTCTGTAATTACCTGCAGTCCGCTGTGTCGTTTATTCAGGCCGTCAATTAATGCTCCAGCAGAGTCCATATTTTTCACTGCAGCTGATAATCCTTCATTTTAACGAATGGATAATGAGGTGGCTTTGATGTTACGCAAATTCCACTAAATTTTAATTTTCCTATAATTCCATTACAGAGAAAGATTCTATTAACAAGAGTAGGTCTAAATTTCTCTTCTCGTATAATTCCATTGCAGCGAAAGTCTATTAACAAGAGCAGAAGTCTTAGAAATTGACAGCTAATTCCTCTAATTCCCTAAGCAAAACATTGTATCAGATTTAACTATTAAATATCCCTGGAGAAATTACTGTTCAGTCACGAACGAGTACAATATGAAGAGCGAATTTTCCATTCATAAATCGTCGAATGTACTACACAGATCTCTACCGCAGTACCTTTACCAAACGGAACTAATTTCCTCAAAGAAATAAAAAAAAAAAAAAACTTGCATCTCATGGCACTCTCGAGCGCTGGGTGGTGTTGAGTAAATTCCGAATGACTCCGAATTGAAGTAAATTGTGGATTTGTCGACTGTAATCCTCTGGGTGGTTTCTGTCATTTCTTTGCGGCTGCGATGCTTTAGTATGGAGTTCTTCGGCGCTCATTGATTCTTCTAATTGGGATGGAAATATCCTGATGATAGTTCTCAGAGTTTATTCAATAAAAACTTTAACAATACACACACAATATATATATATATATATATATATATATATATATATATATATATATATATATATATATATATATATATATATATATGTGTTTGTGTATACGGGTTTAAATCTGTGTATGCCTGCATATTCACACATTCATACATCGCAAAATATACCTAAATATTAAAGATGTATACAATCTGAATATATGATATAGGACGAATATATTAGCCAAGTGATAAGAATATCCTAAAACCGAGACGATGACGTTAAAAATAATATATATATATATATATATATATATATATATATATATATATATATATATATATATATATATATATATATATATAGTATATATATACACACACATATATATATATATATATATATATATATATATATATATATATATATATATATATATATATATATATATATATATATATACTTCATATTATATTGACCAAAT
Organism: Macrobrachium rosenbergii; assembly: GCF_040412425.1. NCBI lineage: Eukaryota > Metazoa > Arthropoda > Malacostraca > Decapoda > Palaemonidae > Macrobrachium > Macrobrachium rosenbergii. The sequence goes on along the minus strand of NC_089788.1, from coordinate 72,015,389 downwards.
ATCTGCATTTACAGAGTGTGCCAATAAAAGGGATTAACTAAATAAACGAGGCAAAATCGCCCTATTTCCTATCAGGCTTATTTTTCAATTTAAGTGCCAAATCTGCAATGATCAATGTTATATATCAGAGATTGTAAAACAATAAAGTGTAGCGAGAGACGACCTTCCAGAGTTTAAATTCATTGTAAGATATTAAAAACGTAGAGCCAACGAGTAAACTTTTTCTAGCTATATCTATTACAAAGAGAATGATTTAAAGACGACATAATATTCCTCAGTTAAGAGGAATATTATGTTTGCATATTTCATAAGAATATTAGGTAATTTGAAAAGGATTATTGTAATATCAAAGCTTACACTGTTGCACATTCTCTTTGAATTGAACTGAACTGAATTGAATATAGAATTTATGCCAAAGGCCAAGCACTGGGACCCATGAGGGCATTCAGACCTGAAACGGAAATTGACAGTAAAAGGTTTGAAAGGTGTAACAGGAGGAAAACCCCGCAGCTGCACTATGAATCAACTGTTAGGAGAGGGTGGCAAGCAAGATGGAAGAAAGCGAATATGAGAGGAGGTAAAGTAAAAGAAACGAAAGGGGCTGCAGCTAGGGGCAGAAGGCACACTGCAAAGATCCTTAAGTAATGCCTACAGTGCACCGCACGAAGTGCAATGACGGCACTAATCCCCTACGGGGGTTTCTCTTAGGCCTAAAATACTCACAATGAAATTCGGTTTTTAAATTAAGCTCGACTGGCTTTTCAGACACCTTACTTACATAGGAAGTTTGACAAGCAAGTCGTGATGCTATGGCTTCGTAAATAAGTTGACAACTCAGCACTGGGTGAATGTAATTAATGTAAAAATTAGTCAAAAGAATTCTTAATATTTCCGTAATTAGTTCTCTGCATATATTATGGCCGTTCGCCTCAGCTGTATGGAATTGTTTTAGTGGCAGTCCCCAAATTCCGCCTGTTCGATTTTTAATAAACTTGAAGGTGGGCACCTTAGGAGCTGGTGATAAATTACCCCAAATATACTTTTCTTTCGCCATGGATTATTTTTCCACTTCTGTTGTGAAAATGGATTGCGAAGTCTAATCTATACGATAGCTAGTAGGTAATTTTCACCTGTTTTTGCTAAATAATAATAATAATAATAATAATAATAATAATAATAATAATAATAATAATAATAATAATAATAATAATACCTAACTTGCGGGCTCCTAGTATTAGTTATAACAACTGAAGAAATTGCTCCACATCGAAGAATTCCATGTGATATGCTCCATTTCAAATAATTCCACGTGATATGCTCCATTGCAAATAATCCGATTTTTGTGGGAGTACTCCTCCGCAGATACTCCCACGTGCTATGAAACGTTCCTAAACAACTCTGTCAGCATTCCTTTTCTTTGCTCCTGACCTGTGACGACGACACTGGTGACGCCGTGCAGAAATAGTGTGTATCTGACGCACCCCCGCGGGCGTTGCCTGGTAACCAGGAAGACAACACTGATGCCAAAGATTAACCAGTTCTGACACCTACATAATACCTTAGTGTGACAGTCAGGAGATGAATATAAGCTCGCATTTATTACTAATCCATTCGTGCTTCCTTTGTCAACGTTTCAGGAGGATGCGGAAATCAGTAGCGCCTGCTTAAAGTTTTACGCAAAATATTTTTCAATTTCTGTGCTCTACTGTTCATTTTCTGCGTTATGAGTATTTACGGGATGTGAAAACGCCAGCGATGGAAATTACTCAAGAATTTGCTAAATGGCGATACAGGAAGTCTAAGTAAACTTCATATACGTGGCAACATCATGATAATATGAAACGGAACCAAAAACAAAACACGGGATTCTGTATAGCATTCGCTTCACACCAGTCTTTGCAAAGATTGTTTTGACTTAACACATTTTGACATTTTTGTGTCAATCAAATTTTTACATTTTTGTGTCAATCATCGTTCAGCCAACGATTCTGGTATATCCTGAAAAAAAATTTTTTAAATTCAATATATAAATAACCTTAAAACTCTGCTTTATGTATCCTGACAGTTACTGGAAACCGAATAATGGACATAAAATCCCACAGCCATGTTTGAGTTCTATCTACAGAGAGGCTTATAAATTCACCACGTTGCCATATTTCGAATTAACCAACCATCCCTACCCTGACCTGACCAACACGCTGCCCATTAATCAAATGAATTAATTTCAGCGTAAGTTCTGAATATGAAGTGACAGCTTTGGGTTCCACCGAGATGGGGGATGCATTTTTAATCTGATTTGACAGATTGGTCTTTCATAGTTTAAATCCAGCCGCCAACAAAATTCCGTGTGCTGTTTTAATGTACTAGGCACGGAAATGTTTATTATAGTTTCAATATCAAGTATGAAAAAAATGTTAATATATTTTTGACATATTTTTCCACACCCTACATAATGTTCAATATGACTTCAGGTAAATTTGCAAAATGTAAAAGAAATTGTACTTCGGCAAACAACCTTGAAAATCGTAAAAGAAATTGTACTTCAGCAAACAATCAATTCATATCTACGGAGGATTTTTATCAGATAACATCATCCCTTTTCTATTTGTCTTAATGGTATCAGTAAGCAGTTACATAGTGATAAATACGCTTAAGTACTTCACGTGTGCTTTCTTAACAGTTTCTTGTATTTGAGAGCTTCCATTTGAGGTTCATACGATTCAAAAGACAAAGTTTGCAAGCACTGGGATCATTTTTCCTCCAATAATCAATATTACATCTTATAATCCTCATATAATAAATAAATTATGATACGAGTTCTGATTAAGTTATTGCTCTCCAACGATCATAACTGCACTCAATGCCATAAAGGTGGCAGTAGAAGAATAACTGTTTCTATTTATGTGTAATAAATATATCAATTAAGAACCTGAATAATATTAGTTTTAAGTTGAACGTGACTGAAAATTCCTTTCAAAGTTGACGTGGAACGGCGTTTTTAAATTTGTTCCTTTCACTCTTAACCCTTTGCAAGATAACGGAACGTCAATCTTCCCGACGTAATGATACGAAACAAGTAAAAAGTGCACCGAAGTTTCTTCGGCGCAATCGAGTTTTCTGTACAGCATATAATCAAGGCCACCGAAAATAGATCAATCTTTCGGTGGTCTCGGTATAATGTTACATAAGCCAAGGTCCGGTGGTGGCCTGGCCTATATCGTTACCAGACGCACCATTATGGATAACTTTAACCTTAAATCAAATAAAAACTAATGAGGTTAGAGGGTTGCAATTTGGTATGTTTGATGATTGGAGGGCGGGTGATCAACATACCAATTTCCAGCCCTCTAGTCTCAGTAGTTTTTTAAGATCTGAGGGCGGACAGAAAATGTGCAGACGGACAGACAAAGCCGGCACAATAGTTTCCTTTTCAGAAAACTAAAAGGAAGTTAATGATGTTTAAAAAAACCTACACAGGGTTTCCAGACGGGCTTTCTCTTGTCTCACATCATCATTCTCTTACAAAAGGTAAGGAAAGTTAGGTGTTGCTTGTCATTTAAACTGCCTTAAAAAACTTAATTTTTTCATCAGGTTTTTCAGTAAATTAGGAAAGAAACGTCAGAATAATTACTTGCAAGGTGTGTAAGCTAATTTAATTTATGGTTGGGCTTCAATGTACACAACATTTGTCCATTTTTTTTAGGAAAATCAACGTAATTACCTACTGGCTAAACAAAACACAGTTGCGTCACAACAGTTTTTCTTCTCATCCCCTTTCTGTAGATTGTTAATTCATATTTGCAGAGAACAAAATATACATAGACAGCTATAACTTACTTTGTTAATGATGCTTAAAATACGCGGGCGGATAATATTGTTATCTGTGCTGCAATGAATTCTTTTACGGCCGATGTGTAATTTCTTATTTGAAATTCTTTCCTTCCAAATTGCTCATCACATCCTACAATAAAATATAATATTTACAACAAAAAGAGAATAATGAAAGAACGGTTTCATTTCAGTGCGTCTCCTAAATGAATAGGAGAGTTGGGTCAAACGCCCGCCTTTCTTTATGCGTTGATTCCCAGGTGCTCACTTTTGCCAACTTTGATGTTGACATTTCCCCCCGAAGAAACTCATTTTGATTCCATTTTATCGACACAAAGCTATTGATATTGAGGTGGAAATAGCGTACGCGATCTCAAAAGGTTACGTCAGACTTTCCAACTTCGACAGATATTTGATTTTTTATCAGCGACTGCCGTTTTTTTCCCATTTGATCCTCAGCGTCAAGTAAAAGGGTGGCGTGAATGAATGCAGGTCAGTACCTCAATGGGAGTTGAAAATGTTTGACAGAATTCTTAATCTAAAGGTTTCTTTGACTGGTTCCCGCTGATATCATATGGATGGAGATATACGTTCGTAACAATGGTACAACGCTCATATGTAATAGGAAGCATAATAACGAATAAATGGAAATTATCGTTTCTTTTACATTCTACTCATTTTATCATCATTAAGAGTTTTCGAAGGATTAAATGAATTCAAAGTATGTAATCATTACCAGTCACGGTTTTGCTTTTCGAAGACGTGCAGTGAGGTTTTCTCACCAAACGTTTCATTTTAAAACTGAAAGTTTTGTTTAATTTTTCCTGTCTATTACTCAGAAGCTCAAGAACCAAATAAAAACAAAAGGTGCAAGCGTGTCCTCAGTTCTTTCAAGCACATCATCGTGTTTTCTATTGTTTTGTCTTTTCATTTGACACTGACACTATCAATCTAATTCACAATATATTCGTCTAACTGAAGGCAAGTTTATTTTACTGGAAGGACATAAACAATTTATCATTTATGTTGCAAAAGTAATGGAGTTATCATCTATGCAAACTAGAATTTGTTAGTAAACAAAATACTTTAAGAGTTCACCCACCTCCCAAAAACGTGATATATATATATATATATATATATATATATATATATATATATATATATATATATATATATATATATATATATATATATATATATATATATATATATATATATATATATATATATATATATATATATATATATATATATATATATATATATATATATATATATATATATATATACAATTTATCAATTATGTTACAAAAGTAACTGAGTTATAATCTATGCAAACTAGAATTGTTAGTAAACAAAATATTTTAAGAGGTCACCCACCTCCCAAAAACGTATGCATATATATATATATATATATATATATATATATATATATATATATATATATATATATATATATATATATATATATATATATATATATACTGTATATATATATATATATATATATATATATATGCATGCATACATATATATATATATATATATATATATATATATATATATATATATATATATATATATATATATGATACCGAACTTACTATCATGTTAAAACACGGCAATCACTTCATAATTCATCAGTATTAGGACTACTGAATGTCAAAAAGGCTTCTAAATGAAGCCATTAACCCAGGTCGCATATGAGCCCCGTATGAAATGCTTGAGAATATACGCAGTTGCCGGAAGGGACAATGGCTATTTCGTCAATTAAAAATCTAACGTCCTCCTAGATTCCTCTGATGCATTATACCCTGGCCGTATTATTACCGTGTGCAACACAATAAAGTTCCTTATCGCGTACACGGCATTCTATAATAAACGGGAAACCTTAGGTGATCTTGCCCACCGCGCTAATTAATTCGCCAACCGGGAATCTTTACGTAGCCATCGATAAATCCTTTGCCCCAACAAGCCGATAATGAGATGATTACCTAAGCTTGTCCATTTTTACAGTTCCGCTGAATTCATTAACAGCCGTAAATTACACACACACACTCTATTGGTATATCCGCCACCGGTGAATGCAACTCGTCTCCCAAAATTTCAGTCCATGTTAGGTTTCAATTTGGTGAAGCTCAACAAACCTTAGTGGAAAAAGAATATGAAAGCTGGGATGTCACATTGTAGTCTGGACATTTACTCTCGTAAAATGATTGATATTTCTGTCGTCGTCTTCCCAAATTAAGCGTTTTTCTTTTTCTAGCTTCGAGTATTCATAATGAATTTAGTTACGTGCTAGAAATACAAAATATACATATCTCAAAAAACAGATAACGAAGTATGAAACACATACTAGTGTTGTATGTATGTAAATCTTGTATTAAACTATGGGGAAATGTTCCTTTTTTAAATTATCTGCAATATCAATATTATGAAAGAATAATGAATTTTCATATTATTTTCTCTTCGTTAGTCTGAAATATACTACTCTATGGTCACACTTAGAAAAACTTATGGAGAGAGAGAGAGAGAGAGAGAGAGAGAGAGAGAGAGAGAGAGAGAGAGAGAGAGAGAGAGAGAGATTAATTGTGAAGTAGCTGGCGTCACAGTAAACAGGGTCACTAAGTGGAGAGAAAGTATGACTTTCCATCAGTTAACGATAAAAATGTCAGTACTGTATTCTGAGTCGATATAAATAAAATCATATATACATCAGATGATGAAAATTATTTAAAAACAGAATGAAATATGAACCTGCCTTAAGAATTTTATCTGCCTTAGAAGACCAGCTGGTCGGCATACGATTGTTAATCTGAATTATGACAAAATGCATAAACCTAACCGTAGCTCTGCCCATAAAGATGAAGAAAACCCTGATTCCCGTCCCAGCTTATCATTAATCGGAGTGTCCTTTCTGCTACGGATACCAGAGACACAACAAAGTTCGTTGATGCATCACCTACAAACAGTTTGCTTATTACTTCGCTAGGAATGACAGATGATACACCACTGCCAGAAAAATTATGGCACTAAGCACTCTACCCTAAGGAACACCTTCCTGGCAGCAATGCTTCTACCAATGATCTTTGTCACTTCATTCAGTCATCTCCATTTCTCCACTAACATACCAGTGAAAACTGACTCCTTAATTTCCACCCCTTACCCTACATACAGGTGAAACCTCCTCGATGAGAATGAGAGTATTAAAAGAGAGAAACATCCCCGTTCTAATTATAATGTCGGAGAAATTGGATATAACGTCGAAAGTCTTGCCCCAGAACCCCTAGAATCGACGGTAAACCTCTTAAAGGATGGTTCCTTCTTTGAGATATCAGTGTCAGTAACCATACAGTTGCCTTTACGGTCCAGAAATCTTCGGGAATTTAAAAATCACACCACGGCTCCCATTAATACCTCAAAGCAACGACCCCAGTGCCAGGTATGGTACCTTTTCCTAAGTGCAAGGACAGGAAATTCACTCCGAAGAAAAAGCAATAATGCAGACTTCTTGATTGTGCCTCGAACTCAAAAGGACGCTCCGAGGAATTAAGAAGACGCCCCCCACTCATCCCCAACGGGAACCTCCTTGAAAGGATGAAGAAAATGTCAGGTAGAAGGGGCAGGACAGTTTAGTGGAAGAAAGGAACCTGGAACGGATAAAAAGGAGAAGTCTCAAAAGCGGGTGCAGGGAAGGGTCGCAGGACTTGACAAAAGAACCTTTACTATTACCTAAAGTGTGCCCCATGGAGCACGATGACGTCACTACTGCTTCCCTTCGGGGGTGGGGGAGAGAGAGAGAGAGAGAGAGAGAGAGAGAGAGAGAGAGAGAGAGAGAGAGAGAGAATGAACCTTGAATAAATAGGCATTAAAATAAGCAGCGAACAATTAAGGACATGACACTACACATTGTTTTTAATTCGGTCTCCACGAATAGCAACTGGTATTATTGAGAGAAGACAACGAATGCAATATTTCTGTGACGAAGGAAAAATATTTCCCTTTCAAGGAAAAATTATAAATTCAATATAAAAACCTTTGACCCATTATTATCACCTGGGGAAAAAAAACAGTGGCTGACGTCAATCCGGGATTAACTCATCCACTGGAATACTTTAAACATCCTATTGTTCAGTAATATCTAATCTGATTCAAGTGGTATCACGCCCACGCCCTTCTATTTTCTGAGGAAACTTCTATTTCCCAATCTGCTCTCAATCTGGTGAATTCCATTTAGTGAGCTATTTTCAGACGTATATAACCATTCAAGTGGTTTCTTAACACATATGCAAATATCGTAGATTAACTGGGAACACTCACTTGCCTCCTCGAACTCACCAAGAAAAAACGTGGCGTTAATGCCAGATGATAAATGTATATACTTACTCTCTCTCTCTCTCTCTCTCTCTCTCTCTCTCTCTCTCTCTCTCTCTCTCTCTCTCTCTCTCATACAATTGTTCCTGATCGTAACGGTACCTCGTGTATTGTAAGTCTTCAGTAACTATATTTTTGTGTAGTTTAGCGATTCATCGTTCGCCCTCAACACAATAATTGTAATTATTACATTATACGAGCGACAAAAAACTTACCACATAGATAACTGTTATCACATACATACATATTTTCCCAGATAAAAAGTCTTTTCGACAACTAAAACGATGATATCACAGTGATGGAAATTTACCAAATATTTATATATATTTAAGAGCATTTTATGATAAATATTACCCGTCTGCAAAATTTTAGAACACAACTTCTGTAGATTGAAAAAAAATAAGTCAGACAGAAAAAGTCATCATTCGTATTTCCATAATTCAAGACTGTAGGAAAAATGTCTCTCTATGTACAATAATTACATAATCCCAACTAGCCAATGCCTCGGAGCCATACGGCCAGCTCACTAGCGGATCGAGGGGAGGGGGGGGGGAGCGTCCGGCACGTGCCCCCCATGAAAAATAATAAAATAAGAACATTGAAGATTTGGATAATAACATAAATAACTATAAAAATGGGATAAAAATAAAAAAATCGTTTAAAGGAATAATATATATAGATAGATAGATACATAGATAGATAGTTATATTATATATATATATATATATATATATATATATATATATATATATATATATATATATATATATATATAAATATACTATATATATGTATATATAATATGAAAATTGGTGCCCCGGCCCCATGAATTTTTTTGGATCCGCTGGAGACCTCTAAACAGTACATGAACGATACTCGTATGACCAATCTTCATTTCTTTCGTTCAGATTATAAAGAAGGAAGTCATCACACAAGGAATAATTCCGGTGCGCTAAGGAACCGTTTTTACCCAAAATCAGTACGTGTTCCAGGTAAAAATTAACCTTGCTCTTGACTGGAAAGCGCTCATTAAGTAAAGAAAATCATACAAGTTCTTTCTTCGTGGCCTGAAAATTTTCTACGCTACCCTACAAGAGACTAAATAAAATTATGTAGCCACATTTTCAACATCTTTTTTAGGCAGACACCACCTAAATCTTTCTCGCATCAAGAAAGTCTACATAAAGGCAGCCACCCACGAAATTCCTGACGATACATATCAATTTCTCTGCTTTATATATATTTCTTAATTTCCAGCAAGCTATTTGTTCAGGTTTTATTATTCCTCACATCCTTAGTCCTACATCACAGCCTAACAACAATGTCTCAACCTTTCAACCCCTTGCGAGGTTTTCCCCCCTCTTAGTCCCACCTCCTAAACCCTTCAGTGAATAACATTAATCTCCATTTCACTTGTTTTATGTCCCCATCACGTGATCTGTCCACTCCATTCGGCTGCGTACGCTTTGTAATTACAGGACGTAGGTTCAAGCCTTTCATTTTCTCGGTACTAAATTGGCTTTGTCGTTCTTCGTAATGAGGCGGTTTGGTACGCGTGTATTTTCGGTTCGACTTTATCTTTTTATGTCACGTCCTTAAAAGAAGACAAATGCAAGGAGTGATTACAGTATTGCTTTATTAAGTCCAGCTGTAAATAAAGCCCGTATGAGTCTAAAAGGTTATAAATCTAAGAGTTATGACAGGATTAGATTTCTCTAGAAAAGTATACCTAGTTTAACCAGACCACTGAGCTGATTAACAGCTCTCCTAGGCTGGCCCGAAGGATTAGACTTATTTTACGGGGCTAAAAACCAATTGGTTACCTAGCAACGGGACCTACAGCTCATTGTGGAATCCGAACCACATTATAGCGAGAAATGAATTTCTATCACCAGAAATAAATTCCTCTAATTCTTCATTGGCCGAGCGGAGACTCGAACTCGGGCCCAGCAGAGTGCTAGCCGAGAACTCTACCGACTAGTCCAACGAAGAGCTAGATTTCCCTAGAAAGAAATTTTGCCGCTTCTCTATACAAAAAAAAAAAAAAGAGCGGAATTTGAGCTGGAACAGAAATAGAAAATGCTATTTGCATTATCTTCCGTTTATTCCATCCCATCTGACAAGAATCTTGAATGCCGTTTACCTTGAACTTTCAAATACCACCACCATAAATAGAACAAATGAACAATGAAAGCTTAGATTGAAAAAATCAAGCAAACACAGGAGTTTACTTATAGCTCCCAGCGATATTTCCATTTCCTCAGTACCCTTTTCAACTTAAATTATATTAATATCGCAATAATAGGAGTAGATTCTCCCAATCGCCCATACAACATACTAAAATGACCCAGTTTTACCAAGTTTTCCACAAAACAAAACAAGTAAACAGGTATGGTGTGCAACATGGCTCCTTGAAGAAATATTTTCATGAGTCCTTATTTTAAGGTCTTCATATTGTGGGAAAAAATCCTTTAGATAATGACATAACTAAACGTGGGAAAAAATCCTAGGGATACATGACATAACTAAACGTGGTAAAAAATCCTATAGATAATGACATAACTAAACGTGGGAAAAAATCCTATAGATAATGACATAACTGAACGTGGGAAAAAATCCTTTCAATACCTGACATAACTAAACATGGGAAAAAATCTTATAGATACATGACATAACTAAACGACTGTCAGTAAAGAATAAAATAATTGTTTAGTTTCATACGCCAATGCCCAGGTTCACGGTTGTTTTGAGAGGGCTACATAAACTAATGGTACCGTGACTACTTTCAGAAAACAGGTCGAAATGACAGCAGATAAGTCGTCAAAATTAAACAGTAGTGGCAGCAACTTCGACTAGTCAAGAAAGTCATCGAGGTTGTGACGTTCCCTTCAATGAATTGGACATTATTAATACAACCAACTGCATTCTCCAGCATACTCTGTCCATACCAGAACATATCAGTTCACGTCTTTTTCTCCCTTGTGGTTAAATTACCTCAAACACGCAGAACGAGGACATAATGGGAAAGTGTATGAAACATTACAGTGACTCCGTGTTATCGCTGTTAGTATTGTTAAATAAGCACTCGGCATCCAATCCTCCTATTGAATATGAGAGAGTCTGTTACTAATGCACTGTCCCAAGCTCTCCTTTTTTTCGTTTAAGCACATAATGCTAATGGAATAGTCGCGGTCGCTAAATGAATAGCATTATCTAGTAACAACTATCATGCGAGTGACGATAGCTAAATCTCTTTTTATTCCACCAGATAATACAACTAAATGAATCATACTAAGTTTTAAATACTGCGGGGAAATTGTGTAGTTTTAAATAGTATAACAGAAAAATTCGTTTGTTAAGTGAATAAGATAACGAATTCTACTATTTTACTATAGCCATAATGAAATTATTACACAATATAATGTTCTCCCTAGTTTAGCAAAACGTATTTACAATTCTTACTTAAGTGTTTCCTCTACCATCTACTCCTTGGTAAAAAAAAGTATCAAATCTTGCATCAATCTGCACAAATAATGACAAAAAACTTGCAGAGATTATCAAAACATTTGGGAGACCTGGACAGGTAACTGCAGTACAAACTCAGTAATGCAACTGCTGAACAATAAAGACACTAAACAAAGAAAAGAAACACAATGATGTTAATCAGCGCAATGAAAACTGTGCTTGTTACATACTTGAAATACACTCTCTCCATTTCCTCATGCAAAGTCCTTTGCTCTCCACTTCTGTTACAGTGTTTCTTCAATTCTTGTTCTCTTAACATTTAAGACGAAAAACAACCTTGCAAGAATAATTCGGTAGCAAACACTCACTATGACTCAACTGGTGAATTTTACATACTCTTCATTTATTTCTTCCGCCTTTGTGCCTCTAGCCTACCACAATTTTCATCCATTTTTTTTCTTTTATGCTCTTCCCATTCCCTTCATATAAAACTTAATTGTCTTCATTAAATTTGTATCCACATTTTTACCTCCTTTTTTCACCACTTTTAACTCCCATTCATCTTTAATTTTGCTGAAACCAAATAATGATTCGATATACTCCCAGCCATTCCTCTTCTCACTTGCACACACACACACACACACACACATATATATATATATATATATATATATATATATATATATATATATATATATATATATATATATATATATATATATATATATAAGTGAATACAGGAAAATGACAGGCAGAAGTTCAGTACTGAATTTCTGCCTGTCATTTTCCTGTGGTATTCGCTTATGTACTGAAGACACGGGCATCTACTGCGATTTTTAAGTATATGTATATGTGTGTGTATACATACATATATTACCGATGCAATCACTGTAACTTCCTTTAAAGGAAACACTCATTTTTATCATCCTATAACAAACTAAGAGGATACAGAACTGTATTTCCGGGAATTCAGTACGACGGGGGGAATCATAATTTTTACTCATTCAGCAAAGCCTATGAAGATTCACTGAGTACAGGCCTAAAACATACGGTCCAAGTCCTACGTAATCGTCCTGAGAGGTTTTGATGTCCATTCATGTGTAACGTACTGGAAGTCTTAGATATCAATACGAATGTGTAGTATACAGATATGACGACTCGTGAAAAGGCATGTAATATGCTCTACTTGTTTTCTAACAAAAACATTTACCTCTCTCTGAAATAAATATGATAAAAACACATTGGCAATTGCACTAATTTCATCAGGTTTTACAGTTTTATTAATTTCCAAATTAAATTGACGAGGAAGTCAATATCACGTTATTAACCATCATCATTTTTAATTAACATTACTAAGAAAACAACTCCAAGAGCAGAATTTCCTGATACCTAATTCTGCATACAGTATTCAGATTCTTATTGTTCTTCTCTTCTTACCGTTCTTCCATCCTGCCTCGTTCTCTATTTTACTTTTGACAAAATAGTTCCGCCAAACCCTGCAACGTTTCCCGCGCGGCATAATAGTCTGTTATGAATGTTTGTGTAAAACGAAAAATAAGTGTTGTTTCCCTGAAAACAACAACAAAACTTTTAGTTAAGGCTCAATCCTGAACACTGTAAAATGGTCAATATCCATAATTTGTTTTCAGTATCAGCAAACAGTTGTTGGCCTTGTGCCGTTACGAAACAAATGCATTAAAAGTGAGCGTGGTCAAACACTGCAAAATTAGTTCCAAATTTAACACCCTACTGAGCCAGCAAAACATTGATACATATTCTTTAACATCCTGCTGGTGATTCATCACTTGCCAATAAAGCACAGATCAAGAGCCATATATGTATCGTATAGCCCAGAAATGATCCATGGTCTCTCTCTCTCTCTCTCTCTCTCTCTCTCTCTCTCTCTCTCTCTCTCTCTCTCTCTCTCTCTCTCTCTCTTCAGTACTGAATACTGAGACAAATGATAGCGAACAGGATTTTTTAGCAAAAACCAAGAAAAGCCATAAAACTAAGGAACAAATAGGAAGCCATTTAGGATGAAAATAATTCATGGTATTGTTGGCGGAGAATTATTCCCCACCTTTGATTAAGAAGCAATATAAGAGAGCTTTTACTGTATTTTCCAGATAAAAAGAAAAAATTACATGAAAACAGCATTAAAATTTTCGTATTTTTCACCATCATCATATCATCGTCACTATTATGCTAATTAAGTTTCAGTGCAAAGTAGTGAATCTTAAATCGGATTAAAGTATATAATATGATTACTACCTTATGATAACTCCTACTATTTCTTCCTTTGGTCGTCCGGAAATCTGAGAGTTTGATGAACATACAGGCATACAGATTTATTGTACAATTATTATTATTATTATTATTATTATTATTATTCGACTCCCACCCTCTGCCGTGACCATACTCAGTCGGAACTGAGAGAAACGTTGGCATAACAACAGATTATTAAATTTTGACGTGTACCTAATTGTAAAAAAACTCTACGGATCATGATATCCACATTTCGTTAACATTATTATTATTATTATTATTATTATTATTATTATTATTATTATCAAAGTAAAAACAACCAAACAGAACAACAAAAAGCTCAATAACTCCTTAAGCAATTTCCTATAGAGTAGAACATCCACCTGAACAACATTTAATACCAAACATGTCCGAAAGAGAGTACCTAATAACCACGAACCTTCCAGGTGAACACCAATGATATTCCTTGCGCAGAATGATGAAATCGCTTCCCCGGTCGTCCGCGTGCATGCGTCTGTTTACCTGACAGCTGGGATCTTTGAAATCGCATTCCTGAGACCCATTGTCCTTCCGGGTCTAATATCGGGTCTCCGAACAATGCGACTTCTCCTAGACAAAAGAAAAGCCCACCATTCCCAGGGACCACTTCAGCGTTGTGGGATCTTCTTCAATGTGATGACGTCAATGTGACGTCACCGGAGTGGTCCCTGTCACGTTATCTAATGAAAGTATACAGAAATATACACAGTGCCAGTCCATGTGTATATTTATATTTTTTTGTTGTAAGTGATCACACTCAGAGTATGCATACATGCAGATTTGTACGTATAGTTATTTTACACACACTGTTGGCGCATACTTCGATAAAATAAATAATTTTATACTTATTTAGACTCCAGTTACATAAAGCTTTATCGGAATAGATAGCTTAAATACCAATTTCACATGCTTTCCAAGAGAGAAGGTGATTAAGATAAAACTACTTTTACCTAATATATAAAATATCTAATCTAGTGTCTACATAATTACGGAAAATACTGTCCAGCAATAACAATATCGTAGTGCGCTGTACTTCCCTGGAAGAAAAATGAAGGAAGAATAACGTAAAATTAAATAAAGTAAGTGATTAAGGAATACTATACAAAACAAAATTACGCCTACATAAATCAAGTAACTGTGAGTCACTGCCTCAACACACAAATGTTCTGCTACAAATCTACAAGTTAATTTCCTCGGTTTTGATTTGAACGCAATTAAATAATCAAAATTATAATGCTTCCGGCTACACCCACTAATGTACGGACATTTTACTCATTCTTGCTCAGTATTGATAATCGGTGAATCCCTGCCACTTATGTGATATGCTTCATAATTTCATCTCGAAAATGATCAGTGCATGCAAATTACTGAAGATATACTGTTTAGTTATTTCCAAAGTCTCTCTCTCTCTCTCTCTCTCTCTCTCTCTCTCTCTCTCTCTCTCTCTCTCTCTCTCTCTCACACACGCACACACACACACACACATATATATATGTAGATGTGTGTGTGTGTGTGTGTGTAAAAAAGCCACAATAATATAACTGATAAACTGTATTTTTCAAGATACCAAAAAATACAAAAAATGCAGTTCATCAGTTACATAACTGTGGCTTATTTACTCATTATTTTCGATCACAATAAAGTTATAGTAATGCACAGATATATATATATATATATATATATATATATATATATATATATATATATATATATATATATGTGTGTGTGTGTGTGTGTGTGTGTGTGTGTGTGTATATATATATATATATATATATATATATATATATATATATATATATATATATATATATATATATATATATATATATATATATATATATATATATATATATATATATATATATATATATATATATATATATATATATATATATACCACCTTCATACATAGCCTACACGTGATTCTCCCACTGTTCTTCCGAATGCAAATGGGGTCGTGGCTTGCAAAATCAAACCCTTTACAATAAGAGCTAATATTGGATGGCGGATGTTGTATTAGTGTGCGTGGGCTGTACACGTGTAGGAAGGAGTGACATTTCAAGAATCTCGACAATACAATTCTCCCTTGAAATTGGTGAAATGTCACTAAGAGTCCTACGGAAGCGGCTGGTAGTTCCTTGGAAAAACCAATGAGTAATTTGGTGAATATGTATAGTTGTGCACGGTTCGTGCCGTTATAAAACTGATGCTCGCATTGAAAGAGAATAATTTGTAATGTTTCATGATTTTCAGATTGTTTTCACCTTCGAAGTCCGTAAAATTCTGTCTGGATATTAACGTACATATACTGATATAAACAGTAACATTGGTCCTTTAGTCATATAAAAAAAAGGAAAAGAAGATTGCCTTAATCATAAGTTGCCGAGCTTCGTTAGTGTACCAACATTAAATTCCCCCTATAACTGAGGCGTACACAACGAAGTGAGTGAAAAAAGCAACTGGCGATGATGACAAGACCTGGAATGGAAAATCAAAATACCAACATTCAACACATTATTTCTGTATCAACAGCATCGTGACGAAATTGCTGTCCTCTTAACAATGAACCCGATGAATAGATAAGCCTCCACGACTTGCGGTGAATGCATCCTGGTCGCTGCTTCTCCGAAGAATCTTCGTGTCAGTCATTTTTCGTATTCACTTCGGAAGCAAAAAAATCTGTGCAAGCAAAGGAAAGGAATTTAATCCGAAAGCAAGATTATTAGTGAGGATCTGAAGAGAGACTTCAGTAACAACAATAGACTCCTCTCAGGTGTGTACTTGTATAACTGACTTTAACCAGTGGTGCTCATGACATTTTCTTTTTTAAACTGTGTACAAAAGGCCCAGCTTCAAATAATCAATTTGGGATTTCTTACTGGAAACTTCTTAAAGACAAGCTCTTTCTTTTTCGAGGTGAGGAAATGAATACGGAGCTTTATGCAAAGTGGCTCTGATGTCTTGGTTACTTATGAAGGCTGCAAAATATCTGAAACTAATCGGGGAAGAGACTTCGATTCCACTAGATTCTGTCAATCTCCTTTAAAGGGCATGAGTTTAGAATTCTTTTGTGAGTGTGCTTCACTTATGTTGACATATCTTCCGATCCGTAGGAAGCATTGCTACTCACGATAATGATTCAATATACATTTTTCATGCATTCATTTATTATCAAAATATCCTCGTTTAAACAATGGTAAAAATAGTTAAAATAAAACTATCTGAATCATTAAAAACCTTGATAAACTTCCGTTTTGTGCAGAGGACGAGGAAGTTCCTCGTTTTTCTACTGCTTGTCGGTAACAAAGAAAATGGTCTGTGTCAAGAGAAGATGCTAAGAACTGTGCACCTTTCAGTCACAGTGAAGTTCATGTGTTCAAATCAATCAGTGCAAGTCTAAGAGATTTAATTTAACAAAGGATATCTCGTTCCATATTCATTAGTCCATATCCATAGTAAATTTTTTTTTTGTTAATTATCGATTTCTTAAAATTAACAATTAACGGTATTCAAGCAGAAAAATTTATAATCAGATGTTTTCCGTAAGATACCCTTAAGTCTTGAAACAAAAAAAAAAATACACACACAATCACACAATACCAAGCGTGCAAATTCATCCACGAGCACACCTAAAGTCTGTCCAGTGAAAAAAAACTATATATCAGACATATTACTTACAAAAAGTGGCCTACGCGATTACAAGGCAATAACCCTTTAATTCCAATCGATTACTCAGATTCTGCAATATACTGGATCATATTCTTGCGTAAAGGCGGCATGTCAGCCAAGTTGCGGAACTGAAATAATGAATTTCTAGAACAAAGTTAAAAGTTTCGACTGTTTAATAACGGCAACAGGAACAAACTAGCAGGGAACCCAACATTTCATGAAAATTCAATTATTAATGGTCAACTTTTCGGCAACCTATTTATCATAAAAGCAGGAAGTAAAGTCGGCTAACTTTAACCCTTTTAAAACGAGGCCTCATATACATAATTTGGCTGTAAAATGAATGTGCTGAAGCTGTTTTTGCTAAATATTTACTGCACACACACACACACACACACTCTTCACATCTTTTCCATTCAAAATTGGTTTCCGAAGAGATCGTCAGCTTATGAAGTTATTCATTCATTTTTATTACGTGTTTGATTTCCTGGAAAACTTTATTTCTGCGATTGCTTTACACATCCCATAATTCCCCATTTTTTTTTTTCTACTTTTCATTTAAAGGTGGCAAACAGTTCCGAAGTATTCCTAATCTAGAATTCTACAAAGATCGAAGATTTTCCCGGTAAATAAAATACTGCTGTGAATATTAGAAAATGTACACCATCGTGCATACTCTCATTTTTAGTTTTCTTTAAAAGAAAACTATTGTGCCGGCTTTGTCTGTCCGTCAGCATTTTATTCTGTCCGTCCTCAGATCTTAAAAACTACTGAGGCTAGAGGGCTGCAAATCGCCATGTTGATCATCCGCCCTCCAGTCATCAAACATACCAAATTGCAGCCCTCTAGCCTCAGCTGTTTTTATTTAATTTAAGGTTAAATTTAGAAATAATCGCGCTTATGGCAACAATATAGGATAGGCCACCACCTGGCCGTGGCTAAACTTTCATGGGCCGCGGCTCACACAGCATTATACTGAGACCACTGAAAGATAGATCCATTTTCGGTGACCTTGAGTATACGCCGAAGCGGCTGTGCAGAAAACTCGATTGCGCCGAAGAAATTTCAGTCCATTTTTTACTTGTTTATATTTCCGCTAACTTACTCCGCTCGTTTTTCTTCATATAAAAATACGACTTCAAGCATAAAACTGATTTTAAGGTGAGTGTTTTAAAGGCGTTTTGTGTCATATTATGACTCTTTGAATAATATTTATACCTGAATACAATTCTACAATATACAAGAAACGAGACTGGGACAAAAAATTCATTCTGAAAGCAAATGGTGAATTTCCCTTGGTTAAATGTATAAGAAAAACTCTTGACCTTATTTGACCTCAAAAAATCAAGCTGAGCTAACCTTCCGCTTTTGAAGATACTCCTACTTGAAAATATATATAATATATATATATATATATATATATATATATATATATATATATATATATATATATACATTATATATATATATATATATACATATATATATATTTATATATATGTATATATATATAATGTATATATATATACTGTATATATATAAATACTGTATATATATCTATACATGTCAAACATTTCAAGTGAATTATGCTTGAAGATTGGTTTACTCCACACACACACACACACACACACACACACACACACACACATATATATATATATATATATATATATATATATATATATATATATAAAATTATATACAAATATATATTACATAAATATAATATATATATATATATATATATTACATAAACATAAATATATATTTATATATATACACAAACAACCTATTGTTTACTTTTACCACATGTTTTTAATAACTATTATGATCTCTGGACTTCTCGGCTTCTTCACACTTTTGTGGATACGCTAATCACCACAAACCTGTCTATGAGAGAGAGAGAGAGAGAGAGAGAGAGAGAGAGAGAGAGAGAGAGAGAGAGAGAGACCAAAGCATCAGGATTTTCAGTTCCTGATTCGTCAAACAAACAACGTAAAAGGGGTAAATAGCATTACATTGCCCAACGTTTGTTTGGCAAACTGTAAGCGAGACATCAGTGTGTTTTATGATGCACTGTAATAGCCGCAAGTACCATTTACCGTCCTTTAATACTTGTTATTGCTTATATGCAAATGAACTCGTTTCATGTAAATATATTTTTCTTAAATCTGTCTGGTCCATAAAGATTCCCGAAGAGCCTTGATGGAAGGCGGAACTGTCGAGACGAAATAAGACTCGGAATACTTTTCTGACGTTTTTCATTTTATAGATTATATACTGTATGTATGTATGTATGTATATGTGTGTGTGTATGTATATATATATATATATATATATATATATATATATATATATATATATATATATATATATATATATATATATATATATATATATATATAATTTTAGCTGAAATAAAGAAATAAAACCTCTTAATAATTCATATATATGTACAGTTATATACACGTATATATATATATATATATATATATATATATATATATATATATATATATATATATATATATATATATATATATATATATATGTATATGTATAATTTATGTTTGCATGTACGTATGTTTTTACATATATATATATATATATATATATATATATATATATATATATATATATATATATATATATATATATGTGTGTGTGTGTGTGTGTGTGTGTGTATAATAATATATATACACACACATATATATGTGTAAAACATACATACATGCAAACATCAATTATATATATATATATATATATATATATATATATATATATATATATATATATATATATATATATATATATATATATATGAATTATTAAGAGGTTTTATTTCTTTATTTCAGCTAAAATTATACATAGAATCCATATTCTGATATTATTGGTAGGTTCAGGCTTGACTTTTAACGTTTATATATGAACTGTTAGACGTTGGCCCATTAAGTTGGTTAATATAGAAAAAAATCTAAAATTCATATCGGCAGTACGAAAAATTAAAGTCTTATTTTAGTTTTCCAAAAAGAAAACTATTGTGCCGGCTTTGTCTGTCCGTCCGCACTTTTTTTCTGCCAGCACTTTCTGTCCGTCCTCAGATCTTAAAACCTACTGAGGCTTAAGGGCTGCAAATTAGTATGATGATCGTCCACCCTCCAATCATCAAACATACCAAATTGCAGCCCTCTAGCCTCAGTAGTTTTTATTTTAGTTAAGGTTAAAGTTAGCCATAATCGTACATCTGGCAACGATATAGGCCAGGCCACCACCGAGCCCGTGGTTAAAGTTTCATGGGCCGCGGCTCATACAGCATTATACCGAGACCACCGAAAGATAGGTCTATTTTCGGTGGCCCTGATTATACGCTGTACAGAAATCTCGATTGCGCCGAAGAAACTTCGGCGCATTTATTACTTGTTTATTTTGCATGCAATTTCAATTATACATATCAAGAGAAACGTTTCCTCGATTCATTTTGATATTTTTATATAAACTACAACTCTCTCGCGGGATTTGAGAATATTCGTCGCTAGGCAATCGTATAATTCGTTTCCCCTACGAGAACATTAACTTTACTACTGAGGAATTTAAGAGCTTAACGTACGGAAAAAAAAGACTGAACTAATTAACGAGAATAGTCGTTAAGTTCATTAAACTTATTTTAATTTCCGGATCAAAGTTAACAAGCGACCGTAAATGATCTAAAAATACGTCAGTGAAGGTTTTAACTTCTTAATATCTCGTTAAAGCCAGATAACAAATAGTAAAAATATAGAACCCGTGTTTGCCGGCCAGTAATGGTTGTCCTGAATCTGATACCACTCTGGCACAGACACTAACAAAAATAAGAGAAATCCAGTTGAAGAAGAAGAAGAAGAAGAAGAAGAAGAAGAAGAAGAAGAAGAAGAAGAAGAGTGGCCAGAATTCGAGACCCATTTCCCGTTGTCCTGAGCACTATAAAGAAAAGCCAAATTTCCTCTGCCGAATCAAACAGAGAGCGCAGGACCCTGAAAGTGATCTTCTCAAGGACATCATGTAAGCAAGCCAGAAACTAGATGATATTTCCTTCGGACGGAGTCTAAGTATCTGATATATCAGGGGGCAAAAGTAGGTACACTATTATGTCTAATGGGTATAAATCTCGACAATAGTTTTGAATGTAATCTATAACTGACTGAAACCTAACATTTCCTTCGGACGGAATCTAAATATCTGATATATCAGGGGGCAAAAGTAGGTACACTATTATGTCTAATGGGTATAAATCTCGACAATAGTTTTGAATGTAATCTATAACTGACTGAAACCTAACATTTCCTTCGGACGGAGTCTAAATATCTGATATCTTAGGGGGCCAAAGTAGGTACACTATTATGTCTAATGGGTATAAATCTCGACAATAGTTTTGAATGCAATCTATAATTGACTGAAACCTAACCTTTCCTTCGGACGGCGTCTAAATATCTGATATATCAGGGCCAAAGTAGGTACACTATTATGTCTAATGGGTATAAATCTTGACAATTTTTTAGAATGTAATCTATAACTGACTGAAACTTAATATTTCCTTCGAACGGAGTCTAAATATCTGATATATCAGGGGGCAAAGCAGGTACACTATTATGTCTTATGAGTATAAATCTCGACAATAGTTTTGAATGCAATCTATAATTGACTGAAACCTAACCTTTCCTTCGGACGGAGTCTAAATATCTGATATATCAGGGCCAAAGTAGGTATACTATTATTTCTAATGGTTATAAATCTTGACAATTGTTTAGAATGTAATCTATAACTGACTGAAACCTAATATTTCCTTCGGACGGAGTCTAAATATCTGATATCTCAGGGGGCTAAGTAGGTACACTATTATGTCCAATGGGTATAAATTTTGACAATAGTTTTGAATGTAATCTATAATTGACTGAAACCTAACATTTCCTTCGAACGGAGTCTAAATATCTGATATATCAGGGGCAAAGTAGGTATACTATTATGTCTAATGGTTATAAATCTTGACAATTGTTTTGAATGTAATCTATAACTGACTGAAACCTAACATTTCCTTCGAACGGAGTCTAAATATCTGATATCTCAGGGGGCTAAGTAGGTACACTATTATGTCCAATGGGTATAAATCTTGACAATAGTTTTGAATGAAATCTATAACTGACTGAAAACTAACACAGGATGCCTGAGCAAGACTGTACCTTAAGGAGAACAGACAGACAGACAGACAGACTGTTGAAGGTGGTTAGTTAAAAGACTAAAAAAAAAAAAAAAGAAACTATAGGTAAGAGAAGAGAATCTTGATTAGTATTGCTGAAAATGAAAACGGAACAGATATCATTCCGTAAACAACTTATTTAAGCTGATGTAAGGAAAAATCTACAAAGAAAGAATTTACGAAGAGAAAGACGAGATCTCTTAGCTGGAAGTCCGGATAACATGTCTTCTCCGACACAGTCAAATGTCTTATAGACGTCAAAAGCTACAATAAAAGAATTTCCATATTCCTACAATGTCAAATACACTATTAATTCAAGAAACATGTCGCAAATTATGAAAAATGCAATTTTTTTTTATAATAAATAGAAGCTATAAAACTATACCTCAGCTATATATATCAGTAGTCTTTAGTATGTCGCTTTTAAGGTTCAAATCCTAAATTGCAACCAACAATGATGAGTATAAAATCAGTAGAATAAAATACTCAATTTTCATAAAATGTTATAAAAATATTATCAAAATCTACCACCCAGTGCAACTAGAACGCAAAATACAACATCCGCAAAAATTCAGTGTATAAAATATGAAGTCCCCTTGACGTCACTCTCCCATCTTACTTAATAATTTAAAAAACTCAGTCCTATTTTAAGAGTGATACCGAGAGGCAGTGGAGAACTTGATAATGTATTCATGGTCTTTATCGGGTAATTGCAAAATTAATCACCTCATGCATCTAGTCAAGGGAGTAGGGAGTTAAACAGCTGGGCGCAGGTGAAATGGTGATACCCTATTCCGAATACCATGTCACTGTCGATGCAAATAATAATAGTGTGTAATAAAAATCGACAATTATATAGTAAATTGAATTACTATGTAAAAGATAAACAAAAAATGAATTTCGAACACCTGAGTGGTTCCCCATTACTGTTTAACGCTAAAACACGTTAAAATATGGTATTTTATAGTAAACACTGACGAGGAACACCGTTCAGGTGTTCTAAAATCTTTTTTGTCTTTTACGTAGTAATACAATTTACTACATAACTGTGGATATCTATTACACAACTGCTTTTC
The DNA here is from genome assembly GCF_040412425.1 of Macrobrachium rosenbergii. Classification (NCBI taxonomy): domain Eukaryota; kingdom Metazoa; phylum Arthropoda; class Malacostraca; order Decapoda; family Palaemonidae; genus Macrobrachium; species Macrobrachium rosenbergii. The sequence continues at coordinate 71,991,443 of NC_089788.1, read as the reverse complement.
ACGAGATTGTGAATTTCTTAGCAATAATAGCAACAACAACACCAACAATAATAATAATCAATACCTGTCAGAAATCAGTTGAAGTTTCAGTTAAAAAATGGTGCTGACTTTTGCACCATTTCTGATGCAATAGTATATATATGTCATTCTAATATACGAGAAATGTCATAAGAATACATTAAACAATATTTTGCTTTAGAATTTTCAGCTAAAGATCTCTAGCGTGGCCACCAGATGCAAGTTTAAAATTAGTACAGAATAACAGATGAATGAACTGCATCTGATAAGCCAGCCAGTTTAGCAGATATTCCGAACTGACTTATATTTTGACACCTAAAAGTGCAAATAACCCATTACATATTATAAAACGCAATTTCTACAACAGTTACAACATGTATAATGTTTAGTTGCCCTAGATACGGGTTTTTCGGGGGAATTGCAATACGGAACTATCATCGAATGACAGCGTCTTTGAAGCAAAAGCAACACTAATTGATCATTATTCCGTTCCAGAATTTTGTATAAAAATGGCTGTTTGTCGAACATGAGCACGCTTAATTATTTTCCATCACGTCCATATTTGAACAACATCAGAATAACGATGAAGCGTAAAATTCAACGCTTTCTTTTTCCAGCAAAATTACTAAAATTTTATTGACTTCTGGAATCAGCGTCCAGCCAAGAAGGACCACGGAAATAATTCACATCTTTATTCCAAAATGAATGTGACACCAACAAAACTTTTTCGATTTTCATTTTGATTTTCAGGAAATTTCAAACGTCCTTCTTTGACATTATCCTTTCAATAAAATGACATGCAAGTCCCTGTTTTTTCATCTCTCTGATCCGGCAATTAATTGTTCAAACCTGTAAATATGTAATCGATGTCTAAAATCTATGGCATTCGAATGTCAGTGAAATAAAAAAAAAATCTTGATTAATTACAATCTGGCTAATAAACGATACAATCAACTTTTTTATTACCTTCCTTTCAAATGTCAATTATTGTGAATTTTTTTTATATAAATTTTGTTGTTACTCTCATTTCATAGGTCATTCTAGAAGTTTCCTACCTGAGCTAAATAAATGCTATAGGAACTTCTTTGTGGAGGCATGAATCGTTGGCAAGCGCTAAGATTTTAGTTTCTTGAGCGGAAGGCAAAATCATAATTATCTTTTTTACTGATGTTAGCGGAGGTCAAAGATGATTATCTTATTGGCGCTGAGGTCTGGTGTTATTATTTACAAGGGGCGTAAAAGTCTTAAATGGTAATGCCACAGAAAAAGGACTTCTTTTTTAAATAAAACAAGTCACTAGGGCGAGAGAAAGAAAATCTACCCGCAAACGCCAACTAACTCGTATTTAAATTAGCAGGAACATTAAAATGTTTAGGCAGCACGCCATCCCTTCTCTCAGTGTCAAGGATGACAGCATTTTATATTTATTCCAACTAGTTCATAGACAAAAGCAGGGGACAATTTCTTCACCACGAATTCCATCTCTGAAACAGATTACAGTGATGCTGAACTGCTCCTGGAGAATTCTATGTGAAACTATTTCATGAAGAATTCCGAAGTCAAATACTTCTCGAACGTTGTAACTTCTAAGTAAAGGATTTTGCCGGCAGGCACTTTCAACTATTCTGAAAGTATTCTTAATTAATTTGATAATTTAAAGTATATATCTCTGACAATGGAATAAACGTTCCATTTGACGATTCGAGGACATTCCACGCAGTAACCAGTATTTCATTACTAGTTGGTAACATATTAATTAATATCAGGAAGAGTGTATTTAGTTCTTTATTACCCAGATAATTAACAACAGTGCAATTTTTCACCGAAGTGCATCTGTCGCATTCAATACTAACGCAAACGTGTAATTCGCAGAACGGTAATATAAACAGTAATACGAGAGAGGGGGAACCTTATAACGCAATACGTCATCTTGATCAGCGAACAGAGAAAGCATTGACGAAAATCTTCGTCTTCGAGTAATTACTAATCCTAAGAACAGCAGCCTTACGCAGCTAAAGCTCACTTTTAAGGAAACATTTCATGCAAAAATACTGATTTCATTACTTCGAATATAATACGTAATGCAATATATCAACACACACTTCTACATGGATTAATATTTACAATACGTTTCTCAGCTACAATTCGTATTTAACTGTCATTCGATTCAGCTTTTAGTATTTAACTGTCACTCAATGCTCGTCTTGAGGGCAAACGGATTTCAGAATAACCTAATGGTTATTAATTAATATTCATAACCAATATATAGGTATAATTAGTGTCCTGAACATGGCGAAGAAAAAAGGATTACTGATGAACTTATGGTAATGAGGCAAGATAAGTCATGAATCACTGAAACTGCTTAAAATGAACAATGACATATTGTTCCTGTTAAATGCTAATTCACTAAGAATATGCTTTACGTCAGGGATGGTACTAATGATTTAAGCCACGACGAACGAACTGCAAAAACAAGTAATGTTTGTGGGCAGGTTTTAATCTAAAGAAAACACCATTAAAAGGTAATTATGTACTTATAATGTAGTTAATGGAAAAGATATGTGGCAAAGCTTTTCAATACATGCGATATTCTAAAAAACCTAATTACTCTTGCATCAGATGCTCATTAATAATAGTTTTAGATTTCATTCACATTTCTGGATGTAAATTATTTGGCTCTGCCATTGCATTAGTCAATATACAATCGTTCTGGGATTATTCCAGGAACCAAAGAAAATGTGCACATAAGTCAACGTAAATGAATCATACTGTTTACCTAAATACCTACATCGAAATACCTCATTTCAGCACTCCAGAAAATCGACCTGAACAATTTTGCTTTTCTTGTCTTGAAACATTTTAACAAATTATTATTATTATTATTATTATTATTATTATTATTATTATTATTATTATTATTATTATTATTAATCAGTAGACGAAACCTATTCACACGGAACAAGCACACCAAAGGGGCCATTGACTTGAAATTCAAGCTTCCAAAGAATGTTGGTTTCAACCTCCCACCGCAGACCCCACACTGCAGCAGTACTGATCATGATACAGAGCCAGTGATTTTTCATCGCCCTGGGGGAGACGCGAACCCGCGACATCTGAGTAGCAAGCCACGACACTAGCCTTTTATCTTGAAACATTGTAACAAATAGTGAATGTTTTTTTCGGCCAAAAAAATACTTTCCAGAATTTCTTTTGAAGTTTTTCATCAAAATTTTCATTTTTTCTCTTCCCTCAATTTTACATTTTACTTTCCGAACAAAGTAAAAATGACACACCCATTTCTTTCACATCGCCAAAGCAATCTGAATTGCAGAATTCTTTATGGGTGTCAGTTTTAACTTTTAGCACCAAAGTGAGGATGACAAAATCCGGTGAAACATAACTTAAGTATTCAAATGTGAAAAAGATTGTGAAAAAGAATTAAGACACGAACAGTAATATTTCAGTACATTAGCAATGCTTGATTCAAATAAATAAACAGAAGAAAGAGCGTCAGTTGAGAATTAAAAAATAAAACTTCAATAACTGGATTAAATACGATGCCTCAAATAGATTTATTGAAAAATGCAATACATGAAATAAGTATTGCACTAAATGAACAAGAATGAGGGAAAAATTTTACGTATTCTTCTTATTAAAAAGCATAAATTTTCCCTAATCAGGCCGAAAGAGCAGAATGAAAACGCAGAGGAGAAAAAGAATCCCGATTATATTACGTGTAATAATAAATGTCCCGTTAAGATGTAATTCTTAAGAAAAATTAAACAATATAATTCATAAAAAATCTCACTAGATGTTGAACTAATATGTAAACAAGAGTGAAACTATGAACAATGTGCTTGAGCATTTGCTCAAGAAACATAATTATAATTCTAGACTGGAAGACCAAGGTACCCAGGCTGCCCACGGTATGACAGCGTTAATATCATAACAATCCGTCACCCGGAATAGCCCAATAGCACACAAATTGGCCCACCGATGCTACAATCATAACTAAAACGGGAGTTTAAGGACTTCGCAAAACTCCGCCAAGGTTGGAATGGAATGGAATACAGAATTTTGGACAAAGGCCAAGCGCTGGGACCTATGAAGTCATTCAGCGCTGAAATGGAAAATTGATAGTCGAAAGGTTTTAAAGGTGTAACAGGAGGAAAACTCGTACTTGCACTATGAAACAATTGCTAAGAAAGGGTGGAAAGTAAGATAGAAGAAAGCGAATGCGAACGGAGGTAAAATAAAAGGAATGAAAGGGGTTGCAGCTAGGGGACGAAGGGGTGCTGCAAAGAACCTCACGTAATGCCTACAGTGCGCCGCATGAGGTGCACTGACAGCTCTACCCCATACGGTTTCCGCCCAGGTTGGGAATCAATAATTCCTCCCGCAAAAAAGATAAAAAGAAAGTGTTCCCTAAACAAGATTCGGATCTCTTCCAAACTCGAATAACTTGTTGCTAGTCACGAGGCCCATAATTGGTACAAATTTCGTGAAATTCAAGAAAGTGTTTTTCTCATTTCTGCTAAGACAAAATAACAAACCGAACCAAAGAGAACCTATTTGTAGGAAGTAATGAGGGGATGGTGGACGCCCACAGTTATCCCAAAAAAGAAATAAGAATGAGTGCCAGGAACAACTTCCAACTTCAAATAGATGACGCATTTGATAATCATATCAATACATGTTCAACGACTGATATAATTAATGAAAACGAATTCAGAAATATCGTTATACCACAGTTAAAGTAGGGTCAGATTTATTACGGATAAACTCTTTCGTCGGAAACACATCAAGTGTAGATAGTCGTAATGCACTTGGCCTTCAAGTCTGAAATTGGCAAAACCACTGAGATATGATCTGGCTAAAATTATGATCCTAGTTTGTCTCACAAACTTCTTGACTGTGATCGGTATAATTCTATATACTCACATAGGCTGAAATGCTATTTTGAACTTTTTAAAATAAAATCGATAATTACAAAACGAATTTTTATTTTCGAATAAATTACCCTTTTAACGATACATTACTTGATAAAATTCATGCCTAAGACCATACCATAAAAAAGTATACTTCCATATAGTCCTCACATTTATTATTTGATATTTAACCCCAAACAAACAGGAAGTAAAATCCGATAACCCAATAAAAACATTGGTTATATATGTTCTGCTTTTTTTGAAAAATCACTCACATATAGCCACATCATTCATTCTACTCAACTTTAACGGTAGTTTGATACTTTAATCAATACGGCAAATCTACAACAAATGAACTCGAGAGTAGTTTTGAGTTATCAACTATAGAGGTTTTTCTCACTTTCACTAATCTGATACCGTATATTTATTAAAAATCATTTAGTTTTATAGTTTTAGATTTTTTTGTGTGTATGCAAATAAATACCATGCTACAATATTTATTCATCTCAGATATTTTTTTTTTGTCTGTTGATAAAAATACGGACTCTACGGTATTTATAATCTTTGTACATACAAATACAGAGTGAATTTCTATGTATATTCTCTCTCTCTCTCTCTCTCTCTCTCTCTCTCTCTCTCTCTCTCTCTCTCTCTCTCTCTCTCTCTCTCTCTCTCCGTTTCACAGTAACGCATCGCATACATCACAATGAAATACTGCTGCAATATACCAAAATAATAAAATACCTGCTAATTTACCTTTTAAAATCGTGACACCAGTCCGTCTTTCTTGTAAATGAATACCTTCATGCGATAAATACGGGTAAAAAGGTTTTAGATTAAACATGCTGTCTTTCGGTAACTGGAGTTCTCAGACTGAGAGAGAGAGAGAGAGAGAGAGAGAGAGAGAGAGAGAGAGAGAGAGAGAGAGAATATCATATTATGAATAAAAAGCATTCCTACTGATGACGTCCTACGGTATATATAGAAAAGAATATTACTTTAAACCATTATCAGTGCAATTTACCTGTTAGAGATCAAATTTACGGCTCGTAGAGTTCAATACAAAAAAAAAATTACTGATCGCTACTTGAGAGAGAGAGAGAGAGAGAGAGAGAGAGAGAGAGAGAGAGAGAGAGAGAGAGAGAGAGAGAGAGAGAACTTTCGATAAAAAAATCCTTTTTTTTTTTTTTTAGTTAACGCAAAGACTATGAGAAATATTAGGACTCCTGAGTGGAGTGAAGCAAAAAAGAAAAATAAATAAAAAAAAAAATCAGCATTACAAAGTTCGCTGAATGCTCTTGAAAAAATAATTACATCTTGAAGATATAATTAGTCCGGGGAAGCAGAATGGCACGAATTAAAACTGAAGCGATTACTTCAGAGCGAAAATTCCGCCGCGAACAGCACGGGGGGTGGGGGTTGGGGGGAATTGTTCATAACTTTCGCAGTGGGCTGAATTAATATCATTTGCAAGGCCTTAACAAAAGAAAGACGTGAACAAAATGCTTGATTCTTTGGCGCATGTCGGAAAGTTTACACACGTCGAATTTGTAACTCGAGTTCCGAAAAATTTACTATTTTTTTTTTAATGTCGTCAGCTTCACCTGCTGGTGAAACGTTATGAAATATATGAGAGATACTGTATTATATTCTTTTTATTATTATTATGTCGAGTTCACGATATGCAAAAATTGCTACTTTAATAATGAGATAGCCTCCAAAGATTATTTATGATTTAACATACTCCAAATTTCCGTAAAATGATGTATATTTTTACTCTCACTTTTCATACACTGAATTACAAGCCATATAACATGTAGTGCCTAACTATATATATATATATATATATATATATATATATATATATATATATATATATATATATATATATATATATATATATATATATATATATATATATATATATATATATGCATGTGTTTGTGTGTATCGTGTAATCTGGAAATTTTTCAGACATCACTAACGACTACCCACAGTTTTCCCCACAAGTTCCAGTTTGCTGGTAAGTTAAAATGCTTAAACTGGATGAGATGTGGGTCTCCCTTATCACCTGAAATTCATTCCCCTACAAATATACAAAAACACAGCCTCCTCATTTGACATTTTACACCTGCACTAGATGTGGTAAAATATTATGCTCAGTCTTGTTGATAATGATTCTTAAAATGCGAACTCAAACTTTTTCCCGCAAAAGAGAGAGAATATTTTTGTCAAAACACAAGAGCTTTTAACTCGTTGCATACAAGAAAAGCTTGAAAATAAAAGAAAGAAGACTATGTGGTAAAGGTGAAAAGTGAAAAGATAATACATCACTGAAATATGAAAGGACTCATGAAGAGATTTCCCGACCTGCGACGCAAATAGAAATGCCAGTTGCAAAAACGCAGGCAGAAAGTTCTTTCGGTTCCATTCAGGAATGATACGATTTCGAAAATGCTGCTGCCATAATGTAAATCTTAAGATAGTTATATCTACTGTGAGAAATGGAGCTAAAGATACTACGGTATTCAGGAAAAAATATTTTTTTGTGTTTCTTTGTAAGAAACCTGACGCTACTGATGAGATAACGTTATGCAGTTGGTAGCTATTTAGGGATATCTACAGATTCCACTGAAAATTTTCAAGAGAGAGAGAGTTACAAGGAATTACAAGAATTAGGATGTCTCAAAGATTTATTAGTCCATTCGAGGAGACATCATGTGCTCACACACACACACACACACACACACAGAGGGAGAGAGAGAAAGAGAGAGTTACAAGGATTAGGATGTCTCAAAGACTTATTATCCATCTGAGGAGACATCATGTGCTCACTCACAGAGAGAGAGAGAGAGAGAGAGAGAGAGAGAGAGAGAGAGAGAGAGAGAGAGAGAGAGAGTTACAAGGATTAGGATGTCTCAAAGACTTATTAGTCCATCTGAGGAGACATCATGTGCTCACTCACAGAGAGAGAGAGAGAGAGAGAGAGAGAGAGTTACAAGGATTAGGATGTCTCAAAGACTTATTAGTCCATCTGAGGAGACACCATGTTCTCACTCACAGAGAGAGAGAGAGAGAGAGAGAGAGAGAGAGAGAGAGAGAGAGAGAGAGAGGTACAAGAATTAAGATGTCTCAAAGACTTATTAGTCCATCCGAGGAGACATCATGTGCTCACAGAGAGAGAGAGAGAGAGAGAGAGAGAGAGAGAGAGAGAGAGAGAGAGAGAGAGAGAGAGAGAGAGAGAGAGAGTTACAAGGATTAGGATGCCTCAAAGACTTATTAGTCCATCCGAGGAGACATCATGTCCTCACCGAGAGAGAGAGAGAGAGAGAGAGAGAGAGAGAGAGAGAGAGAGAGAGAGAGAGAGAGAGAGAGAAATTATAAATATCTATACAATGTCTCTATATCGACGGTTGGGGAATTACTCTTTACGTTCCATCTCTCTGATTGTGAATTTCCACAGGATTTGAAATAGTAATTGGGATTCTAATCTTTTTCTCCGACCAGGAGACCAGAATAGGCCATGAATTATACAGTGCTAACATCATGGCCCAACAAATGTATTAAATCATTCTATCGATTGATCTGTAAGTAGCTAACTTGCGCTGAAGAAAGGGACTGAACTTATATAAGTTTTCTCCGTAACTGACAGGTTAGGACACAGCGTAGATGACTGATGATTATCACCATATCTATAAAGAAAAGTAAAAAAGAAAGGCGAATGTTTCTGCAATTTAAAAGAGTTAGGGATACATTTGAAAATATATCTTCTGTTGCAAATCTGAAAGCTTCGCAACAAACATCACATAAACTGTAAAATTCTATTCAACAGGTAAAATATATGCACACTAAGTGATGAAATCTCTTTCTTCATCACTGGAAATACTGCGTGTTCTGAATAAAAATGGAGAGTATTCCATGAAAAGTTCGTCACATTTTTAAGCCGCGATCTACTAGCAAGATGAGAAAATTAGTTGAGAGAGAGAGAGAGAGAGAGAGAGAGAGAGAGAGAGAGAGAGAGAGAGAGAGAGAGAGAGAGAGAGAGAGAGAGAATCCCATATTACGGATAAAAAGCATTCCTATTACTTTAACCATAATAAGTAAAATATTACAAGTAAGAATAAAAAATACATCTCCTAAAAGTCAATACGAGGATAAAACAAATTACAAATCATAATTTTTCTTCCTTTTCCCTTACACAAATTAGAGGTGCTTTCATAAATAACCCACTGCATTTGGCACCTTGTAATTTCAAGATTAATATTTGAATATGACGAATGTCCTTAAGTACACAAAAAAGAAAACTAAATGACATAAAAGCGCAGGGAACAGAAAGCTTGCCCATTGCTTTAGTTTATTAGCAATGTTTACTTGTTTATCTAGCTGCAATATTCATAGCATAAGAGTTCAAAAGGCAACAGTAATATTATATAAATAATTAACATATTACCCTTTACTTGAAGTTAGTCATTTTCATGATGAAATTTCAAGTAGTGAAAAAACAAGCAACGATATTTTTAGACTTCATCCACCTATTTCAATCTGCAACATCAGTCGAATTACTCTGGCATACCAAAATAAAGAACAATAATTTCATTTAATTAAATAGTGTTTTGAATATTAATGCTAACAATAGTAGTGCGAGAGTAACAGGCAGGAAATGAGAGCATATGAAACAATGTAATTTGTGAAGAAAAGGAAGCTTTTATCAAACAACTTGCCTACTTAATAGCACAAGCAACACAGCGTTCATATGCAGATTTATATTTATATGAATTTGTAAACAGCCATTATGTACAAGATGTACATGTCTACGTACGTGAGTAGAAATTAATCCCTTCTCTCCTTAAAGGCTTTTGTTCTAGGGAAAAACAAGAAGAGATTCACTGCCACGTTCATGTTTTAACTCCTGAACCGTGGATGAACACCCTGTGCAGAGTACTTGAGCATCATCAGCCGTGCACTGAGCGCCCTGCACAAACTGCACATTCACTTCCATCATGTACGCTCTCTCGTACATCCCAGTTCCTCTGCGACATTTCCACCACCACTTTCTGTTTTCCTCTTCTCCTGTCTCCTAAAACTGCTAAATTACAAACTCGCTTCAACTCCCTACTATATTCCATTCTTTCATATGACCAACCATAATTAAACTTTCTAATCCTTCCTTCCACCTCTGTAAACATCACTGTTACCTCATCCATGTCTTCTTATGCTTTATACACTAGAGAAACCACCTCAACACATTCAGTTTTATGTGCTTTCAAATACTGGTGTTCATAACTACTGTTATTCTGATGCTAGTCTAAAGAACTAATCAATAAATTTCTTACTCGCATTCAGCAGCTACACTTCACTTCCATTAAGGATGGCTGGCTCAACAATGCTGTCATATATTCCCATCTTAGCTCCCACGTTACTCAGGTATCTTCATAATTCTTTCACACACACACACACACACACACAAACACACACGCACACACAGACACACACCCTGGTAACCTTGCTATCTTCACCTTCTCTGTGACGTACCTCTTCTTTCATGCTTCCATCATCTGTTATGATTACTTCCAAATATCTACACGAATCAACCATCTCCACTTAATCCATACTGACATTCATTCTTCCATCTTTCTGGGTTTTCATTTACCTTCATAATCTTAGTTTTGCTGACATTAACTGTTATTATCTCCCTGCAGTTTCTCTACACTGTTTCAATTCGGTATCACTTGCAAACATCGACCAATGCACATTCGATTTATGACTTATCTTTTCCTACAACGCTGCACCTACATCTGCTGTCCGTTCTTCGACTTCTCGCATGTCTCCATTCATAATGATACTGGAAGCCATTTTGACAAAGCACGCTCTTGTCTCAAACCCATATTTACTCTAACCCAGTTACTCTCTTGTCTACATTTTCTACTGCCTGCGTTGCTTTCCTAATGAAAACCTTTATTTACTTTTAAGCTATCTTTTTATGAAAACCTTTATTTACTTTTAAACTATCTTTCAATACAAATCATTTTCAGCACCATCTACACTGCATTTCTTTTTTTTAGGTTCTTAAAAGATAAACACAGGTTTTCCATTATACTTCCAAATTTCTCATATGACTATTTATAAGCAAACACTTGATACATACAGTTTCTTCTTCATCTAAACTCATAACCCTCAATAATGCGTCTGTCAACTATTTTACTTTCTAGATCAAAATCATATCATACACCTTCCCTGGTATAAGTACAGTAACAACACCAGCCTATCACCTTTACCTTTATACAAAAGAACAAGTTTCCTCTCACCATTTCTTGAAAACTTTTCCCTCGCCAAGAGATGCCTTAGTACCTCTGACTAGCCATACAGACACATTTTAACAATGTGTTGCAGCATAACTTGCAATCCCATCAATTCCACAGTTCCTCTACATGCCTCCATTCTGTCCTTCTATCCAATAAATTTTAAAGAAATAAAAACACTTGCAAAACTGACCAGAGCTACATTGATTTCAGACAGCTTATCTCAATTTGCCTCTTTCGTCCTGAAATCCATACAAGTGCTACTTTCTCTATATATTCCTACTCTCTATCTCTCAATCATTTCTCATGTGGAACTCCAAATGCAAGAATCTTGTTATATGGCAAGCTATTGCATCTGAAGTAAACTCTGCCTTTTGTACAATAAACCTGGCATATCCCTATCACATATTTTACTTTTTCTATTCCCTCTACCTACCCTTCTAGACATGCAAACACTCCCTACTGAGTATTAACACATCTTCGAATTTTAAATACACTTTTACTTCTTCCATCTCCTAGTCTTTAACTCCAACTTAATTCTCATCACCTTTCTCTTTAAATGCTCTTCTGAATTCCTTATCATAAAAATCATTGTCTAGATTACATTTTTAGCTCCGTCTAAACTTACCATTCAACCATGCAATTATTAGATAAACATCCGGCTACTTCTCTTCCCACCGTTACATCCATAAACTTACCCCTCCATCCAACTATACACAATCTCAGCAAACTACATCACCATTTCCTGTTTCCCAAGTATGCTTTTGAATATTCTTTTTGAGAAATCTCGTATTTACAACCGGAAAGCGGCTTTGTACATGCAATGCCATATCACTCTCTGCTTCGTCATTTACAAATACATGTGATTATATGAATGCATGCTATAAATAATCTTTGTTTATAAACATTCAATTTTAAAAGTGCGGTGAAAGATAATTATTACAAAGAGGGGTTCATCTGTAAAAAAAAAAACCTTTCGTGACGAATATTTGGAGGCCAAAAATGCACGACAGGATTGCTGGTGGCAAAGACTAGAAATTTTCAGAAACGCCTCTGAATGGTAACCGGGCAAATGTGATTATAAGAATTTATGCAATGCTAGACGTGTGAAATGTATGAAGGCAGGAGGCAAGTGTGATTTATGATTCAGAATATGCAGAGAGGACGTTATTGGTTTAGCAGTACTCCGCAGCTGTATATTGAGTTTATGGAGGGGCTGATGCGAAATATTTGGATGAGGAACAAGTGGCGCAATACGGATACCTGTACGGCAAAAAATGTTGATCAGGTGTTTCAATCACGAGGAAGGAAGGAGAGAGAGAGAGAATATATATATATATATATATATATATATATATATATATATATATATATATATATATATATATATATATATATATATATATACATATACATATACACACACACCTCATGTGAACTGTACATTTGGTGATTACAAGAGTATTTCTATGAGCAACGCATTGTAAAACTTATGAATAATAACCGTAATCTCTACTTCTGGGAATCAGCAATGTAAAACATTCCCCTGTTATTTTCCATTGTTATAACTTCAAGTGAAATGAAGTTGAGTTTCATTTATTCTTTCATCGAAGAACTTTTTGTTTTGCAGTGGAAGATAAAAAGGATTTCTTCCTAATCTCTTTTAGTGTTGCGTGAGAGACGTTACACCAATGACTCTATATGTTATTTATAGAACCCTTTCAGAAGAGAGAAAAGCGTTAATTAGTGGTTATCCTTTTCACTATTCTTGAGGCCAATAATGGAAGATCCGTGTTCATAACCTTCGCTTGAATAAGGATAAAGCATCAGTCTTAGAATGAAATCATTTCCTTCCAAATTAAAAAAAAACTAAAAACTGAAAACTTGTATCTCAGGATAATCTTTGCTTGAATAAATATAAAGCATTAACCTTAGAAATCAGATAATTTCCTGCCAGAAATCTAAAATAACTAAAAACATATCACAGAGTTACTGACTCACAAATATTGCTGCGTTTTAATTAGTCTACAAATTCCTCTAACATGTTATCAGGATTTTATCAAAGTAGCGCAAAGGACATAACAAATAAAATACATATATAATTTAAGGCAAGAGAGTCTTGATAACACTGAAAAGGCACCGAAAGCTTGCTAGATATTACATTTCACCAAGAGTGAAAATTTCGCACCGAGTTTCATAGAAATCATTTGTCAAATACTGTCATTTGACAACGGACATCAATAGCTTACAGCACATCAGAATGTGCGAGTTATTCATCAGGATTTTGATAGACAGCCGCTAGAGGAAGCCCAACATCAAATCTAATCAGAGACAGAAAGAGAATGCACAGAATTAATATCCATTTCAGCCTTTATGCAAGTAACAGTCGCGTCAGCTTTCGAGTTTTCCATGAGACTAAACAAAAGGGAAAAATACACCTGGCAGTAATGATTCGCCCTCGTTCCCTTGCTAGGTCATTTCATGTCATATTATTTCACTGTTAGGGTGAATAACGTAACGATTGTTTCTTTGAAATCAGTTCTTAATATTCTTTATCCATAAACGACGATGGAAAGAAAGTTCTTTCCTTTCCCAAACTACCAAAGACACAAAATATTTTTTCCGAGCGATCTGGAAACGATCTGAGCTAGAATTCGGAGTACTTTGTATCTGAAATCATTATAAGCATAGATCCAAATTTGACAACTATTACAAAACAAGTAAAAAATGCGGCGAAGTGTCTTCGACGCAATCGAGTTTTCTATACAGCCGCTACAGCGTATAATCAAGGCCACCGAAAATAGATCTAGCTTTCGGTGGTCTCGATATAATGCCGTATGAGCCGCGGCCCAAGAAACTTTAGCCACGGCCTGGTGGTGGCCTATCCTACCTATACCGTTGCCAGAAGCATGATTATGGCTAACTTTAACCTTAAGTGAAAAAAAACTACTTAGGCTAGAGGGCTGCAATTTCGTATATCTGATGACTGGAGGGTGGATGATCAACATACCAATTTGTAGCCCTGTAGCCTCAGTAGTTTCTAAGATCTGAAGAAAGACAGAAAAAGTGCGGACAGAAAAAAAGTGCGGACAGAATAAAGTGCAGACGGACAGACGAAGCCGGCACAATAGTTTTCTTTTACAGAAAACTAAAAAGAACAACCATTTATTTTTTAAAAATCTCTTGCAATGACACACATACACAGCCATTCTTAGCATACATCCACGAAGGGCAAGTAAGTAAGTAAGTAAGTAAGTAAGTAAGTAAGTAAGTAAGTAAGTAAGTAAACGCGCTGACGTATCCAGGGCGAAATCCTCCCTTAATATTCCAGGCATAAACATTCGGCTCTCTAAGGATAAAATTGGGTGCCGAAGTTACACGCTCATAACTTATAATCATGCTTAATAACGCTGAAAGTTGGAATTCAAAGAGTTACCTCGTAAAAAGTCTCCCTCTAAAAATCATAAATGACTGCTCTCTCCGGAGGAAAGATGCGACAAGAAAGGGGAGAGGGAAAGGAGAAGAAGAACCGAGAGGTGGGAGGGGGGAAAAAGAATAAAGGCGAGGGGAAAAAAGGGATGGTAAAAGTACGACGACTACAAAAGGGAGGGAGCAATAACGGGAATCAACCAGTCAACGTATGCTGCTTTTACCGCTCCAGGAGAACTTGCATGCAAGTTCCTTCCCTTCAGTCCGGCGTCTCTGCTTGTGGGCGGGGATGCGTCTTCACTGTAATGTTCCTTTATATTTTCCTTCGGTGTTATAAACTGAGGAATATGGCATTGTTTTAACAACAAATTACCTCTAGAACTAAAAGGAATATTAAGAGTACGGGCATTTGCCAGTTGACTATTTACACAACAGTCTAACAGTAACAGGCAGTAAGACAATGATGTCCATTTGAATTCTATAGCATGTATATATGTGTAAGTTCGTGAAGGTGAGAGAGAGAGAGAGAGAGAGAGAGAGAGAGAGAGAGACAGAGAGAGAGAGAGAGAGAGAGAGAGAGAGACTTTATTGGGAGGAATCATCTCTCCATGGAAAACAGTTGGATATTTTCTTCTTGCATCGACATATTTTCTTTGAGGGAATTACTCAAAGTTTAGAATATTCTGGAAGGAACGATATTTGTTCTTGCACTCAAGCCTCGCTATTAGGGCTACTTTACCTCCAAATAAACATGTACCAAAATCAACATTTCACTGTAGGTTAAGTACAGATTTTTATTAGTTGAAAACGGTGCCGTATTACAGGAAACACTCAGGGCCACATGCCGCTGTACTCGAAAATTCTGAAGCAGATTCATTCCGTGGAAAGAGAGAGAGAGAGAGAGAGAGAGAGAGAGAGAGAGAGAGAGAGAGAGAGAGAGAGAGAGAGAGAGAGAGAGAGAGAGAGATTCGGTAACCAATAATATTATTCCAACCTTGACAAAAACTAATGTGAAAATTTCTAATCCACTTTACTCTCGCGTGGATTGTTGAAAACAACCGTGAAAATTTTGGCGAGAGAGAGAGAGAGAGAGAGAGAGAGAGAGAGAGAGAGAGGTTGGGGTTGGTGGTGGGGGTTAGGAGAGGGGTGAGGGGGTTAAATAACCCAAGGGATACCATCTTTGTGCACTTGTGTTCGAGACTGTTCGCTATTTCAAATGCAGAGTCCGTCCCACCTACTACTCTCAGGGGAAACTTTTACAATCCTGTTAGAGCGGCTTCTTCGAGGCTCCAGTGGCCACTGGAAAGCAGAGTAGGAGCCTCATTTCCTCTATGAAGACAAAAATGGTCATCGCTCAGTCCGTCGACAAAAAAATAAAAAAAATCTAAGGTAACTGTATTATAATTCTTTTTTTTTATTACATTATAAGATAAAATTGGCCTCTCCAATGTACATCAAATTTATGGCAGTTAATGTCAGTTTTTCATGTATGTTTTCACTGCTATATAAGACACAAAGAATGAAACAGTCAGGCCGTCGATAAAAAAAAATTACCTACGGTAACTCTGCATTACAATTCGTTTTTTTTTTGGGGGGGGGGTTATTTACATTATGTGATAAAAATGGCCTCTCCAATGTACATCAAATTTATGGCAGTTAATGTCAGTTTTTCATGTGGTAATTCTGCATTACAATTCGCTTTTTTTGTTAATTACATTATATGATAAAAATGGCTTCTCCAATGTACATCAGATTTATGACAGTTAATGTCAGTGTTTCATGTGGTAACTCTGCATTACAATTCGCTCTATATTTTTTATTAATTACATTATATGTTAAAAATGGCCTCTCCAGTGTTTATTAAATTTATGACAGTTAAAGTCAGTTTTTCGTGTGGTAATTCTGCATTATAATTCTTTTTATTTATTACATTATATGGTAAAGATGGTCTCTCCAATGTACATTAAATTTATGACAGTTAAAGTCAGTTTATCATGTATGTTTTCACTGCTATATAAGACATAAAAAACGAAAAAGTCAGTCCGTCGAAAAAAAAAATTACCTACGATAACTCTGCATTACAATTCCATTTTCTTTTATTAGCATTACATGAAAAAAGGGCCTCTCCAATGCATATAAAAATGTATGACGTTTAATGTCAATTTTTCACGAATGCTTTCACTGCTATATAAAACATAAACAATGAAACTCTCAAATGTCTATATTAATCTTGATGCAATCCTTTGGAACCTAAATTTAAGCTTCTAGGAATAATCCCCGTTCAAAAGTATGACGGCCCATCACTAATCATGTAAAACGTTATTTCTATAAATTACATAGCGCGAGTTAATGACATCACTGACAATTGAAGCCTATTGATATCTATTCACTTTGCGGCAATTTCCACCATTATGCTACCTGTATCAGTTCATATAATACCGGATTATAACTCAACGAAAGTATAAACAAATGCTTTATATATATATATATATATATATATATATATATATATATATATATATATATATATATATATATATATATATATATATATATATATATACACACACAAAAATGAGTTTCTCCATCACGGCTGTAACCTACCAAAGTCGATTAAACACCACGTACACAATTCACAATTTATTAGAAGGTAAAACGACCCCAAGACGTTCATCCTCGTGGGATCGATTTCGGGACCCTCAACGATGTTTCAAGAAAGATGAAATCATCCGTCATCATTTCAGCCACTTACTATACCATGCATGTGCGAAATACAAGTAAATTCTACTACAGAAGTCCTTCAGTCAGCAGAATTACCAAATGTTACTAGTTACCATTAAGTCTTTGCCATTCATTCACAAAAAAACTATAGGGATTTACTTAATAAGGCATACTAAAGTGAAAACCGTAATTCCAGTGCTAAGCAATTACCACAGAGTGAATGTACAGGAGTTGACCTGAGAGGGGGCATATCTAGAACACTAAGAAGCAAACATAAGAACAGTGAGATTTGCATTACCCAATTCATGGCTCCATGTCCACCTGAGACATTCTGGTCATAAAATTATAAGGAGCAAGCACTCACTGTTCAAAAGTACCAATCACTGTTCAATAGGACCAATCACTGTTCAACAGTACCAATCACTGTTCAACAATAATAATCACTGTTCAACAGCACCATTCACTGTTCAACAGTACCAGTCACTGTTCAATCGTACCAATCACTGTTTAAGAGTACCAATCACTGTTTAATAGTACCAATCACTGTTCAAAAGTAACAACCACTGCTCAACAGTACCAATCACTGTTCAACAGTAACGATCACTGATCAAAAGTACAATCACTGTTCAACAGTACCAATCATTGTTCAATAGTATCAATCACTGTTCAACAGTACCAATCATTGTTCATCAGTACCAATCACTGTTCAACAGTAACGATCACTGATCAAAAGTACAATCACTGTTCATCAGTAACAATCACTGTTCAACAGTGACAATCACTGTTCAGTAGTACCAATCACTGTTCAATTGTATCAATCATTGTTCAACAGTACCAATCATTATTCATCAGTACCAATCACTGTTCAACAGTAACGATCACTGATCAAAAGTACAATCACTGTTCATCAGTAACAATCACTGTTCAGCAGTAACAAAGATGATCAACTGTACCAATCACTGGCCAATAATAACAACCACAGTTGAAGGTGATTGAAACCTTTGCACAAGTCAGTAACGCAGTTAGACATGACACTCAGAACCCCTGACTTCCCGGCTCTCTGCACATCCTAGCATCACAAAACTATGGGTCAGAGCAAACAATATCTTAGCTTCCATTCATCACAAGACCAGCACACATGCCGTCGTTTTCAATCCCTTTAAAAATTCGTACACAAACGCATGTAGCATCCAGTTCTCTCCCCGAGTTCCATTTCACGGTAACCACGACTGGAATTCCTGTTTGAAATATGTAGTTTACACACTTTTCTAATTCCTTACGTGGGCAACAACAATATCACTGGTTCCGTAAAAAATGTAGGATTTCATAGCCATGGAAAAGAGAAGCAACAAGGAAATACTAATATTTCCATGGTACTGCACACCACAGTATATGTCAGTTAGAGGCAACTTTGTATGTTCAATATTCATGAAAATATCTGCAAAAACAGCAACATTTTTCATTTAATAGATCAAACATACTCCTGTGAATATTATAATTATATATATATATGTATATATATATATATATATATATATATATATATATATATATATATATATATATATATAATATATATATATATATATATATATATATATATATATATATATATATATATATATATATACATACATACATACATACATATACACACACACACAAACGCTGGAAAGCCACGTAAGGAACAACAGGAAAAATAATTCTGTACCCTAAAGCAAAATAACTCAACTAAAGCCTAAAAATAAAAGAGTAAACTGCAAAGAAATGGACTGAAAAATATGGAAAAACCAAGAAAAATACAAAGCAAAAAGTAAGAGAACAGAAGAAATTATAAAAAGAAGTATTACAAAAATAAGACTGCTGGGAGACCTGAACTCGGAATAGCCACCAGCGGCATCGCAGTTTTAAAATGTATATGTATGGTTGTATGTATGTAATGGATGTATGTATGCGTGTATGTATGGTGATTTATACTGGTGACCTCCTATTCCAGTGATGACCTGATATATATATATATATATATATATATATATATATATATATATATATATATATATATATATATATATATATATATATATATATATATATATATATATATATATATATATATATATGTATATATATAATTTTAATCATTTATATATACATACATATTTACATATATACATAAACATACATACATACACAGGCATATACTGTATATATATATATATATATATATATATATATATATATATATATATATATATATATATATATATATATATATATATATATATATTCATATGCATATATATATATATATATATATATATATATATATATATATATATATATATATATATATATATATGTATATTTCGTACATTCCCACACTGTCTCTATAGATGAGATACATTTTGAGTAACACTGCAACATATGTAGGCGGCGGCCTTTGTCTGTCAGCGACGGTCACCAATCCACCGCTTGGCCAAGCACCAAATCCTCGCGTCAAGCGAAGTGGACACGAGAGCGTAATTGATCAATAATATTAATTCTAGCCCGGTTGAAATATTCAATCCAATTTTTCCCTCCATAACATTAAAAAATGAAGATTACAAAAAAAAAAAAAGGAATCAAATCATGAGAACGCAACACAGCTCTGTATTCCCGAGGCCGGTAATGCAAGTGTAATCGAATTATGTAAATGGGGAATTTCAAGCGAAATTGCGATCTACTTTAGGTCGGTTCTATTCAAGCGCGTATAAGAGCATAACATAAAACTTTAATTTGCTTTAATATATCCACTTTTCTTGAAAGAGATATTAGGTTTTTATGGTGCTTGCATCATTGCAGTGAGTTGGCTCTTTTTGAACATAAAAGAAACAAGTTAAAAAATGCGCCGAAGTTTCTTCGGAGCAGTAGAGTTATCTGTGCAGCCGCTACAGCGTATAATCAAGGCCACCGAAAATAGATCGATCTTTCGGGGGGGTCTCGGTATAATGCTGTATGAGCCGCGGCCCATGAAACTTTAACCACGGCCCGGTTGTGGCCTATCCTATATCGTTGCTAGAAGCACGATTACGGCTAACTTTAACCTCCAATAACCTAAAAACTCCTGAGGCTAGAGGGCTGCAATTTGATGTGTTTAATGACTGGTGGGTGGATGATCAACATACCTTATTGCAGCCCTCTAGCTTCAGTAGTTTTTAAAATCTGAAGGAGGACAGAAAAAGTGCAGACAGAAAAAGCACAGACAGAATAAAGTACGGACGGACAGACAAGCCGGCACAATAGTTTTCTTTTACAGAAAACTAAAAACCTATAGTGATGATAACGATTATATGAATTGATACTTCAAAGAAGTTCAGGCAACTTTGAATCTTATTAAAGGATAAATCTTTATGTAAGGAAAAAGTGCAAAAGTAAGAAGTTCAGAACACTTTAAATCTTATTTAAGGATAATAAATCTTCATTTAAGGAAAAATGTAATTTTAAAGTATGAAGTTCAGAGAATTTTCAATCTTCATTTAAGGAAAAAGAGTATAATTTTAAAGTAAAACGATACTTAAAGATCTGCGGATATGTCAAAGTATTCATTCATGATTATACATATTTTATGTATCATGGTTCGTCCTTTTTATCTACTGTGCTTAAACTAAAAGCATTATTTTCTCATCAACAACTCACACCATTTTGAAAGTCTGTCGTTTAACTCCTACTAATTCTGAGTGCTTATTGTTTTATAGAACAGTGGACGTTCAATAAATAAAGTTCTCAAACCGAAAAATATATTCATAACTCTACAAATGGTCCTGATTGGAGTTTTGCATTAATAAGAAAGCGTCTCGAATTTCAACATCACATAAAACAATGGCAATATTAAAATCGTAAGGGCCGTGTAGCTAAGTAATCCTTTAAAACGTTACACTGTAAGCGCAATGGGTGGAGTAATTATATGCATTTTAAAATCTATGACTATATTAAAACTTTAAGGAAAACTAGCATCGTTGGGAAAAATACCTTTGACTCTGACAAACGTGATTCTTTGCAGGAGCTGTACGAAAAAGAATCAATCGTAAAAGACCAAACCACAAGCACTCAGTAAAGACGATACCTCCATTAGACAACTCAAATAAACAGGAAGCATTTCAAACGTTAATAATCTTTATTATTGTTAGCGCGTATCAAGAAGTGTTGAACAAAATGTTTGAAATTTTACAGAGATGCACTTACTCGAGATGCTAAATTTTTGTGGGTAGTAAATTTGGTCAGGCTAATGTGATTTCCGATTTCTCTCCAAAGCTAATCACGTAGGTGAGGGCTCTATAGGTTCGGTAGGAATGTACAGTTCATTTTTCAAGGCCTATGCTTGAAGGCGACACTTGAATTATTGTCATTGTAATTTATTTTGTACTGACAATCCACTACCATCTCATCAATACTTTTAGCAGTCTTATGAAAAATTTGGTACGAACTCCAATGGCGTCACATGGAGGTGGAGTATTAACCAAGCGGCTTTCTCTTTGTTTTTCATACAAGACAAAAGTGGCAATTCATGAGACTTCTGATATCTCGGAAAAACTTTCAACCAGACAACCCCATATCCCCGTCCCCCCAACCTCTGGCTAATGCACAGACACTCCTTATAGCCTTCAACAATCAAGCAAGTATTTGAGATACCTTTCAAGTTATCCAGATTTCTGTCAACAGAAAAAATCTAATTTCCTTATTAAATTGTAATGATGAAATTTGTGTTTCACCGTAAAATGGGGCGATATTGATCGAGAAACAAGACTAAAATATTATTTACAATTTGAGACTGGGAGAGGAGGGTCAACCGGTTCGGGCAGACCATATGCCATTTGTTTCTGGAACGTGGAACTCTGTCTTTCATTAGTTCCCAAAGACTTTAATGTTTCTCTGTTTGTTCAGTATTTTTTTTTCTTGTCAGGAAAGACGGTTACCAATTACCATTCCCTTAAGAAATTACGAAGCTTAACGTGGACGAACGTCCGTTGTGGCATCATCACAAATCTAAAAAAAATATATATATATATTATTCTTTGTACAAGTCCGACCTCCTCGAGAACAGCGCAATTCCAGTCGAAAACCTGCCTTGCCAATAGTTGTTAGCACAATACTAATACATTCTGGAACAGCATGAAAACGATTAAAACTTGAACGTGCAATGCATTTCGTAAATGAAGCTTTTTTTTTTAACCTATTTTTATCTGTATTTTTTTGTGTGTGTTGCCATGTAATTTCACGTAGAAGGCGGCGCCTGGGACAGGCTTTATCGTGGTCGTAAACTACTTTCGCCCCCGAACTCTTTAGATTTAGTCAAGTGAGCCTTTAGTGTTATTTCTTTCCCTCTTCTGAGAAAAGCACTACGAGATAACGCGGGTGAGTTGCAACCCCAGAATTACAGCCCTGAAATATAATCTCCCGAGATAGAGAGTCTACAATCGGATTAGAGACGTACCCTGAGTAGTTTACGGCCAGTCTCATTTTCTTACTTCTTCCTGTGCTAAATGTAGCCGCCGGAAGAAAGCCCACATTCGCTTTTCACTGGCTGTTAATCGGTTATTTGAGTGACGGTCCTGCTATCTACGGAGAGAGAGAGAGAGAGAGAGAGAGAGAGAGAGAGAGAGAGAGAGAGAGAGAGAGAGAGAGAGAGAGAATGACTGAATGATTTTGAGTTATTTGGCTCCATGACAACTGGGTCATTGACGCAGAAGAGAGAGAGAGAGAGAGAGAGAGAGAGAGAGAGAGAGAGAGAGAGAGAGAGAGAGAGAGAGAGAGAGACAATTTCCGAATAACAGTGCGTCTGAACTTGGAATTTTCGAATTTCCCGTCTGGGAAAGTTGGTAATTGGCTCTGATCCTTTTGCTTGCTATTAAATTCTTGAAGGAATTACTGAATCCAACAAGAAAATAAAATTTGATAATTGGTTAAAAAAGATATTCAGCTCTTTTGCCCAAATTCCTCTTAACATGCAGCGATAGACTTATTGTCACAGTCAAGGCAATGAGGTTCACTAAAGGTCGATTCATTAAGTTTGCTCTGGAAAAAGCAGAAACACGAGTGATTCTCATTACTACAGGCAATGATGACGTTAGCATAACAGGCATAGCAGTTACATTCGGACTTATGCGACAATATTATCAGGATATACACTTGAAAGGAACGAAAAACCCGACATTCATTCAACAAAATTTACCGTAAATGTTGGCAAGCCCCGTGTAATACATAACGAAAGACAATCAAATATTGTTAAGGAATTCGTAATTTAATTTATGAATAGTAACATGTAGATTAAAACAATCAACTGCAGTATTTCTCCATCTTACATACTTATTTCGTTACTAAAGAACAAACAACTGAGTATGCGGAGAAAATGTATTACAATTCTTAGAGAAGATTTTCGTATGAATCCCATAAAGTTCTTAAATCTCTTGATGAAACATTAAACCAATGTAAAAATGAACAAATTCTCAACTTCAGTACTGAAGCATTACACACACACACAAAAGTTAAAACACTTTTGGGGTTAGCTGTCATAACTGAACCTCTGTGACCTGAGGTGAACTATTATTCAGATTCGACCTGGAAAGTAAAACGTTCTGTAAAAGTGGAGGAAAATCATTTTTATGACCTATCTTCCAAATGTGACAGTTACAAACTTTTCATGTGGACAGTTGCTAAAACTATACCTTCTCTAATCAAAGTCACCGAAAATAGAGCTATCTTTCAGGGTCTCAGTATAATGCTGTATGAACCGCGGGCCATGAATCTTTAAACACGGCCGGTGGCGGTCTATCCTATATCGTTGCCAGAACCACGATCATGGCTAACTTTAACCTTAAATAAAATAAAAACTACTGAGGCTAAAAGGCTGTAATTTGGTATGTTAGATGATTGGAGGGTGGATGATCAACATACCAATTTGCAGCCCTCTAACCTCAGTAGCTTTTACGATCTGAGGGCGGACAGAAAAAGTGCAGAAAACTAAAAAAAGCCATATATGAGAACAATTGCAGCATATAACTGGATGACAGAAAGGTAAAAAAAAAATAAGTATAGCTTAGTTTTACCAGACCACTGAGCTGATTAACAGCTCTCCTAAGGTAAAAACACAGTGTATTCTGTTCCTATTGGAATAAAATCAGTTGTATGAAATGAATTCAGATGTATGTAAAATGATTCTTGACTAACTTTACAACACTTAAATCTACCGTTTTTTTTTTGGGGTGGAAAATCAAAGCAGCATTTCCCACAAAAAGTTAAGTATACCTTAGTTTGACCAGACCACTGAGCTGATTAACAGCTCTCCTAGGGCTGGCCCGAAGGATTAGACTTATTTTACGTGGCTAATAACCAATTCTCTACCTAGCAATCCGAACCACAGCGAGAAATGAATTTCTATCACCAGAAATAAATTCCTCTTATTCTTCACTGGCCGGTCGGAGATTCGAACTCGCGGCCAGCAGAGTGATAGCTGAGAACGGAACCCACCCAACCAACGAGGAACTAGCATTTCCCACAACATGAAGAAGAACATCTTTCCCACGCGCGCCCCCCACCAATCCCCGCAACCCATTACAACAATTGATCCCCCAACACCTTCATCATGGTCGGCCACGGGGCTTCTTCCCTTCGGAAAGCGGCCGCAGACTGTCGGAACTTTTAACAAAGTTTGGCCGCGCCTTAAATATGGATTTATGGCTTCCCTGCTTACGTACAAGGCGCGATCGTGTATGAGAATTTTCTCCGTCCCCCGCCTCACGAATAGGTAGGAACAGCCTTTCCTTCTTATCATTTATTTCCTTTCGTTTATTCGTGAATTTCTGAGAAATGTAGGTCTGCCTCGTTAAGGTAAACAACATATTTTAGAAACATATTTGAGCGTCATGATAATTATTATTTATTATTATACAGAAGATGAACCCTATTCATATGGAACAAGCCCACAGATTTGAAATTCAAGCCTCCTGAGAATATGGCGTTCATTAGAAAGCAGTAACAGAAGGTAATAGGAAATACAGAGAGAGAGATCACTTATTAAAAAGAAAAAAGAATACGTTAACACTTCACTTACTTGCTTCCCACGAATTCCCTAAAAACAGAACAGAGTTATATTCACGATACAAATAATAACACTTGGTTTAAAAAGGTTTCAGTTTTCATTAAGAAACTAAAGGAGCCACCACCACACAACTGAAGCAAATAAATGATGAGAGAAGCAGTTAATTGCTTCCTACAAATTCTCTCAAGGTAGAACAAAGTTACAATCACGATACGAATAATAACATATGGTTTCAAATGAGGCGACATAGTTCTCATTGAGAAAGTAACGAAGTCACCACTACACAACCAAAGCAATTACATAATCCATGAAGGTATTTAGCCTCTCACATTTTCCTTGATTTTTAGTTTTCTGTGAAATAAAACTGTTAAGCCGGCTTTGTCTGTCCGTCCGCACTTTTTCTGTCTGCCCTCACACCTTAAAAACTACTGGGGCTAGAGGGCTGCAAATTGGTATGTTGATCATCCACCCTCCAATCATCAAACATACCAAATTGCAGCCCTCTAGCTTGCGTAGTTTTTATTTTATATAAGGATAAAGTTAGCCATACTCGTGCTTCTGGCAACGATATAGGATATGCCACCACCGGGCCGTGGTTAAAGTTTCATGAGCCGCGGCCTCACACACCATTATACCGAGACCACCGAAAGACAGATCTATTTTCAGTGGCCTTGTGATTATACGCCGTACAGAAAACTCGACTGCGCCGAAGAAACTTCGACGCAATTTTTTACCCGTTTCTTATTCCCTCTTAATTTTCAGAATTCCGTCAACGAAGTGATGAATAGCTGGAGAATTTTCCAGGTTTCCTTTCTTTCATAAATTCCAGGTCTTTTAAGAGATGCTGTAAATGAGCAAGAGCCAAATGGGCGATAATGACGCTCTGGTGTCTCTCCAGCATTAGAGAGCAATTATGACAGACAAAGGGACCATCCCAAGAAAGAGATAAACGGTGTGCGCGTGTGGACGTGTGTGCATTTATGTCTAAGGGAGAGAGAGAGAGAGAGAGAGAGAGAGAGAGAGAGAGAGAGAGAGAGAGAGAGAGAGAGTGTGTGTGTGTGTGTGTGTAAGTGGGGTGGGGTGGGGTGGGGTTTTATGTATTTTTCGATGGATGTGTGAACGTTTTACAAAACTCTTTTTAGTTTTGACTTCGATATATGATCGATGAACGTATACCTTCTTCATGGTACAAATTCTCTCTCTCTCTCTCTCTCTCTCTCTCTGTGTGTGTGTGTGTGTGTGTGTGTGTGTGTGTGTGTGTGTGTAGATCATCCCCCAAGTTTATTTCAAACCGTTTGTCATATCACGTTCTCCACTTCCCTTCATATTTTTTTTTTATAATCAATATTCACTATCTTTTATTACTAGTCATAATATTGCTAGTTTTATATCTCCTATTCTTTAATCGTTGTGTGCTTTTATTCACATTTTTATCCCATCGACAAGACAGACTCCATGCAAGGAATTTCGGGTCTTTCACGGTTCTCTCCCCCTCCACCCCTTCCACACCCCACGTCTTCCCCCCACAGGTTCCGACACTTCAGTGTGAGGTCCCACTTCATGTTTAATGACAACTTGGGATAATTACTGCAACAACGGGGCTCTAGTTTGGCTCCAATCGACCCTTTCGTGTCACATCGCAGACTCTCTCTCTCTCTCTCTCTCTCTCTCTCTCTCTCTCTCTCTCTCTCTCTCTCTCTACAATTGAATTGACACTGGTAAACCGACATCATATATCTTACTTTTATTCAAATGATTTTCTCTTTTGAAGTTTTATTACGTAATCTATAAAAGCTATAATTTTGACTTTCATTTCTTTAAAAATTCTTTAATACAGGACAGTGCTTCCATCCCTGGGCTATGGACAAACGGATGTGACGAGCATTGATAAAGGCTAGTTTTGCAAATGCCTCTGTTAACTGCATTCCTGATAATACACTGTTAACTGTCTTAATCCTAGAACTCCTACTTTGCCTCATAAGCCGTGTATATCACCTTTCAGTATTGATCTCTGTAGCCGTTAGTATAAAGACAAGTTCCCAGAAAGTCTCGTAATACTTCTGGAGGGTTTCCTTGGCCTTCATATCTTCTTTTCATAGACTTACAGGATAGTCTTTGAGGAAAAAAAGACCATAGGAGCTCTCAGTCACATTCTCCTGAATGTGAAAGAGAATAAAAGTCCTCTACGGAGGAATTGTTACATTCTAGGAATCTGAGAAGTAGGACTTCTATACCAAGAGGGGAACAATGACATAATCAGCAAACGTGAAATCTGGAACTTACAAATACTACTGATACCACCACAACCAACCAGGATAGTGATTCTGATGATGATTTCAGTGTTAATCTTGGTTAGGAGGAGAGTGGCAATGTGTAAGAAAATCATTAAAAAAAATCATCAGTCTACTATAAAATTACATTCCAATAATTCAGGAGAATCAGTTAGGAGGTACTATGTCATTTGCCCACTCTCGGTGAAAAATCCTAAAAACATCTTGTGATAGAGAAAATGGCCATATGATTAAATCTGAAGTTGACCATTAAAAAGTCAAATGAATGGACATGGATAAAACAACACAAGAAGAATAAGAGTGAACGCATTATTGGCATTACTTACAAAGACATTTGAAAAGAAATTGCTGGTGTAAAATGTAAGTCGTGCAATCTAACCCATGATATTTATATATAATTAGGACTAATTGGTATTAACGGTAGTTGGAACTCACAGTATTGAAATTACTTTAGTTTTAATTTGCTGAAAAGAATAGATTTACATGTCGAAACATATACATTTCAAGTTCTGCTTGAGGAAGCTTATTTTAAGATCACGAGTCTCGTTTACCCAAGTAAACAAACCATCCTTGAATGTCCAAGAAACTTATCTAAGAAAATAATCATGTTTAGTTAACCTACAGGTGTCATATACTCATTGTTGTATATTACAATGGCGACAGCAAAGGAAATGGTAACAATTAACAATCGGAAAATATTCGTTAAAAAAATTTACTGACACTCCTAATTCGAAATCCAAATTATGTCCACTATTCAAGAATAAATTATGTCCACTGTTCAAGAATAAATTATGTACACCATTCACGAATAAATTATGTCCATTATTCACGAATGAATTATGTCCACGAATCAAGAATAAATTATGTCCACCATTCAAGAATAAATTATGTCCACTGTTCAAGAATAAATTATGTCCACTGTTCAAGAGTATATACAGCAATGGATTTACAGTAATATTTTACACTTTTAAGGCTCGGAAAATAAAAGCTTCTATGTGATTTTTTCCCATTTACAGGGTAAATTAAACGATAACAATAATGACTCAGGAACTTATAAATAAAAGCTGAGGATTTCAACATATCCGAATCGTGTTTATTCCAATTTACCGTTGTCTATCAAGGGCAGACCTCTTTCACAATGGATACAGTTTCATTTAAATCTGTATTTATTTCAGAACCCTACCATAAGATGCATAAACACTGGTAAGGTTCTACAACAATGGTTATTATTATTATTATTATTATTATTATTATTATTATTATTATTATTATTATTATTATTATTACTATTTACTTTAGTGTCTATTTCTTACTCCTCTAAGAAAAAGAACCTGACGATATCACAATCTTCTTTTTTGATATAAAAGCTGCAGTTATCTAATCATTTATATAATATTATTTTATCTCCTGATTCACGTAGGCATGAAGAGAAGCAGAAAGATTTTGCAAAACCGTGGCGACATTTGTCTTTTTATTTTATAATGCCGTATTACGAAACACTGGTTAAACCTGAATAACAAGTCCTATTGGGCATTAATAATTCTCACTCATCACATAATTTATTCAATGGCCGCATCCCAGAGATTCTAAATAATTCAATCACTGAAAATGATTATTTAATCCTTTACTCCTCTAAAGCACTATAAAAAAAATTACTGAATTATGAAAACACACATACAGCACTTATTAAAATGATCATCTGGGACCTTTACATTTTCTATTCTAATTTTCATGAACACGAGTCGACGCTTTAAAGGAATACGAATATAAGCGAGTCACCAAAGAAGCGTGTAAAGACTCATCCAGCTCTCGGGAGCAGCACCTTACGTAATGAGAGAGAGAGAGAGAGAGAGAGAGAGAGAGAGAGAAAGAGAGAGAGAGAGAGAGAGAGAGAGAGAGAGAGAGAGAGAGAGTCTTCTTACTGGAAAGAGTGGTTTCATCGGGTCTTTAATTTTAAATGAGGCACATCGCCATTAATTCAGCACACATTGTCCCCTCCGCAATATTTAGGTTTAGATTCTAGGCATAAGTGTTTTGTTATATCAGATATATTAACCATATAATAATAATAATAATAATAATAATAATAATAATAATAATAATAATAATAATAATAATAATACACGAGGGAAGAAGACCCTCTTTGATTCAAGTTTTGTTGAATAAAATGGCTGCATTTTGCGAATTGATTTTATACTGAGAGTTCTCAATTCTTCTAATAATCCGCTTTTCCTGCACATCAATATTAGTCAGTAATAATAATTCTAGTTAGATGAGACAATATAAACGTTAACTAAATAAGAATATTAATAACATTGATCATAAAGTTCGCCGATCCACACACTAAGATATTTCATTTATCTGGTGATTTATAACTGTTTTAATTTTTAAACAACCAAATATATCGTGAGATGTGCAAACAATTTTTCTAAGGTAAAACTTCGAGTGAAAGTTCCATGCAACGAATTTACCCGAAATGATTTTACAAGTTTTCACAAAGTTGCATATGTACTGAACGCAAAATGTATACATGTGAATATATATACATGTACATATATATATATATATATATATATATATATATATATATATATATATATATATATATATATATATATATATATATATATATATATATATATATATATATATATATATATATATATATATATATATATATATATATATATATATATATATATATATATATATATATATATATATATATATATATATATATATATATATGTGTGTGTGTGCGTGTGTATGTAATTTATAATTACGTGGATCAGAGTTGCAGTGAATACTATTTTCCATAAAATTAAACCTGCACACTCCTATGTCAGCAATTTGGGGCACCAGTTAAGATCATTTGGGCCTTATAGTTCTTAATTATTAAAAATAGAACCGAAGTAACAAAATTTTGGTACCCTCTCGTAGAATCAGTTTATATAAATTCGAAAACTCTGCAACTTAATGAACTACTATTTCATGACAAACAAGCGCGTCTGTTGATTTCAAGGAATGTCTGTTTCCTGGAAGTGCCTGCAACAGCGGCGAGTTGATGCTGGCATATTTTTCGTAATGCCTCGTACCCAAGTTCTTGGAAATATTGCAAAATATGCAAAACCATTGCGAAAAGAATCTGCAGAAAACGGTGACCACATAGGAACTAGTCGTCACTGGATTTAATCTGTAGGTTTCAGAATGTAGTAAATTTCACGTTTCTCTTATTATTATTATTATTATTATTATTATTATTATTATTATTATTATTATTATTATTATTATTATTATTATACCCTGCAAGATGTAATGCATAGCATCAGATTTCTAGTGAAAAGTCACGTGCGGACATACACAAAAACACGTGAAATATTCCTCAATTTTTTTAGCGATCATATATAGTGTAACACACAAACAGTAATTCAAAAACATTTGTTAAAGTAAACATTAACAGAAATTAGTTCTGGAACTACATGTCATTAAGGCTCAAGTGAGTCAAAATGTAGACATTAAGTTTTTCTCCTAAAGTGAGAATCATAAAAAAAAATTAAATATAAAAAGAAAAACAAAGAAGGTTCCAAAGCTATATCAACCCAAAATTCTTACCTATACAACAACTTTATCCTGAAGTAAGGCAAAGGCACAATTATTATTTTTCATTTGTTTTCATTCGTTAACCAACACGCTCAACGAAAAGGAGAATAACAAACACAAATGGCCAAATCCACAAACGAACGCCAGATATCTGAGCAGCGACTTCTTCCTGGGAGACCAGATCCAACCCATTCATTACTCGGGGACTCCAAAGACAAGAATAATTCCCGGTGCAAAAGGTCACCTTGAACTGATAAATGATCTTGTATAGAGACGAGAGCGTTCCCTGGCTTAACGATCAAGGGACACTCGCCGTCCTCCATTTGCTCCTTCAGGACTCTGTGATAGGACTCCCGGGGACTCCGAAAGGACGCGCCATTTATTTACTCGCAACGACGTTGGGGGAGGGGGGATAAGTGCTCTTCGACGTATACGAAATTAACCGCGGGGTTTGAAATGAATGACCTCATTACTATCAATGATACAGCCGTTACTAAAACCATAATCGTTACTACTGTATAGATGCGACTATTATCGAAAGTCAAGACGTATAATGCTCTCAGGTTTCTCTTGAAAGTTCGAGTATG
Organism: Macrobrachium rosenbergii; assembly: GCF_040412425.1. NCBI lineage: Eukaryota > Metazoa > Arthropoda > Malacostraca > Decapoda > Palaemonidae > Macrobrachium > Macrobrachium rosenbergii. The sequence continues at coordinate 71,959,496 of NC_089788.1, read as the reverse complement.
CGAACTGCAATTAACAATCTCTCTCTCTCTCTCTCTCTCTCTCTCTCTCTCTCTCTCTCTCTCTCTGCTGCTGCGAGAACGAGAGGGTATGAACTCATCACCACTTCTTTTAAAAACTCCGGAATTACAAAACTTTCGAGATGAATGAAGACGCGCGACGATTAATAAATGTAGACAAGGAGCGAGCTTTAATGAAAGTAGGAATAAGGAAAAAAATGAAAACAAAGTGGGGAAAAAAATCCCTTTTCCATTAGGGACCCGGTTAAAGGGGAAGACTATTTTTGGATGAGAGATCTCTTCTTTACTTAATCCCGTTTCATGATGTTATATTTGTCCTTTCTTCCATTATCAAAAGAAAATTGACAGAGAACGACAGCTTCCGCTTCATACTGGTATATTTGTCCTTTCTTCCATTATCAAAGCAAATTGACAGCGACCGACAGCTTCAGCGTCATACTGTTATATTTGTCCTTTCTTCCATTATCAAAGCAAATTGACAGCGACCGACCGCTTCAGCGTCATACTGTTATATTTGTCCTTTCTTCCATTATCAAAGCAAATTGACAGCGACCGACAGCTTCAGCTTCATACTGTTATATTTGTCCTCTCTTCCATTATCAAAGCAAATTGACAGCGACCGACCGCTTCAGCTTCATACTGTTATATTTGTCCTCTCTTCCATTATCAAAACCAATTGACAGAGAACGACAGCTTCCGCTTCATACTGTTATACTTGTCCTTTCTTCCATTATCAAAACAAATTGACATAGAACGACAGCTTCAGCTTCATACTGGTATATTTGTCCTTTCTTCCATTATCAAAACAAATTGACATAGAACGACAGCTTCAGTTTCAAACTGTTATACTTGTCCTTTCTTCCATTATCAAAACAAATTGACAGAGAACGACGGCTTCCGCTTCATACTGTTATACTTGTCCTTTCTTCCATTATCGAAACAAATTGTCAGAGAACGACAGCTTCAGTTTCAAACTGTTATACTTGTCCTTTCTTCCATTATCAAAAACAAACTGACAGAGAACGACAGCTTCCGCTTCATACTGTTATACTTGTCCTTTCTTCCATTATCGAAACAAATTGTCAGAGAACGACAGCTTCCGCTTCATACTGTTATACTTGTCCTTTCTTCCATTATCAAAACAAATTGACATAGAACGACAGCTTCAGCTTCATACTGGTATATTTGTCCTTTCTTCCATTATCAAAACAAATTGACAGAGAATGACAGCTTCTGCTTCATACTGTTATACTTGTCCTTTCTTCCATTATCAAAACAAATTGACAGAGAATGACAGCTTCCTGCTTCATACTGTTATACTTGTCCTTTCTTCCATTATCAAAACAAATTGACATAGAACGACAGCTTCAGCTTCATACTGGTATATTTGTCCTTTCTTCCATTATCAAAACAAATTGACAGAGAACGACGGCTTCCGCTTCATACTGTTATACTTGTCCTTTCTTCCATTATCGAAACAAATTGTCAGAGAACGACAGCTTCAGTTTCAAACTGTTATACTTGTCCTTTCTTCCATTATCAAAGCAAACTGACAGAGAACGACAGCTTCCGCTTCATACTGTTATACTTGTCCTTTCTTCCATTATCGAAACAAATTGTCAGAGAACGACAGCTTCCGCTTCATACTGTTATACTTGTCCTTTCTTCCATTATCAAAACAAATTGACATAGAACGACAGCTTCAGCTTCATACTGGTATATTTGTCCTTTCTTCCATTATCAAAACAAATTGACAGAGAATGACAGCTTCTGCTTCATACTGTTATACTTGTCCTTTCTTCCATTATCAAAACAAATTGACAGAGAATGACAGCTTCCGCTTCATACTGTTATACTTGTCCTTTCTTCCATTATCGAAACAAATTGACATAGAACGACAGCTTCAGCTTCATACTGGTATATTTGTCCTTTCTTCCATTATCAAAACAAATTGACAGAGAATGACAGCTTCCGCTTCATACTGTTATACTTGTCCTTTCTTCCATTATCAAAACAAATTGACATAGAACGACAGCTTCAGCTTCATACTGGTATATTTGTCCTTTCTTCCATTATCAAAACAAATTGACAGAGAATGACAGCTTCTGCTTCATACTGTTATACTTGTCCTTTCTTCCATTATCAAAACAAATTGACAGAGAACGACAGCTTCCGCTTCATACTGTTATACTTGTCCTTTCTTCCATTATCGAAACAAATTGTCAGAGAACGACAGCTTCAGTTTCAAACTGTTATACTTGTCCTTTCTTCCATTATCAAAGCAAACTGACAGAGAACGACAGCTTCCGCTTCATACTGTTATACTTGTCCTTTCTTCCATTATCAAAACAAATTGACAGAGAACGACAGCTTCAGCTTCATACTGGTATATTTGTCCTTTCTTCCATTATCAAAACAAGTGATTGACAGCTCCATCGTTCCTCACTTCAAAGTTAACAAATGCTCATATGTCAGGCACTAAGGTGGCACTCCTTTAAAGAATGCTTCTGTCTTTAAATGATTATTTCCATTTTTACAGGTAATATTTCCTGGACGCCTCAGCCCCCTTTGTTTTTAGAGACTCATGTTTATTGCCCTGAATGCCATTCACTAGAATGCAAGAATAGAACAAAAGGGTAGTAGGCAGTAAAAGAGGAATCTGCTCCTCAATAATAATGTAGTCTCTTCAATGACCTTTAGGCTTCATCTGAAGAAATATATGCTCATAAGGAAAAATAATCATAATAAGTAAGAATCCTCTAGTTTTCGAAAAATACTCTGCCAGAAGAGGAAATATAACGATAACGAATTAACAATCTTCGAAAAATGCACTGTCACAGAAGGAAATATAAAAAGGAAATATAACGATAATGAACTAACAATCTTCAGGGTCCTCGAAAACCGTGGCGCCACAAAGGGAAATATAACAATACCGAATTAACAATCTACAGGGTCTTCCGAAAACGCCCTGCCACAAAAGGAAATATAACAATAACGACTCAACAATCTTCGGGGACTTCGAAAAACTTAGTACCACAAAGGGAAATAAAACAATACCAAATTTACAATCTTCAGGGTCTTCCGAAAACGCCCTGCCACAAAAGAAAATATAACAATAACGAATCAACAATCCTCAGGGTCTTCCAAAATCTCGCTGCCACAAGAGGAGACATAACAATAACAAATTAACAATCTCCAAGGTTCTTCGAAAAATGTTGTACCTCAAGAGCAAACATAACAACACCAAATTAACAGTCCTCACGGCCTTCGAAAAACGCGCCGCCCCGGAGCAGAAGGATGCCTTATCAGTTTGCCAAGGCGTGTCACATCTTCATGGCATCAATTACCGGCGCCATTCTCCCCCGAGGTATTTATGCATAATGAGAATATCTCCGACTCCAGCTTCATTATTTCTCGTCAAGGCACAACGTCCGTTTCCTTGAGTTGGAAGTAATTGGGAAGGAAAAGCAGGTGGCATGCGGTAATAACGAAGCGAATATAATGGCGTGCGGAATGGAGGTTTCTGATGTTGCCCTGGTAACGGATGTGCTGCCCTCATCTTCTCGCAATAACATTCGTCCACAACAGTGGTGGTACTAGTAATAGTAGTAGTGATAGTAGTAGTGGCCGCTGGTCGGCGGTCAAGAATTGCACTTTGGAAAATAAAGAATGTGTAAGCATACAATATATATATGTAGAATTGCGCTTTAGCAAATATAGAACGTGTATGCATACTATAGTGTATGTATATATATATATATATATATATATATATATATATATATATATATATATATATATATATATATATATATATATACACATATACATATATATATAAATATCATTCCTATTCATTTGCCAACATGGTCTGATGTAAGTTTGATTCCTCACGCTTATCAGAAGCCAGGCTCATTCAGTACACTAAGTACATTTAATTTTTTGCAAATTATCTTTTTACCTTAATGAGATTAACGTATGAATGTACAATGACTACTATTAAAGTCTAACATAATTATCCTTTACCGCTGTTATTTGCCAGAACAGGAATGCTGGTATACACGGAATCATTATTGAAGCAAAGCCGATTACGAGTTTATCCTGATGGAGAACAGGCTTGATTGCGATATAATTGTTATAAAACATACTGTTGTTGATTTTGGGGCATGTTGTGTATTCATATTACGCCAGAATTACTTTATCGTAATTCCACGGATCCAAATAATCCCGTGGGCTGGAATCATCAGCGGCACGTTTTATCAAAAGGGTTATTCGGGTCTTGTATGTGAAATTATTTCCATTAGAGGGTATGGAGGGTCACCTTTGGTGGCGCCGTTTTATTATTTTGCAGCGTCGCGCAATCGCTGTTTTTATGAGGCGCTGTGGGATCTTATGCTTCGTATTTGTTAGATAGACAGAATATAGAATTTAGGCCAAAGACCAAGCACTGGGGCCTATAAGGTCAATCAGCGCTGAAAGGGAAAATTGAAAATAAAAAGGTTTTAAAGGTGTAACAGGATGAAAATCTCGCAGTTGCACTATGAATCAATTGTTCTGAGAGGCCGGAAAGCAGGATGGAAGGAAGAATACGAAAGAGGGAAAGTAAAAGGAATGAAAGGGGTTGCAGTTAGGGGCCGAAGGGATGCTGCAAAGCACCTTAATTAATGCCTACAGTGCACCGCATGAGGAGCACTGAAGACACACTACCCCACTACGGATTTAATATTTGTTCTTGAATAACCTGTTGATCACAGGCGCGTTTTGATCATCTACCAATAAAACTTAACATTTGGTTGTCAGAATTTTTCGGACCTTACCTTTTAAAGAGGGATTCCGACTTTTCAAGAAAAATAAATGCATTATTTTCTTTCTCTTCCTCTTTCCAAACACGCCAATAAATATTCATATTATAAACGTACAGGCAAGGATTCACATTTAAATGTTCATGTAAACGTTATACACAAACAAATACTCTTCTAAATAATCGACAGATTCTTTTATATTCTTAAAACTAAGTCCATGTATTTTGCAAAGAGAAAGTCACTTTTTCCCTACATGCGCCTCTCTCTCTCTCTCTCTCTCTCTCTCTCTCTCTCTCTCTCTCTCTCAATATAATGCAAAAATGTGAGCGAAAGACCAAAAAAAATATTATATTCTTTTATCTCATCCGGCTCGTGTTTATTTTTACCAGCAAACCTCGAAAGCTGTATGGGATTAAATATAAGGCTCTTGTATTTCTGTGGCGTGGAAACATTGGTGTTGCATTTCGCTACTAATTCTGGTCTCCCAAATGCCACCCCTTTTTATGCCGGGGTAGGAGTGGCGGAAAATCTTTGCCCTCACTGTCGGAAACAAGCTTCGCTTTTTCCAGGATATTTCTAGGAATTCGAAGGGCCTCGTGGCTTTGGCACTGAGATAATAGACGGAAATTCAGACTAGGCGACAAGACGAAAAGTCTAAAATATTCATTGCAAACCGTCGTGTGCACGAATTGTTAAACTGGGTCAGGATAGAATAAGTAAATAAGTAAGAAGAACTGCATCTGAAAGAAATCTAAATAGACTGAGAGATGGAACAAATGTTGGATTTGCAAACATTTTCTAAAGAGGAAGGCTGCCATGTGCAACCCCTCCCCCCCTCCCCCGCCATTTAAAAGAAATAACAAGTGGAAAATATTGTTAAAACTGGGTCAGGATAGAATAAGTAAATAAGTAAGAAGAACTGCATCTGAAAGAAATCTATATAGATTAAGAGAGGGAACAAATGTTGGATTTGCAAACATTTTCTAAAGAGGAAGGCTGCCATGTGCAACCCCTCCCCCCCTCCCCTGCCATTTAAAAGAAATAACAAGTGGAAAATATTGTTAAAAAAACTGGGTCAGGATAGAATAAGTAAATAAGTAAGAAGAACTGCATCTGAAAGAAATCTATATAGATTAAGAGAGGGAACAAATGTTGGATTTGCAAACATTTTCTAAAGAGGAAGGCTGCCATGTGCAACCCCTCCCCTCCCCCGCCATTTAAAAGAAATAACAAGTGGAAAATATTGTTAAAACTGGGTCAGGATAGAATAAGTAAATAAGTAAGAAGAACTGCATCTGAAAGAAATCTATATAGATTAAGAGAGGGAACAAATGTTGGATTTGCAAACATTTTCTAAAGAGGAAGGCTGCCATGTAACCCCTCCCCTCCCCGCCATTTAAAAAGAAATAACAAGTGGAAAATATTGTTAAAACTGGGTCAGGATAGAATAAGTAAATAAGTAAGAAGAACTGCATCTGAAAGAAATCTATATAGATTAAGAGAGGGGAACAAATGTTGGATTTGGTAAACATTTTCTAAAGAGGAAGGCTGTCATGTGCAACCCCTCCCCTCCCCTCCCCGCCATTTAAAAGAAATAACAAGTGGAAAATATTGTTAAAACTGAGTCAGGATAGAATAAGTAAGAAGAACTACATCTGGAAGAAATCTAAATAGATTAAGAGAGGGAACAAATGTTGGATTTGCAAACATTTTCTAAAGAGGAAGGCTGCCATGTGCAATCCGCCCCCGCCCCCATTTTAAAAGAAATAAAAAGTGGAAAATACCGAGGGTGAAGTGCTCCTCGGTCACCAGTGCTTATTCATAGCCTGCTTAGAAGTGTCTAATATGAGCACAAACACACACACGAACACGCACACACATTCTCCTGTACGGACAATTTATATATCCTAATGATTTTGAACGTCCACTGGAAGTCGTTGGAGGGTACTGTCGGGTGTTCGAGTCACTTAGGTACCAATCCATTTATCACTTATAATTCCCCTTCAATGATATTTCAGAAGTAGCGGGAATTGGATATTAAACAATTGTAGCTTAATGTTTGTATATAAAATGTCAGGAGATGTGGTAAAAATTCATATATATGCGTATACACACACACACATATATATACATATATTTATATTTATATTAAGCACTAGCATATTAATAACGTATTCACTTTATCCTGAGCATCCGGTTGAATTAATTTTCAACAGTTATTTTTTCTGTACAGTGGTAATGTAACTCTTTGACAATTCACAAAAGACAAGGCTACAACAGTGACAGTCATACAATACACAGAGTATTTATGAACTTTGAAGTGATATCTCCTACGGGAAACTATGTTAAAATGATGGGCAATATAACTTGATACAACGAACACTTTGAAAAAAAAAAAATCTAAACAATAAACAAGTAACAATGTAGAAAAAAATATATTCAAACACCCAGTTCATTACATATTGCCTGGAATCATATTTCATGTGAACCTTCAATTAACATTCTCTCGATGTAAAATGCGACGCAGAACTAACTATGATAAAAAGGCAGCACAAAGCATTGGGAAGAACATCTATCTACCTGTTCAACCCATCTGTCTCACTGTAAACCACAAAGGAATGTTACACTTTTATATTCAACCTCGTTATTTTAAGGGATTATTTTAACTATTTTGTGATCAAATATCCAAAAGGCAGACAAAAAAAATTAAAATTAAATGTCAAACGGTAGATAGAAAAATTAAAATTAAATGTCAAAAGACAGATGAAAAAATTAAAATTAAATGTCAAAAGGTAGATAAAAAAAATTGAAATTAAATGTCAAAAGGTAGATAAAAAAATGAAAATTAAATGTCAAAAGGTAGATAAAAAAAACTAAAATTAAATGTCAAAAGGTAGAAAAAAATTAAACTTAAATGTCAAAAGGTAGATAAAAAAAATTAAAATTAAATGTCAAAAGGTAGATATAAAAAAAAAAAATTTAAACGTAACATAAAGAAATAAATACATTCATACTGTATGGAAAAACATAATCTCACGGAAATCTGATATTAATACCTCGTGTTTCACAAGTTTTATTTCCCACATCAGCACGATTCAAGAAATAAAGTGGAAAGGCACCTTTACGGTGTCACGCAATGCCGGCGTCAAGTATTCCGCAGGAAGACTTCAAATCCCGAATGACAATGCAATGCAATTTCACACTCGGCCGCTTCCTCCTAGTCTTTTCTTCTCTCATTTATTTATTCTCATATTTCTTAAGCAAAAGTGTATTTCGGACTACGCGTATATTTCTTGTTATTTCCGAGTTACGTTTTTCATGCATGTCTCCTCTTTATAATTTTAAAGTATGACTCTTTATACTTTTTAAGAATGGCTTGTTTTTTGGTATTCGTTTTCCTTACTTTTCTCTTTTGTGTTCATACTACTAGAAAATACTGAGGTGCTAAGTACTTACATCTCAAAATTCCCATGGCAGCCAAAAAGAACCAGATTACGCAGTGCAATCTATAGTTTGAGGGACTGAGCAGTTATAAAGTTTATGTTGGTTCATGGTGACATGCCTACATACTTGCACCATGACACGGGCCTGCTGCTACCACTGACATCAATATTTCAGTAACTTTCAATTTCAACCAGGACAAAGAGAGGAATACTTGATTGCTAAAATGTTAAATGATTCAACTTGCTCTTCCATCTACTCTGTACTATCACATAATCTAGCAAATAATTTTATTCACTATTCTCATTTTCCCGAGCACACTTTTGAATATTCTATTGGGGCAATGAAACATTGCTAAACCATTAATTGGAACATGCCCAACGCTTGTATATACTTCCTCAACTGGATTTTTAGAAATTTAGTAATTTTGTACACAGGTAGCTCCTTATTCCATAAAAAAAATCTTAATATCACTTGCAGTCACAGATTTCCTCAGATCTTGGAGATGCTGTGACCTACACCTATGCCTGATTATATGTACCTTAGACGGGCTTATCTATATTTCCGTTTGAATGTCTTACCTTTCTGTGTATGCATTAGTTCTTAGTCTTCGTTGAAATGGATGTCCCTCTTGTCACTGATTCAGTATTTCATGTTGTTTTGGATTTAAAAGATATGAAATGATGCCTGATGTAAATCCTAAACTGAATAACAAGTACTACTCTGCTAATGCCTACTGCCGTATTCCAGAGAGCAATAAAACTCCATAAAATTTACTATAATTTTTGCTTGTGTGAAATAAGAATTTTACTCATATGCATGAGTTGTGGTAAGTTTTTGCATAACTCCCAACTATGCCAATATATAGATTAAAACTTTTTTTTTTTTTTTTGCCTAACCTGCTACACTTCTACTGCCCTGTCGCTTTGCCCAAGTTACCGAGACAACACACCTACTTTACAATTTGCAGCCATACATATCATTTTTATAAACCATTCACAGGCAGTTCTGCTTTCTCTCCCCATTCAATCCAAATAGGAAACTTTATTTTCTGAAGACTGTGTATCTGTAGTGCAGTTATGTATGTTTCTCAAGACTCTGCATCTGCAGTGCAGTTATGTATGTTTCTCAAGACTCTGCATCTGTAGTGCAGTTATGTATGTTTCTCAAGACTCTGCATCTGCAGTGCAGTTATGTATGTTTCTCAAGACTCTGCATCTGTAGTGCAGTTATGTATGTTTCTCAAGACTGCGTATCACTAGTGCAGCTATGTATGTTTCTCAAGACTCTGCATCTGTAGTGCAGTTATGTATGTTTCTCAAGACTGCGTATCACTAGTGCAGCTATGTATGTTTCTCAAGACTCTGCATCTGTAGTGCAGTCATGTGTTTCTCAAGACTATGTATCTCTAGTGCAGTTATATATGTTTCTCAAGACTGTGGATCTGCAGTGCAGTTATGTATGTTTCTCAAGACTCTGCATCTGTAGTGCAGTTATGTATGTTTCTCAAGACTCTGCATCTGCAGTGCAGTTATGTATGTTTCTCAAGACTCTGCATCTGTAGTGCAGTTATGTATGTTTCTCAAGACTCTGCATCTGTAGTGCAGTTATGTATGTTTCTCAAGACTCTGCATTGCAGTGCAGTTATGTATGTTTCTCAAGACGCTGCATTTGTAGTGCAGTTATGCATGTTTCTCAAGACTGCGTATCACTAGTGCAGTTATATATGTTTCTCAAGACTGTGGATCTGCAGTGCAGTTATGTATGTTTCTCAAGACTGCATCTGTAGTGCAGTTATGTATGTTTCTCAAGACTCTGCATCTGCAGTGCAGTTATGTATGTTTCTCAAGACTCTGCATCTGTAGTGCAGTTATGTATGTTTCTCAAGACTCTGCATCTGTAGTGCAGTTATGTATGTTTCTCAAGACTCTGCATCTGCAGTGCAGTTATGTATGTTTCTCAAGACTCTGCATTTGTAGTGCAGTTATGCATGTTTCTCAAGACTGCGTATCACTAGTGCAGTTATATATGTTTCTAAAGACTGTGGATCTGCAGTGCAGTTATATATGTTTCTCAAGACTGTGTATCTGCAGTGCAGTTATGTATGTTTCTCATGACTGTGTCTGTAGTCAGTCAGTGACAGTCATGTGTTTCTCAACTGACTGCAGTGCACAAGACTCAAGTGTATCTGCAGTGCAGTTATGTATGTTTCTCAAGACTGCATCTGTAGTGCAGTTATGTGTTTCTCAAGAATGCGTATCTGTTTCAGTGCTGCAGTTATGTATGTTTCTCAAGACTGTGTATCTGTAGTGCAGTTATGTGTTTTCTCATGACTGCGACGTGTATCTGCAGTGCAGTTATGTATGTTTCTCAAGACTGTGTATCTGCAGTGCAGTTATGTATGTTTCGTTGTAGTTATGTATGTTTCTCATGACTGTGTATCTGTAGTGCAGTTGTGTGTGTTTATCTCAGACTGTACTCTGCAGTGCAGTTATGTATGTTTCTCAAGACTGTGTATCTGCAGTGCAGTTATGTATGTTTCTCAGACTGTACCTGCAGTGCAGTTATGTATGTTTCTCAAGACTGTGCATCTGCAGTGCAGTTATGTATGTTTCTCAAGACTATGTATCTGCAGTGCAGTTATATATGTTTCTCAAGACTCTGCATCTGTAGTGCAGTTATGTGTTTCTCAAGAATGCGTATCTGCAGTGCAGTTATGTATGTTTCTCAAGACTGTGTATCTGTAGTGCAGTTATGTGTTTCTCATGACTGCGTATCTGCAGTGCAGTTATGTGTTTCTCATGACTGCGTATCTGCAGTGCAGTTATGTATGTTTCTCAGACTGTACCTGCAGTGCAGTTATGTATGTTTCTCAAGACTGTGGATCTGCAGTGCAGTTATGTATGTTTCTCAAGACTATGTATCTGCAGTGCAGTTATATATGTTTCTCAAGACTCTGCATCTGTAGTGCAGTTATGTGTTTCTCAAGAATGCGTATCTGCAGTGCAGTTATGTATGTTTCTCAAGACTGTGTATCTGTAGTGCAGTTATGTGTTTCTCATGACTGCGTATCTGCAGTGCAGTTATGTGTTTCTCAAGACTGTGTATCTGCAGTGCAGTTATGTATGTGATGTAGTTATGTATGTTTCTCATGACTGTGTATCTGTAGTGCAGTTATGTGTGTTTCTCAGACTGTACCTGCAGTGCAGTTATGTATGTTTCTCAAGACTGTGTATCTGCAGTGCAGTTATGTATGTTTCTCAGACTGTACCTGCAGTGCAGTTATGTATGTTTCTCAAGACTGTGTATCTGCAGTGCAGTTATGTATGTTTCTCAAGACTGTGTATCTGCAGTGCAGTTATGTATGTTTCTCAGACTGTACCTGCAGTGCAGTTATGTATGTTTCTCAAGACTGTGTATCTGCAGTGCAGTTATGTATGTTTCTCAAGACTGTGTATCTGCAGTGCAGTTATGTATGTTTCTCAAGACTGTGTATCTGCAGTGCAGTTATGTATGTTTCAAGACTGTGTATCTGCAGTGCAGTTATGTATGTTTCTCAAGACTGTGTATCTGCAGTGCAGTTATGTATGTTTCAAGACTGTGTATCTGCAGTGCAGTTATGTATGTTTCTCAAGACTGTATATCTGCAGTGCAGTTATGTATGTTTTCTCAAGACTGTGTATCTGCAGTGCAGTTATGTATGTTTCTCAAGACTGTGTACCTGCAGTGCAGTTATGTATGTTTCTCAAGACTGTGTATCTGCAGTGCAGTTATGTATGTTTCTCAAGACTGTGTACCTGCAGTGCAGTTATGTATGTTTCTCAAGACTGTGTATCTGCAGTGCAGTTATGTATGTTTCTCAAGACTGTGTATCTGCAGTGCAGTTATGTATGTTTCTCAAGACTGTGTATCTGCAGTGCAGTTATGTATGTTTCTCAAGACTGTGTATCTGCAGTGCAGTTATGTATGTTTCTCAAGACTGTGTATCTGCAGTGCAGTTATGTATGTTTCTCAAGACTGTGTATCTGCAGTGTAGTTATGTATGTTTCTCAAGACTGTGTACCTGCAGTGCAGTTATGTATGTTTCTCAAGACTGTGTATCTGCAGTGCAGTTATGTATGTTTCTCAAGACTGTGTATCTGCAGTGCAGTTATGTATGTTTCTCAAGACTGTGTACCTGCAGTGCAGTTATGTATGTTTCTCAAGACTGTGTATCTGCAGTGCAGTTATGTATGTTTCTCAAGACTGTGTATCTGCAGTGCAGTTATGTATGTTTCTCAAGACTGTGTATCTGCAGTGCAGTTATGTATGTTTCTCAAGACTGTGTATCTGTAGTGCAGTTATGTATGTTTCTCAAGACTGTGTATCTGCAGTGCAGTTATGTATGTTTCTCAAGACTGTGTATCTGCAGTGCAGTTATGTATGTTTCTCAAGACTGTGGATCTGCAGTTTATGTATGTTTCTCAAGACTGTGTATCTGCAGTGCAGTTATGTATGTTTCTCAAGACTGTGTATCTGCAGTGCAGTTATGTATGTTTCTCAAGACTGTGTATCTGCAGTGCAGTTATGTATGTTTCTCAAGACTGTGTATCTGCAGTGCAGTTATGTATGTTTCTCAAGACTGTGTATCTGCAGTGCAGTTATGTATGTTTCTCAAGACTGTGTATCTGCAGTGCAGTTATGTATGTTTCTCAAGACTGTGTATCTGCAGTGCAGTTATGTATGTTTCTCAAGACTGTGTATCTGCAGTGCAGTTATGTATGTTTCTCAAGACTGTGTATCTGCAGTGCAGTTATGTATGTTTCTCAAGACTGTGTATCTGCAGTGTAGTTATGTATGTTTCTCAAGACTGTGTACCTGCAGTGCAGTTATGTATGTTTCTCAAGACTGTGTATCTGCAGTGCAGTTATGTATGTTTCTCAAGACTGTGTATCTGCAGTGCAGTTATGTATGTTTCTCAAGACTGTGTACCTGCAGTGCAGTTATGTATGTTTCTCAAGACTGTGTATCTGCAGTGCAGTTATGTATGTTTCTCAAGACTGTGTATCTGCAGTGCAGTTATGTATGTTTCTCAAGACTGTGTATCTGCAGTGCAGTTATGTATGTTTCTCAAGACTGTGTATCTGTAGTGCAGTTATGTATGTTTCTCAAGACTGTGTATCTGCAGTGCAGTTATGTATGTTTCTCAAGACTGTGTATCTGCAGTGCAGTTATGTATGTTTCTCAAGACTGTGTATCTGCAGTGCAGTTATGTATGTTTCTCAAGACTGTGTATCTGCAGTGCAGTTATGTATGTTTCTCAAGACTGTGTATCTGCAGTGCAGTTATGTATGTTTCTCAAGACTGTGTATCTGCAGTGCAGTTATGTATGTTTCTCAAGACTGTGTATCTGCAGTGCAGTTATGTATGTTGAATATATACTTTGCCTGTCTTATTGACAGACCTTTAACTTACTTTGATAATGAGCAAAATTAATGTTAAGTGCAAGTTTGATAACAATCTTGATGAGTTTTATGCACATAGTTTTAATTCACTGCTCTTATCACTTGAATTTTATATACTGCTAAACGTGTACATTAATTACACTGTTTCAAGTTCTAGGTTTTTGTCGAAAGTATCGTTTTGTTTTGAAAGTTTACCTTGCATGTATTTTTAGTTGCAATAATTTTTCTGGGAATTCTATAATTATTTCAAACTTCTATCACCTTTTTATTTTAATATTTCCTACAGCCCGCTGTTCATTTTTGTCAGGACCATAGGTTTCCATAAGAATTGGCTATTTCTCATGAGAAATCTGTAATTAGGTTGAAGTGACGCTTTGATGAATGTTTTCCCCGTTTTGTATTTTAACGAGTGTCGTCACAGCTCTGCATTTTAATCATCCATTATTAGGAGACTGTAAATGGAATGATTGCATCATGCAATTTGAATTACGTTTTTCTTAACCTGATCTTTACACTGGTCTTCTTATTTCTTAACTATTTTCTGAATTCAGTTTCACTCAGATTTTATCATCATTCTCGTCTGCAAAGTCCAATGTACGATTTTTCCTGACTAATAAACTTTTGAAATGCTGATCTTTTACTCATCCTTCTATCGACTCCACGTCATTTACGGAGGAACTTGTGCAATTTGGAAAAGAAAAAAATCGGACTTTTATTCTTGAATGGATATGCGAGTTTTGAAAGAGAAATGTGAAGGAATATATAAATAAACGAAGTAAAATACTCTTGCAAGTATAAACTTTGATCTAATGAAATTAAAGACATGAGACAAAACGCGGGACTGAAATAGAATATAAAAGTTTCCTGGGAATATCGCGTGGCTGAAAATTTTTTGACAGAAGAGTTCATTAAAAGAGAGAGAGAGAGAGAGAGAGAGAGAGAGAGAGAGAGAGAGAGAGAGAATCGCAGCTAATATTCCTTGTGAAGGTGAAAGATAATGGAAGAAAGCTTTCAAGATAAAGGCTGATATACAGTTCGGAAAAAGATAGCCGGAGTCATCATTTATTATAACTGCCATAAAGAATAAAGGTCAGAGCAAGGCAATGGCTCCCTTCAACACTTAGGTTGCCTATTGCAACGTGCAATATAGCCCCACATCTTATCATCTGTGAGACTACTGACACGCAGCAAAGGGTTGCATGGGGACTCGGAAATTCATATTTTCAAAAAGTCTTAATCTGCCTATTTCAAATACCCCCAATTTCCCCTAAGGGAGGGAATTTTGGTAGATCGGAATAAATAATATAAAAAAAGCTTTGTTAATTCTAAAACCAGGAGACTATATTTACTTTTAAAAGACTCAACGGGACTTGCAGAAGACACGAATTTGCCAATCAAAACATCATATTATCTTCAATCATTTTGTGATGAAATGACGGTTGTGCAGACGCAACTGAGGTAAAACTTTTAGTGAAATCTTAAAGAACTTTTATTACCATTGAAAATATTCATCATTTGGTGTTAGGACAACTGAACTGTAAAAAAAAAATTAATTGCCAAAGACTTTCGCATTTTAATAATAAAAAAAAAACCTTCATTTTACTCTCTCTAAGACTTTTTTTTTCTACCTTCTAAAAGCAAAGGCATGTATCACCCCTACATCAATTATTACTTTAGTCCCTCGAAGGAGTCACTAGACTGCATATAATGGTAATATACTGAATTACCCTTTCCCTACTTCTGGGGAATTTGAAGACGCAACCTGGTCTTCTGCATTTGCATAGACTTGATTAAACGACGTACAACAGAGGAGGTTTACAGTTCATGGCCCAAGGTAGTTCTCTCTCTCTCTCTCTCTATCTCTCTCTCTCTCTCTCTCTCTCTCTCTCTCTCTCTCTCTCTCTCATACACAAACTAACACATTTTATTTCCTAGACTCTCTCTCTCTCTCTCTCTCTCTCTCTCTCTCTCTCTCTCTCATACACAAACTATCACATTTTATTTCCTAGACTCTCTCTCTCTCTCTCTCTCTCTCTCTCTCTTACACAATACACACACTAAGTAATTTTATTTCCTAGATTCTCTCTCTCTCTCTCATACACAAACTAACACATTCTATTTCCTAGATTCTCTCTCTCTCTCTCTCTCTCTCTCTCTCTCTCTCTCTCTCTCTCTCTCTCTCTCTCATACACAACACACATTTTATTTCCTAGACTCTCTCTCTCTCTCTCTCTCTCTCTCTCTCTCTCTCTCTCTCTCTCTCTCTCTCTCTCTCTCATACACACATACACATACTAAGGTACATAACGTTAGGAACATCGCAGGTAAACTCATACTTTACCTGCACGATCAAAGATTCTCCTTCTTTCCCTGTACATCTGCGTATTGAAAGAAAAACAAATCAAATATCATCAACGAAGAATAGGGGAAAAAACCGTCATCTCAAATTGCTGTTGGATTTTGTTTCCTGAAAAAAAAAAAAACTATCTTAAACGATAAACCGAAATACTGACTAAAGCTCGAGATAAGGAAAAAAAGTTGAAATGATCTCTGCGATTCTTTGGAGAAGAAGAAGAAGAAGAAGAAGAAGAAGAAGAAGAAGAAGAAGAAGAAGAAGAAGAAGAAGAAGAAGAAGAAGAAGAAGGAGAGAGAGAGAGAGAGAGAGAGAGAGAGAGAGAGAGAGAGAGAGAGAGAGAGAGAGAGAGAGAGAGAGGATTGTGTTGAGGATTTTTTTTTCTTTTTTGCTTCCACGTAATCTTTATTCCTTATACCAGGTCTGGCGAAAATGCAAACGTTCAGATAAAATAAAAGGCAAACAAGTCCTTCTTTCTATTCGGGCTCGGAAATGTCTATAAGTAAATTCTCCTGCAAGGAAATGTGATTTTCCATTTTACCCGACGGAGTAAAAAGAGAGAGTAGCAGACTGCGTTGCACATACTGCAGCGAATTTACTTTTGTTTTGTGTATTATTAGTAATACATAAGAATACATTAGAAATGTATATATATATATATATATATATATATATATATATATATATATATATATATATATATATATATATATATATATATATATATATATATATATATATATATATATATATATATATATATATAGTTCATGTGTATCTTTGCGCGTGAAGATATGTAAATCAAAACGCATATGTCTTCACGATCTTCAGCTTTAACTGAGGGGCTTTATATATAAAAAAAAATACAGAATTGATTATTCATACACTTTCCTTTTTATATAGGGATCAGCGCACGACAATAAAATAAGCATAAAGTGAAAGTTACAGCTCATATCATTTCCCCTTTTTTTTGAGAAAGGGAAATACGTTTGATGCCACCGAAAATCCCTTTGTATATACACGTATCGATATAATTCTGCAATATGGTGCAACGCTGCCACAAAAATCGCATGGCTTCCAGAAAAAAAAAAAAAACTGAATATATGAATTCTAAAGCGGACGTATTCGCCCGTTTGCTATTACACACTTTCCAAGATAAATATTCAAAACTTATCAAAGAATGAATGGATGTGTGTCCGCGAGTTTCACGAGAACGCGGACTGTACCTATGGGCGGATGACGGCTCAGCTGAGTATATAAAATACAGTGGTGTATACATCATACATCGGATGCATGTTTGCAATTGCTATCTATCATCTGGTTATCCTTCCCTCACGTTTATCTCCTTATCTCCTGGTTTTTAAAGCAACTAACGGAACAATGGTTAGTTTTTTTTCTTCTTCTTCTTTTTTTTACTCCACACACTATCATTTTTACAAAGCAGCCAACACTAATGAATGAATTTTGAATTACCGACGTGAATTTTCGGCACTGACAGATTCCTCTCCTCCATTCCCCTCGATACTTGTATCTGAAGGAAGGGCAGAAATAAAAGGAGGAATCGAAATGGGAGATTCTGCGTGCGGATTGCGTCCGATCTACTCGGTCATATTTTCTTCCAGAGGAATAGACAGGAGAAGAAAAGCCGCTTTTCTTATCCTTTTTCTTTTTTCTCCGGGGGGGAGGAGGGGGGGGGCTTGGGGATCGCCTTCCCTGCGCTCCTCTGTCAAGGAGTGCAAAGGAATTTCCATGAACGTTCCAGCAATCTTCGTGATAGTCTTTGCTTTCGCGGGAAGATCTCCAGGTAGAGTGACGCATGGTTGAAGATATACTTTGATATTTGTGTACATAAACATCTTTAGATTAGTATAAAACCCAAGTTTGCCGAATGTCAGTACATTATGAATGTATACAAATAAAATAAAATGGTGTATATAAATAAAATGGTGACTATTAAGCAGAATTTGAAACGTATTACTTCTTGATATTAAAAAAAAAAAAAACCCGATTACTGTAGATACGAGAGTAATCTACATCTTAGAACAAGCGTAGTCTACCATCTTAGACCAAGCGAGCCCATAAGATGAAGAACAAATACAAGCGATTATTCTGCTAGGAAAACGACAGCACAACACCAGGGTTAGTTCATTAGTTAAATTCCTAAACTCATCAACGTTAGAGTGGGAAAGGTAAAGCAAGAAGTTTGCTTGGCGTAAAAGAAAAAATTTATTCGTCATCATGTATAAAAACCGAGAATTTACTTTAACATGAAAATCTTAGCTATTTGAACAGACATTCTACTCGTTTGTATTTCCAAAAGTAATATAAGCAGAAGCTAACACTCATCCCACACAGCACGGGAACTCCTGGCTTATCGGTTAATAATGAAACGGTATCAGCAATAATATTGAAGATTTTTTCACACGTTAAAATTACAAAGATAAACGAAAATACAGTCCAAGTCTTTATTGCTATAGATGAGTACCAGACCATCAGTGACATGGAATTAATAATGCAAATTAGAAAGTCCAATTAAAAAAAATTATGACCATACTAGACTGCCACATTCGAGGGTAGAAAATAAAATCATATCATTAAATCATATGCTTCACTAAAACTATACAAACAAACAATAAATAATAAATAATCTCGTACCTTTCACTTTGTATCCAATCAAATTATTAATAACTTAAACAGCAATGATTCAGATAGATGACTTTCAGTACCAGCTAAGTAATTTGGATGAATATGACCCCTTTGAAATGAAAATACGACGCAACGAGATGAATACTTCACATATGACAATAAATTTAATTCCAAGCAGTAATATCGGTGAGAGAGAGAGAGAGAGAGAGAGAGAGAGAGAGAGAGAGAGAATTTCAGGAAGAGAGAGAGAGAGAGAGAGAGAGAGAGAGAGAGAGAGAGAGAGAGAGAGAGAGAGAGAGACTTTCAGGAAGGAGAGAGAGAGAGAGAGAGAGAGAGAGAGAAACTTTCAGGAAGGAGAGAGAGAAACAGAGAGAGAAAGAATGAGAGAGAGAGACTTTCAGGAAGGGGAGAGAGAGAGAGAGAGAGAGAGAGAGAGAGAGAGAGAGAGAGAGAGAGAGAGAGAATTTCAGACCCAGTACTTGAAATCAACTCGTCAACAATCATTTAAAAATTCCCCGCTTAACACTACTACCATCCCGTCAAATCAGGCCAAATTTGTGTATGAAACCACGGCGGAAGGAGAGAAAGATTCAGTACCGAATCTTTCTCTCCCGAGGTTGTAGTGGCGGAGGGTATTTGATTAGAGCACCTCGCCGATGTTGGGGAATACGCTGGGGGGATGTTTTCACTTAGTTGAGTGGGACATCGCAGTTGATGGGTCGGAAAGCCTCCCGCTGCGGAGATTAAAAGGGGCCTAAAACAGCCCAAGAAACTCGGATGGTGTTTCTTTCAGAGCGTGGCATTCCAATACTCATACACCCACACAGATACACTCTCTCTCTCTCTCTCTCTCTCTCTCTCTCTCTCTCTCTCTCTCTATATATATATATATATATATATATATATATATATATATATATATATATATATATATATATATATATATATATATATGTATGTATATATATATATATATATATATATATATATATATATATATATATATATATATATATATATGTATGTATATATATTATCAACTAAAAATTCCCTTCGGTAACATATATATGAAAATATGTTATTTCCGGAGGTAGAGTGAATTGGATATTAAAGGACGTCTGTAGCTTAATGCTTGTATATGAT
Source organism: Macrobrachium rosenbergii (assembly GCF_040412425.1). NCBI lineage: Eukaryota > Metazoa > Arthropoda > Malacostraca > Decapoda > Palaemonidae > Macrobrachium > Macrobrachium rosenbergii. The sequence continues at coordinate 71,939,649 of NC_089788.1, read as the reverse complement.
TCACGGTGATGTGATAAAAGTCATATATATATATATATATATATATATATATATATATATATATATATATATATATATATATATATATATATATATATATATATATATATACATATTAACTTTATCACATACACAATTGTTCTGTGTGCAATAGTAGAATTACTAAAAGGACCTCATTCAAACTGGATGGTATCTAATGGAGCATTTATTCAGAAAAAAAAGCTTTTCTTGGACAAACAGTCCACCTTATCAAGTATGCGTACAGCTGACTATGCGTCTGGTCACTGTACGCATACTTGATAATGTGGACTGTTTGTCCAAGAAAGCTTGTAACTTTTTCTGAATAAATGCTCCATTAGATACCATCCAGTTTGAATGAGGTCCTTTTAGTAATTATATATATATATATATATATATATATATATATATATATATATATATATATATATATATATATATATATATATATATATATATATATATATATATATATATATATATATATATATATATATATATATATATATATATATATATATATATATATATATATATATATATATATATATATATATATATATATATATATATATATATATATATATATATATATATATATATATATATATATATATATATATATATATATATATATATATATATATATATATATATATATATATATATATATATATATATATATATATATATATATATATATATATATATATATATATATATATATATATATATATATATATATATATATATATATATATATATATATATATATATTTATATATATATATATATATATATATATATATATATATATATATATATATATATATATATATATATATATATATATATATATATATATATATATATATATATATATATATATATATATATATATATATATATATATATATATATATATATATATATATATATATATATATATATATATATATATATATATATATATATATATATATATATATATATATATATATATATATATATATATATATATATATATATATATTTACATTTGTACTATTACGTAATTGTGTGTCTGTTTTCTCCATTTCAGGACACGCGATACACGAGTGTTTTTCAACGAACAAGCATCACGACATGAATCGTGACTTCACAGACAATGTTCACAGCAAAAGAATTGATTATCACAGCTCTGGCTATAGGACAGACAGTTACGCAAGAAAGCGGCGGCATTTTTTCTAATTCCTTAATAATACTCTAATGCCACAAGAAAGAAATAAGTACTGAGTAAGTCATTATTACGCCAACAAACGAGAAAACAGTTGTTAGTGTCATTCAGTTGCGTTAATCTAACGCCCAGATGAATAAGGCTGTTGAAAGAATACTATGTGGTGACAATTATACAGTGCAAGTAAAAAATGCACCGAAGTTCCTTGGGCGCAGTCGAGTTTTCTGTACAGCCACTACAGCGTATAATCAAGGCCAACGAAAATAGATCTATCTTTCGGTGGTATCGGATAGTGCTGTATGAGCCCCGGCCTATGAAACTTTAACCCCGGCCCGGTGGTGGCCTAACCTATATCGTTGCCAGAAGCACGATTATGGCTAATTGTAACCTTAAATAAAATAAAAACTACTAAGGCTAGAGAGCTGAAATTGGGTATGTTTGAGGATTGGAGGGAGGATGATCAGCACACCAATTTGCAGCCCTCTAGCCTCAGTAGTTTTTAAGATATGAGGGCGGACAGAAAAAGTGCGGACAGAATAAAGTGCGGACAGAATAAAGTGCGGGCGGACAGACAAAGCCGGCACAATAGTTTTCTTTTCAAAAAATTAAAATGATCCCAATGACATAAAAATATTTTTTATACAGAAAACGGAGCCAAATACATCTCTGCTTCAATACATGCTTCAAAGCCAGACGGTAATAATGATTTTGCATTTGCAGACATTATGGCAACAGGTGAACCATATGACGGAGAACCACTAGTTGACTTCATTTCCACAGCACATGACAATAAATAGATCATTCTAGGATGGCTCTGAGGAATAAGCAGGGTATTACAAATTGCACTGAACATCTAAAAAAAAAAAAACAAAAATGCTTATATATTTGATCTAATTGAATCTAGCATGACCTTTCGAGCTGCTGCTGTTACCGATTTTATAAGGACTACCAAACTTTGCCTTTTTCAAAGATTTCTCCTTTTTCAAAGATTTCTCTGGCCTCCATGGACACTTCCTGATGAAGTTTCCTTCACGACAAGCAATTCCTCTTCAGTGTGTGTTATTCATGAAGCTATCTATATGCTTATGAAATGACAAAAATGATTCAAAAATTCTTTTGCGTTCAGGTATCTATTCCCTTCGGTCGCGCAGAGTTGCGCTTGGCTTCAAGATTATCTAAATAGAATTGGGCACCAGACAATGAAGCTACGATTTCATCTGAGGATATTTTTGTTATTTTGGAATTTTTTATATCTACCTCGAAACCCCTAGAAAATTCTTTGTCAAAAGTATTTAATTCCGGCAAAGGAAAAATCAGAGGAGCGATCCCCTTCACGCGAGGGCAAACAATTCTCTGCTGGTCACAGAGGTCGCGTTCATTTTTTGAGGTGAAAAAAGGAGCCATCTCACACATGCCCGAAAAAACGGGGAGAACAACTGAGGAAAAATAGCAGGACATAGCTGAACATTTTCCTTAGGATGGAGAGAGAGAGAGAGAGAGAGAGAGAGAGAGAGAGAGAGAGAGAGAGAGAGAGAGAGAGAGAGAGAGAGAGAGAGAGAGCGTAAAACAAGGTCAGGCACGGGGCACAATATGCAATAATGTTCTAGCTTTGGGATAAATGAGCTGAAACGTAATAAAAAGAGGACGTCTGACTGTGCAATTTATCTCTCAGTGACGAAATTAGCCCTGAATGACAGGGGTTTTAGCAGCTTTGTTTCAGTTCCTGACAGAGAGTTTCCCAACTCTCAAGACAAACAGAACGTTGTTTATCAACTACTGTTTCCATCAGTCAGGAAACGAATCTCCCGCATGTACCCCGTTGATATACGTTCCACTGACACCTACTGAACGCAATTACGCCTTCCGTTAATTCAGCGTCTTTCACGTCTCGTATCGATGCTTATTAATATGTATTTTCATCACGCCTCGGAAACAGGAATCATATATGCATTATATTGTTCATAAAGTGACAAGTTGATATTTTATTCTAATACTTTGTCATTTATAATTCTATACAGCGCCAATTCCACGTAATAAAATAATAAAACCATCATTGATAAGTTTGGTTTGGATTAAACCAGAAATAATCTCACTGGAATACAGTTTCAGACTTCTGATTTTACAGATTACTCCTGATAGTTCCGAATTGTAGCTGTTTGCCTAAGATTACACACTGATGCGTCCCACCGGTGATAAGCACTGGCAATTCGTGTGTCTAACATAAGCCAAGATTATTAAGCAATCAAATAAAATATGGAATCAAAACAGTAATTATAAGCATGCTACTAAAAGAGAGGACATTTTTTTTTTAAGTTTATACATGAGGCGCATTATATCCTTAACATCTTTTGCAATATTAGCTTGAGTGCAACATACATACATCAGGAACAAAGAAAACTTATCTTTTGAACAGTGTCTTCTCCCTGAAAGGATTTGCTTATATTCATCCCCTATTATTCTACTTTCAATCTTTTTTCTCTACCGCAGTCTTCTTGACTACATTGTTATTGTTCTTGTATGACTGTATAAATTCTTCTCTTAGGCAGTCATTTCCACCTGGAACTTTCTCATTTTTCTTTCACAAATCCTCTCATTTTTAAATTCCACCAAAAAAAAATCGTTAAAAAATTAACGCCCGGTAGTTTTAGGAATCAAGAAGGACGGGAGGTAACGGAGAAGCTAATGGGTTTTAAGAATCACCTGAAATAGTCAAATCTCTCTCTCCTAGTTCTGATGTCTCCCTAAAAACTCTTAGGTCACTTACTAGTAAAAAGTATGGAAGCCAGCAATGAAATGAACGCACAGAAATTCGGACAAGACCAGAGATAAAATGATGATAATGAAGAGGAAACATGAAATCATAGCACTGCTCTAGAGGGATTCTCCTAAAATAACTCGCAAAAATATAAAATATTAAAACAGACCAATACATAAATTAGATTAAACAGGAGATGAACGATTGAAGCACTGTGAATGGAAAATCCTTTCGTTGCATTTGCTTCACAAAATCAGCGTGTGTCCTTCGTATTTTCCAAATACCTATATAGTTCTGCTTTTCCATTTCAATTCTATATTTTCATAGCTTAGTTGTTGGCCTCAGTGGGAAGTATGACGTAAGAAAGGTTTCATCATGAACCCACGTAACATTACAGAATTACTACAATCAACTTGCTTTATCAAATGGCATTATATTTCAAAGAAACATATGCGCGAGAAAATCATTCTCCCACACCAAATAAGTATGGAAATAAGTTTTTACATAAGAATGTTTCTATAGATTTATATGAAAAGATCTCATGCAACACCTTAAAGTGTTATCCAGTTTTATAATACAGATTTATTCTTGGGTCAGCAATTCTTTCTTAAAATCCCGAAGCTGACTTTACGCCAATTATCCATTCACAAACTATGCAAAATATCTGCCGTTATTAATTCTTCTACAAAATATGACAATTTTGCTCCAATTCCTTACTGTAACTGACAGCAGCGTTCTTTTGAAAAATTGTATGTTAACATCCTAGTAAATACTTCCACTGTCTTTTGCTAAACATTGTAAGTTTTGTGAGGTTTTTAAGTGCATTCTTTGGAAGCTTATATTTCAAGTCAATCGCCAATGTGGTCTTCTTCCTTTAAAAATGGTTCATCTTCTGAATAATAATAATAATAATAATAATAATAATAATAATAATAATAATAATAATAATAATGCAAACCCAACAGCAATATCTTCTATCCACTTATTCATAACACAAATCTCACTTTGCTCTGAAAGCAGTGTCCCCTTCACACTCCACTGACTATAAATCCTCTTTACGTGCATTAATATAACGGTATCTGTAAAAGGTCAGAGGTAAATTGTTCCTTCAAGTTCATACTATGTGTACATGTGACCAAGTGTAATCCAACTGTAGAGTTTAGAATACTCAAAGAGACGATTTAGTGTATATTTTATCCAAAAAGATGTTTGCAAGTGTTATGCATCGTACGAAAGATCCAAAGCCGTATTGGGATCCTGGAAACTGACACATTATAAATAAGCAAATTTCATCCTTTCAACTCTCCATCACTTCTTTTAATCACTAAGCAATAGAACGGACAATGGAATCTTCGTTATAGAAAACTTATGACATCCAACGCCTAATGATTTGTTCACAGACTCAGCAAGCGGAAAACTGGATCATCCCTTCTCTTTTAACCCAAATCCGTTATTCATAAACACGCTTCCAAAGAACATGAAATCCCGAGCACCAGAATCCTCTCATGAATTGCCCAATAAACTGAAATTGATATTTCATCTGAAAAAAACTCTTTCCATAACGACACTGAACACTGCTCATCGAAGCTAGAAGAGACAGAATCTTTGAAATGTGGAGGTGTAGCGAGCCTCCGTCATTAGATTAGTCGATGAAACATGTTTTCAGTGTCTGGGGGATGTCTGCAGCGGCCAGAACAGAATGCTGACTCCAGATGTTTTATTCGATTTGAAGAGCTTATAATGAATCGAGTCCTTTTCAACAGTTTCTCTACTGATATCGACTGTTTCACCAGAGAGAGAGAGAGAGAGAGAGAGAGAGAGAGAGAGAGAGAGAGAGAGGAGGGGGACTGATTGGCGTTATCTACATAAATTTCAGCCGATCAAGAATTTGGTGGCTCAGACGTTGACGGAAGAATTTATTTCTCCAATTGTACGGATTCTGATAGTTGACATTTAGGCTAGAAAAAAAGTAAAGACCTTCCAGTTTGTTTAGGAGGACATGGGCGCGACTGCTGGTTAGGTTCTCAAAAAATTTAAGATTACATATGGCATAGAATTGTTTAGTAATTTAACAAGAACTACCATTTTCTTTTTATCAGTGCAACATAAATATAGAAGACATCTGGGACAATCAGCTATTTTTCAGTTGTAAAACGAATAGTCTACGGGTAAATGAACCGAGTATAGAATTTAAGCCAAAGGCCAAGTACTGGGACCTATGAGGTCATTCAGCGCTGAAACGGAAATTGACAGTAAAAGGTCTGAAAGGCGTAACAGGAGGAAAACCTCGCAGTTGCGCTACGAATCAACTGTTAGGAGAGGGTTGAGGAAAGTAAGACGGAAGAAACACAATATGAAAGGAGGTACAGTAAAGAAAAACGAAAGGGGTGGCAGCTAGGGGCCGAAGGCACGCTGCGTAGAACCTTAAGTAATGCCTACAGTGTACCGCGCGAGGTGCACTGACTGCACTACCCGCCTACGAGGTCTACAGGTAAAGATCGCGTCGACTTGTACCGTGGTCAGCCTATTGCGACACTGGCCCCTGCATGAATATGCGGGGTGTAAGCACGCTGGTCCGTGCGTAACGTCCTAAGATCGGGTCATTAAAAAAAAAAAACACCTAATTTATGTCTCCGTTATTTTTGACAGCATGGGTGCACTAGTATTATCATAAAAACCGAAATAAATAATAATAATAATAATAATAATAATAATAATAATAATAATAATAATAATAATAATAATAATAATAATAATAGTCTTCATTTCGCCTAAAATACACTGGAGTGAATTCTATACATATAAGTTAAACTACAAAATACTGAAAGTAGATACAAAAAAAATTACATGTTTAATACATATGCGTTTAACAACAACAATAATAATAATAATAATAATAATAATAATAATAATAATAAAACACGCAGGTCAAAAAATCAAATTCAACTGGCCATAATCAGATCATTTCATACTCACATATATATTTCACACTCATATTGATGCAAAATGGTACGAAGTGCCAGCGCATATGTTACGGCACCACATCTGCATACGCATGTATAAAAGTGTCCTGTGGGAGTTGAGGGGGAGGGGGGGTTTACGCAAACGCCTCTATTGAAGGACGCATGCGGGGGTGCATTGCATGCAAAACGGAACTGACAAGCATCCATATGCACAAGTCAGTTCTCATTATAAACGACAGGCGATATGCAATGACTCTTTGATAAGTTTTGAATATTTATCTTGAAAAGTATATCACAGTTCACTGGCAAACACGTCTGGTTTTAAATTCATTTATTCAGATTGTTTTCCGCGTCTGCCATGTGAATTCCGTGATAACATCAGCTTCGAATATCACAATTATTTGGATAAATGAAGTGGGCAAAATTTTACCAACGACAGAATGCAATGATTTACTTCTTATTACAGTAATGTTATTTATCAATCTTACAGAGACCCCATTTTTCTATTTCTTTTTTACTCCCTTTTTCATGCACTTACGAAAAACCTATCGGGATATTCCACTAGTTATTACACGCTGTCAGGCCTCTGATGCCACATACTCTTTCAGGGGATTTTTTCCCCCTTGTTTTTCGTTATCTGTTCATTTGATAAATGCTTTTTTATTATTACACATACGGAAACGTATACTTTTGTTAAACAGAAACGGCCCCCAGATATTAGTCTGAAGCGTGATACACCTCGTGAAAGGGCTGATCTACCATTCTCCAGGTGCATTAACCCCTGGTTTTCGGGGCACTTATAAAAGAAAAATAAATTTACAGAAGTGCACGATTTCAAGACTGGAAATCTATCATAAACCAAATATTGTCAAATCGCAGTTTTTCAGGGCGTTCACGAAAAGGAAAATACATTAATAGAAGCGAATGATTCTAGCAATGGAAGCCAGGTCTCAAGACGACCCTCTCCTAATAGAATACAGGACTCAAAATCATGCTTATAAGTAACTAAAAACAGCACTCAAAATCAATGCTTCTAAACAACCAAAAACAGCACTCAAAATCATGCTTCTAAGCAACCAAAAACAGCACTCAAAAGCATGCTTCTAAGCAACCAAAAACAGCACTCAAAATCATGCTTCTAAGCAACCAAAAACAGCACTCAAAATCATGCTTCTAAGCAACCAAGAACAGCACTCAAAATCATGCTTCTAAGAAACCAGAAACAGCACTCAAAATCATGCTTCTAAGCAACCAAGAACAGCACTCAAAATCATGCTTCTAAGCTACCAAGAACAGCACTCAAAATCATGCTTTTAAGAAACCAGAAACAGCACTCAAAATCATGCTTCTAAGCGACCAAAAACAGAACTCAAAATCATGCTTCTAAGAAACCAAAAACAGCACTCAAAATTATGCTTCTAAGCAACCATAAACAGCACTCAAAATCATGCTTCTAAGCAACCAAAAACAGCACTCAAAATCATGCTTCTAAGCAACCAAAAACAGCACTCAAAAGCATGCTTCTAAGCAACCAAAAACAGCACTCAAAATCATGCTTCTAAGCAACCAAAAACAGTACTCAAAAGCATGCTTCTAAGCAACCAAGAACAGCACTCAAAATCATGCTTCTAAGAAACCAGAAACAGCACTCAAAATCATGCTTCTAAGCAACCAAGAACAGCACTCAAAATCATGCTTCTAAGCTACCAAGAACAGCACTCAAAATCATGCTTTTAAGAAACCAGAAACAGCACTCAAAATCATGCTTCTAAGCGACCAAAAACAGAACTCAAAATCATGCTTCTAAGCAACCAAAAACAGCACTCAAAATTATGCTTCTAAGCAACCAAAAACAGCACTCAAAATCATGCTTCTAAGATACCAGAAACAGCACTCAAAATCATGCTTCTAAGCGACCAAAAACAGAACTCAAAATCATGCTTCTAAGCGACCAAAAACAGCACTCAAAATCATGCTTCTAAGCAACCAAAAACAGCACTCAAAATCATGCTTCTAAGCAACAAAAACAGCACTCAAAATCATGCTTATAAGCAACCAAGAACAGCACTCAAAATCATGCTTCTAAACAACCAAAAGCAGCACTCAAAATCATGCTTCTAAGCAACCAAGAACAGCACTCAAAATCATGATTCTAAGCAACCAAGAACAGCACTCAAAATCATGCTTCTAAGAAACCAGAAACAGCACTCAAAATCATGCTTCTAAGCAACCAAAAACAGCACTCAAAAGCGTGCTTCTAAGCAACCAAAAACAGCACTCAAAATCATGCTTCTAAGCAACCAGAAACAGCACTCAAATTCATGCTTCTAAGCAACTACTGTAGTGAAAACGAACGGGTTATGCTCTGCAGGAGGTACAAGACACCCTGTTCGTTCTGCTTTAGCACAGTTCTCCCAAACACCGAACATGAAAAAAAAAAGTATTGAAGATTTCCTTTCTCTTTCCTTCCTTCGTTCACTCTGGAGAATGTGTGGGATCCCTTTCTATGTTTTTCAATATACAAGGATATATGAGGCCCTCAAGCGTAGTAGCACAGAATGCCAGGAGATTTAGGAAAGCATTTTATGATACCATGGGCCAGCACGATACCTTTCGAGCGCGAACCTTCATTTTTTTCCTCTTCTCCTTTTTTTAAACCAAAATTGTTCATTTTTTCCTCCTTCATCTTGATATCCAATGTGATTATGATGATACTCATAATTACTCCTACTAATACTAGTTACACTATCTAACAGGTATATGAATGGGCTCTGAAGGTGTTTTTCATTCTTCTATTTTAAGGAGTCCACTTCTGATTCAATATTTAAAACAATGAAATAGCAATGACCTCTGTCTAGGTTTTTCCCGAACCCAGTCAAGCTTAGGAAAAACGACACTTTGGTATCAAATGTTCCATTATTATTATTATTATTATTATTATTATTATTAATACTTCATCGAATAGAATGACCGTCTGGTTGCCGTTTACTTTGTATTGTAGTTTCTCATCAAGATGGCCATTCTATGCAATGGAGTTTGTTTGAGACAGGGTCTTCTTCCGATATATTATTATTATTATTATTATTATTATTATTATTATTATTATTATTATTATTATTATTATTATTATTAATTGTCGTTGCTGTCATTATTACCAAAACGAAACCAGTGCTTGAGATACAGCAACATTCAGATTTCTAAACTCACGAGTACAAACATGACAATAAAAGGGTTATCGCCAGTGACTCGGTTATTAAACAAATATCCGATGCAATAAATCACATACAAATGAACCACAGATCACAAGGTTATGGAACTGTTAAACGTATAACACGTGTGAAATCTCGTCAGTTATCTTTTTTTTTCAATAAGGATGTTATGAAAAATCCTATAACCATAAATTTTCTAGAGTATGGCTTCAGCTGTAGCAGGCCGAAATAGGCAGACAGGTATGCAGCTACATGAGCGTGTGCTCTGTATCTAAAACTGCACAGACTCTTCTTTAAAAACAGGCAATAATTGAAAAAAAAGTTTCGTAAAACGGAAGTATTATCGACTGGAATAAGAATCCACTACACAAGACAAGAATAATCGCAAAACATTGCAAGGTCTGGACGCAACATCAAATCATTCCTTTAACTGAAAAAATACATTCCAATCCTTGAAATTAAAGTTACCTAAAAAAACACATAATCGTACTGATGTAATGAGACAGGGCTTGTCAATGAATGGCTTCACTAAAGCCGTAACAGTGAATGACTGAATTTCCAATTTATGATTAAGAATTAATAAATAATAATACGACAGAAAAAAATGGAAAATGCAGAACATCTCAAGGGATTCCTGGAAACCAAGCCATGTCACTGAAGTGAGTGAGTATATCAGTACACTGAGTGAAAGATGCGGAAATAATTACGTGAGTAAATGTGAACCAAACCCAACTAATTTCACGATGGAGGAAACATTACAATGGCTGATTAAACGGGTCTGCTGCCCAACCTGGAATATTAAACGTAGGCAGCTGCATAACGAACTCTAATGGATTAATGTCATTGCAGTGCATGACAAAATACCAAAATAATTCACTCAGTGACATTATTAGCTGTACCCAGGAACGGAACGAACCGCTGTACTAAATAAATGAAAAAGTGAAGTACAGAACCGCTCTACTGAATTAATGAAATGGTGAAGTACAGAACCGCTTTACTAAATAAATGAAATAGTGAAGTATAGAACCGCTCTACTAAATAAATGAAATAATGAAGTACAGAACCGCTCTACTAAATAAATGAAATAGTGAAGTACAGAACCGCTCCACTAAATAAATGAAATAGTGACGTACAGAACCGCTCTACTAAATAAATGAAATACTGAAGTACAGAACCGCTCTACTAAATAAATGAAATAGTGAGGTATAGAACCACTCTGCTAAATAAATGAAATACTGAAGTACAGAACCGCTCTACTAAATAAATGAAATAGTGAGGTATAGAACCACTCTGCTAAATAAATGAAATACTGAAGTACAGAACCGCTCTACTAAATAAATGAAATAGTGAGGTATAGAACCACTCTGCTAAATAAATGAAATACTGAAGTACAGAACCGCTCTACTAAATAAATGAAATAGTGAAGTACAGAACCGCTCTACTAAATAAATGAAATAGTGAGGTACAGAACCGCTCTACTAAATAAATGAAATAGTGCAGTACAGTGAATGACACGAGGAATCATATAACTGAGCATACGAAGCCACCGTCCATTTTACCTCGCGTGAATAAAATAGCGTTTTGCGAATATCCTCCCCCCTGCCAACCTACGTAGGCGGAGCATTTTCGCGCTTTCCTAAGAGCGAAAATAGTTCGTACCTTTTCTCCCGCTGAAACGTGATGAAAAACGCGCATCCTCATTGTCAAAGCTTCTCTCCAAAATGAAACGCTGGCATCGCTTCTGCCATACGCTGGCATAAAATCCCCCCGGAGACAAAAAATAATTATGGATTTTCACATACCACGCATATTTCTCCTGGGAAATTTCTTAATGCGCCAAGTCGAATATTCCATAAAATAAACATGAATTTGGACGGGGCTCCCCGAGCTTGCCCGTGACAAAACCTTGCATACTCAACGCTGGAGATCAGAATATTGAGTTGCTCGGTCAGTGGATTTTACGTTTAGTTAGGTAAAGATGTCACGAAGAAAATCAGTTTTTTTTTCTTCATTTCAAACTCTTGCAGGCATATCTTTTTTTTATATCGAATAATCTGAGGCTCGGATTAGTAGGGCAGTTTTTAAAGCCCTTCCGGGTAAAAGATATGCAGACGAAAGGAGCAAAATAAAACAGCTAGACAGGAAAGAAATATAATGTTTATTAATGTGTTAGTGAAACAGACAAAAGAACACTACAATGAGCCAATTAAAGCATCGCTGGACATCATACATTATACGACATAATACGCAGCGCAATGAAACATAATTAAACAAAACCCCCTTCTGTGCTTTTGTGCGAACATCCACAACCTTATGACATTTAACATTAACTTTGTTAATTATGATTCAGAGCAGTATCGTTTATTGTCAGACGAATATCAAAATGAATATGCCTCAATATAACTAGTCTCTTTACTGGAGAACTAATGTACAGACAAGAAAAAAATAAAATCTCTGTTAAAATAACATATGATTTCTACCAAGATTCCTTTCACTGTTAAAAGGATTTCTAAGTCTTATAACGGAAATAAGATTTACACGCATTCAGCAAAATCAAAAACAGAAAATGACTTTCCACCTTTCCAAACAAACAGGAAATGCCAAGCATATCTTCCCTCAACATTTCAAACACAAGCGATAGGAAATGGAACGCAGAATGGATTTGCAGAAGAAAAATTATGGCTACAAAATTTTGAAAGCAATCAAATGAAAAAGTTACTCTCTGGTATTAGAGGGAATGACATGTATGCTGGTTCAAGAGGTAATACTACAAGAAACTGAATTCAAATATAAACAGGCTCATTCAGTAAAGACACCCAGCTCACAAAGAGAATATTCACAACGGAATATTCATTCACATTATTCTTAAGAAATATTCAGAATGCAAAATGAAAAGCGCCTTTGGTGATCTACAATATAACTATTGTAACTGTTCTTATGCCCATGTTTGTATGTATGTAAAGAACTTTTCTACCGAAGTATCTCATTACTTGCGCGGCTCCAATACTCCTTTTATTTAGGTGTTATTTAACAGAGAGGACTCAATCACAGGGTTGTTTATTCACTAACAATTACTTCATTTCTTACCTGATGCATATTGACAATGCAGTAAACAAATGCAATAAACAGCATAATTGAATTGGAGAGCCAGTTCATAATTACGTTGAGGAAATGTAAGTTTTGACAAATATATCATTGCTACAAATACTGATTCCGACGACCGTTTATCCATTTCCACTTAATTCAATTAGAACCGGGGTTGTGATGAAAGTATGCACAGGTAACATGGAAACCTGTCGCTGCAGAGGGTCTTTTTCATCAAAATGCAAGCGCCAGAACAAAGACCAATCATTCTTATTCTACACAGGAGTCTTAACAAGGTAATGCCAAGAGAATTAACTTGCTTGCTGCGGTTCAACTTCGACGTGAAGATAACACACAAACAGGCAAATGGATTAGTGTCAAGTTGCAAAGTTTAGCAAGGATTATATACAAAATATAATCCTACCGGGAAATGTCTTTCAGGCGTTCGTCCGTTTATTACCTAGAAAATAATAATATTTATTCTTCTTTAACGAAACTGACTGCAACTTTCACGAGGCGTTTTTTAAATACCACGAATAAAATATGAAATCCATTCTTGTTTCACTAAGCAGAACAAAGCCGCCTTAAAAGGCTGAACATGAAAATAGCATTCCGACGTAAAATATTCCGTATGTTTTTAAAGAGGCGAAGCCTCCAATAAAAGAAACCATTAAAATTTGCTCCGTCTGTTAACAGCCGAATGACCAGGTTAACAAGACTTCAAAGGTAGGAGAGTTACACAGTGAAAGGAGAGAAATAACGAGATGACCAACTAACTACCCACCTGAATATTTTATTTTCACGGCTTGATTACTGACGCAAACATCTAAAATGTTTATCCGTAATAACCATTACGTTATTTTCGCTTCACACCACCCTGGAAAAATTTCCCCTAAGCTAGCGCAATAATCACAAGTATAAACAACAGGAAACGCAGAGGTGACAGGAAGCGGACTATAATATTAAATAATGTGTGAGTTTATTCTTCAGCATTAAATATTATACGAGTTAATTCTTGAATCGTAATGCAATACTTAGAATTTCTTGGGCTGTACAGTTTTCTATCAGATATTAGTTGCGTTGATGTTCTTTTCGGAAGCCACTTCCAACAACACTCCAAGTTTTAAGACTGTAAATATTGTGTTTGAAAGGCCACTAATAATTCGTATTTATTATACTATCCTTATTTGGACAGATTTTTAATGAAAATCATCCACATTCTAATCATGTTTACATATAAACCATGTGGAATACTGGGAAGCCTACACGTAGAAATAGACCACACTTGGAATCGACAGTCTGATAATTACAATAGTTCCACCATCAAAGCATATTAATGTAATCATATTAAAATCTCTCAAACACAAATATTATTGGGCAGCTGAGAAGACTGCAGCATCTCCAGTCACCAACAACAGTATCCCTTCTCAATAAAAAAAAATATATTGAAAAGTAGAGGTACGTAGGTTGGGCAGCAAGATAAAGAGAATGAAGGCAAATTAAATGAACTGAATTGAACTGAATATAGAATTTAGGCCAAAGGCCAAGCACTGGGACCAATGAAGTCATTCAGCGATGAAACGTAAATTGACAGTGGAAATTTGAAAGGTGCAACAGGAGGAAAACCTCGCAGTTGCACTATGAATCAGATGTTAGGAGACGATGGAAATTGCGTTGGAAGAAAAAGAATACGAAAGAAGGAACAGTAAGAGGAACGAAAGGAGTTGCAGCTAGGGGCCGAAGGCACGCTGCAAAGAGCCTTAAGTAATGCCTACAGAGCACCGCATGAGGTGCACTGAAGGCGCTACCCCCCTATGGTTGCTAATTAAATGAAGAAAGAAGATTTAAAGGTGATACTACAGTTGAACCATGAGACGATACGAAGCACGAAGGAAAAAACTTAGTGTAATATAAAATGATAGAGGGAAGAGTAATGAAACTTGGCTGAGCCAACAGTAAAGACACAAGGCCAGGTGAGATTGTCCCACAAAGGGCAGGACTTCGGGCATCATATCCCCTCTAATGTCTCCTAGGCCCTTCCTCAAACAACATTGAGGCCAATAGGAGAGAGAGAGAGAGAGAGAGAGAGAGAGAGAGAGAGAGAGAGAGAGAGAGAAAATCAGTTATTTTCTGATAGTTAATGTTACAAAAACAAAAAGAGTAATGTAAAATGCAAATTTAAAATAAAATACCTCTCAGGAGGCGAAAGAATTGAATGAAAACTGCAAATAATGTAGGTGATTTCTGAGAACAAAGAGCGCTGGCTTTAAAGATGAACTGTTGACGACCGCTTTGTATAGGAAGAGCTGAAATATGGTAAATGAAGGCCAAAGTTATACATGACCGCTTCATTTATGATGAACGAACAGCAAAAACGAAAGTGGACAATGATTGACATGGGTAAATGAACAAATACTGGATAACCGGTTGACCTTCAGTCTCATAATCTTTGAAACGAGATGTACAGCAACTTTGACTGTTTTTTAGATACATTTTGGATACTGCACATCAAAATCATTTAAAAATCAGCTAACGCTGCGACCATCAACTTCTTTTGCCCTCGAAAATCTATGGAATAATTTCTTTACTTGTATAAATCAGCTCTTCAGTAATCTTTCATCAGAATCCTTGTGTAGTATAGCAAATTCAGTTTACAAAAACCACCAAAGTGATAGTTGATAGTTACCATAGCAACGACAATAGTATGATCCTGCCTTTGTTGATGATAATTATTATCCTTTAGTTTTAGAAATAATTTAACAGGCGGGCCAAATGGCAACTAGAGACTTTGATATAAAAGCGACAATATTAGCTGGGTGTGTTTTTTGTGAAAAACACATTCCTTTCTCTGAGGTGGTGTTGCAAAATTATTGAAGGTCGCTTAGTTGCCTCCCGTTATGGGGATGTTAGATGACAGATTATTAGTTTTGGTTTTTATTTGCTCAAAGTCGCTTAGACGAAAATAACGGAGTAAAACACAAGAGGCGCCGAGCGATCGTTAGGATTAAATTTCACTTAATTAAATTCGGCAGCGACTGAAATCCAACCTCATTGCAAAAATGCGCGCCATGAGCAGTCAACACTAGATGGACTCTCCGCAAAAGGACGGCTGCAGGCACGCGTCATCCGCAACCATGCAAGCCAACAAAGCATAACTTACATATTAGAAATGGTAAATAAAATTATGCTATTTTTTTAAAGGCTTCAAAAATAGCTTTTACCTTTCAACTCAAAATACATTGTGGATGATTCTTAAAAGTTCTTCATACTGTGTAGTGTGAGACATCAATGGTCCAACTTTAAGAAGATGAAAATGAAATGCGGCCTACAAATTCCAGAATTTATTTAGACTGACAGTATTCTTGCCTGAAAACGCCCGTAAAGCGATCATTTCCTTGGTCACTTTACCGAAAGAAATGTTTAGTAAAAACAAAAAAATGTTATGGCGTCTAGAAGAATTCCTTCAAAATATGACATCACACACGCGCGCACGCACACACACACACACACACACACACACACACACACACATAACGGACAGAAGGTGGCAAGACCAACCCATTTAGTTAATAACCGCTACGAGCATTACTCTTATCGACTAAGGAAATTAATGTCATGATGCATATCTATTACAGCGACACGAAACAAAGAAATGCTTTTTATTAAATGAGAGAGCATCATCGCTCTAGATGTTCCCGAAACTACCCATGTGATGATAGGAGGTGCGAAACCTTCCCCAGAAAATATGGGATACGAACGAACATCTTGGTATGATATAGAAGAATTACACTTCAATAAACAGAATTAATGAATTTAAATGGAAAATTATTTTTTGTTTGGTTAATGTACACACTAACCAGTAGAAAAAACTGCAAATAAAAAAAAGTTGCTAGCAGTTGCCATTAGTAACGCTTGCTGAGAAATGAAGGGAAAACTCAAGGTTACAAATTAATGATGTTGCCCAACATGCTGTAGGCTAATACAAATATCCTTTGGTGAAAAAGGACGACTCATATCGCCAGTTGAAGGACCGAGCGGTACCCTACTGTGCTCTTATCACCTTACTGAACAATGAAATGGAACTTGGCTGATCATTGGTAAGTCATTCTACCGCAAAGTCATTCAAAGTAGATCCCACATCCTTAGGCTGCGTTCACAGTAAAGCAAAACATGTCATAAACACGTTGGTAACTTATCGCACACACATCACTAAGTCATACGATTATCCAGTATTTGTCAAAGGTTCGTTCTTTACTTACAGTTGTTGAGTTGTTTTCAACATGTTTTTGATATGTATGCGAAAGTTGCTTACGTGAATGAAGCATAACAAATTAAGATTTGTTATACTTAATACAGTATAACAAATTATGATTTGTTATGCTGTAGAATGGATGCACCATTAGTTTCGAGGGAAAATATAAAAATTAAATCACAAAAATATTAACAGGAATCGAAGCAAAATATCGAATTAACATAATAAAAATATATATAACACTAGAAAACTTAACGTTCAATTGAGAAAAAAAAATAGACGAGACGTTGAGGCTTTCCTTTACAGACCACGAGGCGTGTGCCCTTTCGAAAGAAGCCTCAAAAAAAAAAAAAAAAAAAAAAAAAAAAAAAGCGACAAATAAAATATATTTCAAGAGGACTTCGCCGTTCGCGCTTACAATTCCGAACACATTCGCGTAAATTCACTGAATGAGACCGGTGCTAAGTTTTTCCTCATTCACATCCATTCTATGCCGCAGCCTTTCCTTTTATCCTGTTTGGAGAGGCCTAAGTATATTACTTCATTCAGGTCACAAACAGCCTACTAAAACTATTGACAAAAGAAGCTTTCTTCGCTTTCGTCTGATTCGCCGTTTCTGGGCTCGCTCTCTCTCTCTCTCTCTCTCTCTCTCTCTCTCTCTCTCTCTCTCTCTCTCTCTCTCTCTCTCTCTATATATATATATATATATATATATATATATATATATATATATATATATATATATATATATATATATATATATATATATATATTCTTATTTCAGGGAGGCTAAGCCAAACAACCTCATAGTAGGATTTATGAACGGGAAGAACAGTCAGCTCGTCATTGACATAATTTATTAATGGCTGCGCTTAGCGATCACCCATACCCCGTCTTTTCTGGTTAAAAAGATACAAAAATAAGAACACTAATTAATACTTACAACAGAGCTTACAAAATTAAAATGCTTCAAAGACTGAAAAATGACGATGACAAAACAAGAAATAGATTACCTTCAGTAGTAAAGCCCAGAGGACGAGAGCTTAGTAAGAGTAAACAAGGTTAGGAAATAAAAAAAAGAATAGGGGAGGGGTACTGGGCTATGTATAAGGGGGTAGAAATTATCTAACTGCTACATTATACAAATATGCATACATACATATATACATATATATGTACACATGTCTATATCCTTCTAACCATTATATTTCTCTGACTTGTTTGCACTTCTACAGTAGCCTCCGTAACTTCAACACTATATGTATTTGGTACTGACATCACTCCTGATGCAAAGATTCTGATAATTTCGGGTCCAACTTGTGATCGAGGTCGCAATAATAGAGGTAATGAACGTTTTACCTGGAGGAAAAAAAAAAATCAATACACCAAATTCGTGCCTCTTCAGCTTTCATTACGCAGCCGATTACACTGAATATTATATTTTCGAAATTCAATTAACCCGAACATAAATCATTCATTAATTTATCAACACAGAATATAAACTGTAATAAATATGATGGACTATTATTAGTCGCGTCGTTCCAGCCTAAAAAAGTATATAAATATAAATATATATATATATATATAATATATAAATATATATACACAGTATATATATATATATATATATATATATATATATATATATATATATATATATATATATATATATATATATATATATATATATATATTAACAATCAGATACACGAACGTAAGCATCAACACTCAACGCATTGCGACCCCATGTTATGAACCACATACACACACATATATATATATATATATATATATATATATATATATATATATATATATATATATATATATATATATATATATATAATTAACACTCAGATACACGAACGTAAGCATCAACACTCAACGCATTGCGACCCCATGTTATGAACCACATACACAACAGAAAATGACGCATGAATGAAGTGAAATAATATTGATAAATACTATATATAAGGCAAACTTGCTCAAATGAACGAGATTTACTGATGAAATCTCTTCAGAATTCCACAGAATTATATCCTGTTCATGTACTTTAAGAGGTTATAAGGGTATAACCCCATAGAGACACGGGTTTCTAAAATTCAATTGCCTCAAGGGAAAGTGATTTATATTCTGTCGCATTATGTTATGGAAAAATTATCATGAGGCTTTCCGTTCGGCAGATTTGATTATAGTTTCGTGCAGCACCCTCAGTATATGGTAAGCGCAAATTTTTGCCAAGGCAAGGAGAGGGAGAGAGAGAGAGAGAGAGAGAGAGAGAGAGAGAGAGAGAGAGAGAGAGAGAGAGAGAGAGAGAGAGAGAGAGTTACCATTCCGCTCTTAGCAATGACTTTGGGATGAGGTTACTGTTACCATGCTGCAATCAACGTGATTGAAGCTCTTATGTGCTTAAGATACTTATCTGTAATGAACGGTAGACATCTATCATGATATCTGCATGCACACACAAATATATAAACAGTGGTCACTCTATGGTGATGTCATTTTAGGAGGATGAGAGATATATTATAAGGTATATATATATATATATATATATATATATATATATATATATATATATATATATATATATATATATATATATATATATATATACCTTATAATATATCTCTCATCCTCTAAAATGACATCACCATAAAGTGACCACTGTCCTTGCCCTCATCCCAACTGACAAAAACACGCCTAGTAACTATGACCGATATTTAAATGACGAGGATATTCCCTTTCAAAAAAGAGAGAAAGAAAGAATGGCAGTGAAAGAAAAAACTAAAAGGAAAATGAAAGGAGAAAATTACTGGATCCCAAGCGCATGTCAGCTCGCTAATCTATTGCATTTAGTTGGAGTGGCATTGCATGGCAACAAGGCAATCTATGGCGCCGCGCGCGATCAGGCTGATGTTGGCGTAGGATGGAGGAGGCTGGGTATTGCTTTTGCCTCGGATGGGATTCTGAGAAAGAGTTTTAGCTTTATTCTGGTTTTAAACTCAGCGAGGTAAGAATGATTTAGTTTTTTTTTTTTTTTTTTTGGGGGCGTTTTGCACGAATCATATTGCGCTTCTAATTTTCCTTTACTTTATAGGATAGTTTTAATTAGAACATAGGCGTCTATATCACTGTGGTATTTTTTAGGAATTAATTAAATTGAATTTACATACGTAGCTGCATGAGAAATACAGTTTTTAGCTGAATAACTTTTTTATGCAATTGATGCGAATATCGGTGCCCACCTTGGCTCCCTTCGTATTTGTTATAAACCCAAAAAAGGGTATGGGAAAATTTTTTTAAATCCTTAAGTCTTCAAGATAAGTATATAAGCCACATGACCACCTTAGACATGTTTAAATCCACTACATCTGACTGGCTACCAAGTGCATAATTTACGATTTATCAGTATTCCTCAGTCGGATACTGAACCATGTTCTGCTTGATGATGAGGCGAGTGATCCCGCGCCAGATCATTAATCTGTATAAATATATGAGAGAGAGAGAGAGAGAGAGAGAGAGAGAGAGAGAGAGAGAGAGAGAGAGAGAGAGAGAGAGAGAGAGAGAGAGGCTTATGATCATTTTCATATAAGAAATTCTTCGGCAAAAACCGAAGCTACTAACTTCTTTTTTATAAGCCGTTTACGATATCATTCCCTGAGTTCAAACAGACATGAACTTAAAAAAAAAAAAAGTGGCAATGACGACTTCTTAAATCATGAATACATAAACATAGAAAAATGCGAAACACTACCACGAAACTCAAAGAAACTTTTGTAGATTAGTCACGAAGACACTGGAAAAATAAAGCAGGGAGAAAAAAAAAAAGACTTATTTTAAGAGTTCGATCCAGCTCTCTAATAAATGGAGCTCAGATAAAACGCGTTGTTTAAATCTCAAGAAGAAAATAGTGGAACCGGTTTCGAGCCGTGGAAAGAAATACAGGTCAATTCCAAGACATGTTAATGAACTAAGAAACCCTCCCGAAAGAATTTTGGCATACCTTTAAACTATATCGTATTGTATTTCAATAATTTTTAATCATATTTAATTATCGTATGCCTAGCACAACATTCAACAGCCTCTGTTTCTCATAATTCATAAGTTTACTAATGTATTTGTCCCGCCCAATATAAAGGGAATACGAAGGTAAATTTGCAAATGCACAGCAATTATATTTTCTGTACATTATGTCGTTCTTGATATTTTGTGCTAATTCAGTGATTCATTACGTGTAGGTTATATGGATACGCTCTATGTCTCATATAATAAGACGTCAATACCTGTGCAAATATTAACTAACTTTTATATGTAAATACACACACGCATATGCATATATATATATATATATATATATATATATATATATATACACAATATATATATATATATATATATATATATATATATATATATATATATATATATATATATATATATATATATATATATATAGGATATTTGCTGTCATAACAGAATTCCATCTAATAAAAGTTGCCATATATACAGTGTGTGAGTATATATATATATATATATATATATATATATATATATATATATATATATATATATATATATATATTTTATCTGTGGGTGCGTGCGTGTGTGTGCTTGTTTGTTGCTTCAGGGAGAGAGAGAGAGAGAGAGAGAGAGAGAGAGAGAGAGAGAGAGAGAGAGAGAGAGAGAAGGTGGGACGACAAAGGTTATAGAAACGATGATACAAGAATACCACCATCTCCCTGAAGAATTTTATTAACAAATGAGACTGCAGCAGTCCAAGGGAGGCTGGAGAGCGGTGGTACGGATTCCCACTGACTCTCTTTGTATCGACGATGTATTTGAACAACACGGGTTCAGGAGGAGGAGGAGAAAAAAAAATTGACTGTATTGGACTGTGTCGGTTTGTTTTAAAGCTGCGCAGCCTTGTCCGTTTCAGTTTTTATCTTCCGCCGTTTGTTGATTCTGACATTTTTCTCTGTTGACACGATTCATTTGATTCAAAGGGAAGAAGATTCCTAATGGCGTTTGTAGGGCCTCTTGTTATGTGATAAAAATAAGGGTAATCTTATTTTCTTCTATCATATTTCTTCTACCCAACTTCGAACTTGTCTTATCTTAACTGGTGTTTACAAAAGTTTGTTTAAAGAGAGACATGAACATTCGGATTTATTTTTTTAATGTAAAGTGACTGGCGTGGTCTTTTCACTGGGGTGTTCGATGCTGAAATTCCCTCTGCCTTTAGAAGGCAATACATTCCACTGAATCTTTCCGGCTTCTCGCAAGAGTTCTGTCAGAGGAGAACTAAAGCGAGACCGCTAGTTCTCTTGTCGATAACTTTTTCACAAAGACGGACTTAGGGTGTCTGGGGAGTTTAGTACAATTTAGATATTTGCTGAGATACAACAAAATGTCTGTGGTGATTTTGGTACAGTTCAGATGTTTGGGGAGATACAAAATGTCTCTGAGTGCAGTGAAAACAAGCAAAATCCCATATTACCACTTTTATGTCACTGAAAAAAGGCACGGAGAAAAGTCTGTACGCATCAGCTGAAAAGAAAAACCATTAGAAAATGTTAAAAATTCCATTTTTATTTCAAAAAATCATAAAAAAACGACTTATTTTCGAGAGTTGCTGCAAAAAAGTAATTTTTCTCTTAATACTGAAAAGCTCTATAGAATCAAACTGATACATATTTCTCAGTACTGAATAGCTCTATCAGCTCAAACCCACTTACTTTGATTTGTATCCTAAAAAATTCTGTCACTTTTCATATTTCAGTGATCTACTGGAAACATAACTCTTCTGGAAAAATCCACATTAATAGTTTTTTTTCTGGATTATTTTAGATGGATATCTCGTCAATTTAGAAAAGTTCCTCTATAATCTATAGAAGTTATACAGAGGTAACATCCTGGGATTCAGAATATAATTGGAATAATACTTGAAAGAAGTATTAAAAACTAACATTTCTAATAATTATCAATAAAATCTTCCTTAGAGCAAATCACTGAATTGCATTACATAAACGCGTTTCCCTTCATAACAAAATTTTCCAAGGAACATGAAACACAAGACGATATAATACTGATACCGAAATGCCGACCGCCATTTGTTACACACAAAAAAAAGAAATAAATGATAACAATAAGGCAGAAAGAAATAATTAAAAAATACCTGTTTCCGCAGACGATGCTGCATAATGTGTACACGAACATTTAAAAACAATTCAAGTGCCTCGGTTATTCAAGAAACACGGAAGCGTCTGTTCACGCCGTATTCCTTTCCACAACCTCTGAGAGCAAGGCTTTCAGATACGGATCTAAGTAACATCAGGATAGAGACTAAATATGGAATTTGCCTGTGCGGTAAACCCTCTAGATACCTGGACAGTTATTCAGGGTTAATTGAACAAGATCAATCAAAGAGTCATAATTCTTGCAGAATCATAATTCTCGACTCCCTTAGGGCTTCCCCAGGGAATTATTCTTTGATAAGACTGAAGACTGGTGTGCAAAAAAAGTTGATGAATCTAGGAACGCTAGGTGACAAGAAACCAGTTGGAATGGCTGAAATGCAGCTCAGAAAATGAAAATTGCATCTCTATGCGTTTTCGTGGGGAGCGGAGTATCTGTTCCTTCCGTTCAAAACATCATGAAGGTTTGCAGTCAATCTATGGCTGTGATATCTGAAGATGCTGAATGTTCACTGCGTTTGATAATCATAATTATAATAACAACAATTCTACAACATCAAATAGGTGGTTTCATTTCTCATTCTTTTAAAAATTCTAAGGTACTTACTATGTCTTTTTTATACGGACGGCGCGGCGGTGGTAATAGCTGCGGAGGCCTCACCCTCTTGAACCAGTACACCAGTACTCTGTCACCCTACAAGGAAATTAGCATTAATTATTAGGTTGTTATTATCTGAAAGATAACTTTGCACTTAAAACAGCTTAAGCTCAAGACATTTCAAAGATGTTATAGAACAACGGAGAAATCTTTAATCACTGGCCAATCTTTCTGTCTTAAAATTAGCACGAGATGATCAACAGCCTGATTTTTCTTTTGATTTTGAATGGAACCAGAGATTTCTGAAAATCTGCCACATAAGCTGAGACACCAAAAGGAGATCAATGGCCTTCAACTCTGCTTCTGTCAAAATGAACAGTCATGCCTAAAACGTCTGTGAGGACAGTTTATCAATTTTGCCTTTGAAATGTTAGCTGGTAAAATATCAATTTTGTCTCTGAAATCTAAGCTGGTAAAATATAAATTTTGTCTCTGAAATCTTAATTAGCAAAAACACGTAATCTTGTGTTTCATCTGAAACGGGAATCCTTAAAATTGTTTACTTCCTGAAAAACTCATCAATTATCAAAAGTTTATTGGATACGATAGAATACTTTCATACTGCATAGGAATTTCTGAACTTTCTATTAATCTGGAATGTAGATAACATTATTTCACAGAAGAAAAGAAGTAAAAACCTTCATATAACCTAGGAAAAATAACTATCATTCAATATCCTAATTTTATAGCAAAACAGGGAAAATAATAATTACTCTAAAAAAATTCAGCAGACACAACCGATTTCTAAAAAAAAAAAATAAATAAATAAAAAAAGGGGAGAGGCTACAGAGTCCTATGGTTTCAGGCAGAGCAATTTTTCGTTTCACCTCCTTTTCTTATTTTCCGGACTGGTCTCTGCTACCTTGGGCCATTGATGAACCACCCACTTGGAGTAAGAATTTCCCAGTTATGTAACTTTGATATTTTACAGTTAAGGTTTTTGCTGCGACATTTTCATACGTGGTTATATTGAACATGCTTTGCTTCTCGTGCAAATCAATTGCTGAAAAGTGTGCAATGGAAAAGTTTATATTGATAATGTCGAAAAGTCATTGTGAATTTATAAACAAACTATCTATTAGGGCAAAATCCACACCTCAATCCTTTTGACCTTTGGAGCTAAAATACAAGTTCACTAAAATACACACACAAAAGTATCTGTATATCGCATGACAGCTATATATATATATATATATATATATATATATATATATATATATATATATATATATATATATATATATATATATATATATATATACATATATATATATATATACCTGTATAGACACACACACAACACACACACACACACACACACACACACATATATATATATATATATATATATATATATATATATATATATATATATATATATATATATATATATATATATATATAAATAATTATGCATGAACGTCACTTCATTAAAGTATGCACCGTCGCATTTACTTATCTCGTAGTGTTATATAGCCAGAGAGATATGCTTTCTCTTAAGACTGGTGAGATTATAAAGCTTCAATCCAGGCAGCTGTGGTAGCAACAGAAGAAGCAGCGTGCACTTTGGCACTTCCAACTGAGAGAGAGAGAGAGAGAGAGAGAGAGAGAGAGAGAGAGAGAGAGAGAGAGAGAGAGAGAGAGAGAGAGAGAGTCCATTTTGAACAGTTTACGGGACTGCCATTATTTGGTTGGAGATGAACCTCTGGGGTCCATTACGGTCGCAGGCCAGATTTACCACTCTTAGAGTCGTGGAAAAGTAATCAAGAAATTCAATTACAGGCCCATGGAAACTTCTCTCTTAAGTAATTCCTTTTCCGTTGCGAGCTGAAGCCCCCCGTGAAAGGGTCCGCCCAAGACAGCGAGGAGTGAAGAACGCTCCCACATATCTATTTGTGTTTGCATGATAGAGAGAGAGAGAGAGAGAGAGAGAGAGAGAGAATGGGGAAGGGCTGGGGTCGGGATAAGTCTTGAATAGACGCTTTCTTTCCCAGAAAGAGAAAATGAGAGAGTGGATAAATCTGGGTAGAATCTTTCTTGCTGAGAAAGAAAGATAGGTAGCCGATCTCCCTCTCTCAGGCAGAGAGAGAGAGAGAGAGAGAGAGAGAGAGAGAGAGAGAGAGAGAGAGAGAGAGAGAGAGAGAGAGGAGGTGGGAAACGAAGATCAAAAGCTTTTATTCTTTATAATTAAAAAGTACTGGATTGGCTCGGGTACAAATGCTATTGCTTGACATATATTGTTACTAGATCTATTCTCTTCTCACTTGTAGTGATCCTTGGAATATTGGTACCCAAAGTTTAGTTTTGCTAACGAAAATCGAAACATAATACACCGACATTTCCAGCTATCTTACTAAAAAACAAAAATGATAATCATATACTTTTGCTTATTCTACTTTCTTCACGGACCTCTCGAATAATCCAACTAGTGTAATGAAGACTGGTTAAAAATGATCGCATTTGCATCAGTGATTTCAAAACGACTAAGCCAAAAAAAAAAAAAATATAGCAGCAAATGCAAAAATGAAATGCACGCTTTCAAACGAATTAGCATAGATCAGTAAATAATTAATTGACTTCCAAATAACTGGGAATCGCATATTCCATCTCCTAGTCGTTAATTAATGCATTCGAAGACATTAAACAAAGATGGCTATCAAGCTCCGGAGGTAAATATAAGAGGTCGCACTAAATCATGTAATGACTGCATAAAACACACTTCACTTTTTGTGGTGTTCAGTAAAGGCTGCAGAAGGAGGCTTAACTAAAGGCACATTAATGAGCAGAGTTAAAACTCGTAAATAATTAATGTGTCATTTCCGAAATATGCAGTACAAGCGCATTTTACATTTTCTTTTTCCTCTCTCTTTTCTACTGATGGGGATTCATCAGTGTGTGTGCATATATATATATATATATATATATATATATATATATATATATATATATATATATATATATATATATATATATATATATATATAAGCATATACATACATATTTATATATATATATATGTATATATAAAAATTCACTTTTGGTGAAGCGCTATTGTTATACCCCAAAAATTAAGCCCTTATAGCTTTTCAAAATATGAATCGAATGATAAAACGACTTAAGCAGAAAACTCGTACCAATCATGTATGATTGTCAGTCAAAAACAAAGGAACGTGTACCTTGCGTGCAAGATGAAGAGCTCAGTGCTTTGTTAAAACGAAAACAATCATAATATTTGAGCGACTTTGTAAAACAGTAACGTAAAAAATATTCTGATGTTCATTTACGAGTAAAAGGCTCAAAAGCCACTTTATTTTCATTTTACCCAATGACAGTAAACTTCGAACTTAATATCAATGTTTTGCATCTGCGACATTTCAATGGCAAATACCCGATGAAGAAAAAGAACAAAATTACTACAACAGCTACATTTCCGCATGGACCCACGCATGCAATAAATACTACCATTACCCCTTTTCCCTATTAGAAAAATATATTAAAAATATATGAAATATACAAAAACAATATTCAGCATCACGAAATGTTTTGCCAACAATGGCCCGCGTTATCGCGCTCTCTAAAGGGGATGCGTCAGCGGCTGACGTCAAGGCAGATCTTGATTGGAATCCTTGCTAAGAACTATAAATCTGTTCGAATCGGCAAACATGTCAAGTGGCTGCAAGTTGACTTCCCGAATTCGGGTGAAGTTTGAAAACAAGCAGGGGATCATTTCAATGTATCTTTCTCATTTTTAGGTGAAAAATACATCCGATTCGAGGGTTACTGGCGATTGCAAGGAAGGCATCAATCACGCAAAATTATTTCGTACCTCTCTCTCTCTCTCTCTCTCTCTCTCTCTCTCTCTAAACTGTTTTCCTTAACTTTCGATGATATAAAAAAATCTCACTTCATAAACGTAATTGGCTGAACATTAAAACATGCAATCTGAATTACAATCGAAGAAGCAAAATTTAAAGGATACATAGCCGTGAGTACTCTTATATGGAAACAGCACAGACCTAACACAAAAGAAAGTACTTAAGAAAGTACTTAGCAGACACAAACACTAACACAGATTTGTAAAAAAAAAAAAAAAAAAAAAAAAAAAGTAAATTTCTAAGCAGTACAGTAGCTCTATGCAAACCCACATATAAACATAATGCTTATTCACTAAATAATCAGACCTTATTCCTAGACAATGTTCGCTTTCAGACGTTCATTCTTAGTAATAATAATATCAAAATATATTCTGCTTAAATCCTTCCATGTTCCCGGGTGCTTCTCCCTCTAAAATAAAAATCTATTTCTTTTAATAATAACTTTTTTCAAGTAACTTCGTGGCATTTGCATTTATTTTACTCTCCACTTTCTCTAAGCCACTGTGTTGTGCCTGAGCCATTTCGGGACAGCCACGGCTTATCTTTATTCGGAAACTTCTCAAATGGCTGTCATTTCGGTGTCTCCTTCCAGGGGAGCAGTCAACAAGAAATCATTCGTAGATTCGTGATCTGTCAATGTCAACTGTATCTTAATAAACGAAATATATAACTCGAATACTTACTCATTTAAAAAAAAAATTAGGACTTCGAACAGTTTCAATTACAGCTAATTACACGCGATGTTATCATAAACTGTGCAACGCAATTTCGAGATTGGAGTAATATTCAGTAAAAATTCATGAAAGCAATCAAGTCCTCTTGGCAATTACGAAATTCACTTGAGCATACCTATCGTGATGCCAAATTAATTTCCCCAGTTCGGAAAAGCCACCGTGAGGAACATAAGACAAGGTAACAGTCTGCAATGAGAAGAGAATTGAATCCTTTTTTTCAGAAGTGGGTTAATTGGAGAACTGAGCAAGAATATGCCACACTTTACAGAGGGATTAAATTGGCGAGGAGAATCTTTCAGACTGAAAAGAGTTTCAACGAGATGACTTTCGACTGGGAAGGAAATTCCTACATTGGCCTTTGTGTATATATATATATATATATATATATATATATATATATATATATATATATATATATAACTGAATCAAGAAAATATGGAACGTGATGAATATATAAATAAAGATAAAATCCACGAAGGAAACGGAAACACTGGCGCTGCCTGCTAAGTAAAGGACGTAGTGTCGAAAGGCCTCGCAGCACGCCATTGTTTCCGTTTCCTTCGTGGATTTTATCTTTATATATATATATATATATATATATATATATATATATATATATATATATATATATATATATATATATATATATGTATATATATATATATATATATATATATATAATATATAATATATATATGTATATATACATAACATATATAATTTATTTATATATAATTCATAATGTTAGCAAACAGGGAATTCAAACAGACCTTGCTGGATAATGACAATGTCAAGGATTGTCCGTTGTATCGATTAAGACGCAAACTTGACACGATACTGTTCTGCAACTCCTTTTACAGTGGGATGTTATTTCACGAAAAAGGCACAAACTTCTCCAATTTTAATACCTCATTGGTCAGAGTTGTTGACCATAGGCTTGCTAAATATTGCAATACTCAAAACGACGGCGCGAAATCGGTAATGATTTTTCTTTATGTTAAATTATGATGAGTATGCAATATTATTTCTTCTGTTGCGGAAGATGACAACGTCTACGTCGTGACTTTTTTCCCGATGGATTTCATAAGATATATAAAACAAGTAAAATTAACTGAATACTCAGACCAATTTAGTAAATGGGATACACCACAGTTTCTAAGTTAAAACCAAATTAGCAAATCAAATCTGGGGCAATTACCAAAGATGCGTTATGTTTTAATGAAATGCTTTTATAGCACAAATGATTATAAGCTTAACTGATAAGACAAAGATGCTACATTCTATTAGCTAATATTGAATAAACTGATTGAATTATCTGGTTCTAATTACACAAATGTGCATCAACAAGAGCTGTCACTGACGTCATGATTTTTTGTGTTTACTGGAAAGTGATTAAAAAGACTTCATCGGGTTTTCATTTTTTTTCTACTGTACTTCAAAAGAACTCACAATAATATGAAGTGCGGGAAATATTTATAAGATTTAATTATGGCAGTTACCAAGTAGCATCCTCAATTATACTAATTTCATAACTATCGAAATCCTACTGACAATATATACATTAAAATATAATTCAATGAAACGTATTCTCAATGATTTTAAAATAAAACAAATATCTAAATTACAGTATGATTCAGCATGTCCAGTTGAATTTGATTTTACATCAGATTAACTGTCTTATCAAAATGAAGTTTCTCTGCATAAAGCGACCTTCCTACACGAAAATATGAAGACTTTGTAAATATGAATCCCATTCACTGGAAATCAGTATTAATATCAGGTCTTATTATTCTGTATGTATATGTATGTATGTATGTATGTATGTATGTACTATGTATTTATGTGTATATATACATATCTAATGTATATATGTATATGTATATATGTATGTATTATATATATACACACACACACACACATATATATATATATATATATATATATATATATATATATATATATATATATATATATATATATACTCTGTATGTATGTATATATACATATATATAATTATATATATATATATATATACATATATATATATACTCTGTATGTATGATTATATATATGTATATATACATACATACAGAGTATATATATATATATATATATACATATGTATATATATAATACATACATATATACATATACATATATACATTAGATATGTATATATACACATAAATACATAGTACATACATACATACATACATATACATACATAACAATAAGACCTAATATTAATACTGATTTCCAGTGAATGGGATTCATATTTACAAAGTCTCCATATTTTCGTGTAGGAAGGTCGCGTTATGTAGAGAAACTTCATTTTGATAAGACAGTTAATCTGATGTAAAAGCAAATTCAACTGGACATGCTGAATCATACTGTAATTTAGATATTTGTTTTATATATATATATATATATATATATATATATATATATATATATATGAGTACATATGCAAAACGATACACGTTTCAGATAATAATATCTTAGGGCATACATTCTACTAAACCTAATTTTAACTGTGCCTAAGAAGCAGTCTCCAAAACCTGCCGCAGAAACCAAACAAGAGGGACAGCCTGTAGAGAGCGGCACACTGGCTGTCTAAGCTCTGAAGAGATTTTCCACGGCGCCATTACGTGCGCTGACGAGGTCGTTGGAGATAAGACGGTCATTACAAAGTCAGACCGCCCAGTTTTGCATTTTTTTCCGGGCGGGGAAAGGGCTGCGACGAGAGCGTATCGTTAGGGAAATAAACTATAAAGGTTATTACGATAATCTGGTAACGTTGCGTTTGATGATAAAACTGCCTTTACACCCGAACTCCAGCTTCTTGGTTGAGACCATATGTACAGTACGTCACCATCTCCATTCTCCATTCACATCAAGAGATTCTGTATTATTATTATTATTATTATTATTATTGGAGAAGCAAATCCACAGTTATGTATATGTATGTA
>NC_089788.1:71892719-71902719 GCF_040412425.1 Macrobrachium rosenbergii | reverse complement strand
ATATATATATATATATATATATATATATATATATATATATATATATATATGTGTGTGTGTGTGTGTGTGTGTGTGTGTGTGTGTGTGTGTGTGTGTGTGTGTGTGCTCGCGCCAGCGCGATTATATTCTGTGTATTACAAAAACAGACGTGAAATCTGTTAGTCTAGTTCAGTATATTTTATATTAAGTTTCACTAGTTCACAATATACATAGGATTAGTCATTCAAAAATTTGAATAATAATAATGTGCAAGCAAATCTTTACAAAAGTCGGATTTGTTGATGTTAATAAGACTAATAGTTCAACTAATAACAGTCGTAGGCCTATGTCTACAAAGTTCACACATATAGAGATAAAACAATGATAGTGATGGCAGTTGGAGGTGACAATATTAAAATATAAGGACAGCGATGACCTCTGAAGTATCATAGTGACATCCTTTTATTAAGTAAAGTATGACAACAGTAAACAGTATCAGAAAAAGCCCTGTTTAAGGGAAACTGCAGGTAATTTCTCGGACCCACCACTTTAGTGTTCAGTTGTTTCACGCGCTTACAGGTGAGTTGCCAAATAGCGCCAGATGTCGCTATTATAAGCTGTTGTCCGAAAAGTTTTGAAGTATGTTGCAAAACTTTTTTGAGTGATTGTACATACACATATATATGCTCTGTACATTAGTAGCCCCTGGTACTGACGTCCTTCTCTTGCCTTGGTTGCTGTAAAATTCTCTTGAAATATACCATCACAGCCCCAAATGCTCCTGTATCACCTTTTTATCACAGCCCCAAATGCCCCTTTCTCACCTCTTCTACATTCAGAAATCCTAACAAACGCTTTATTGAAATTACATTTACGTTCATGTACGGAGAAAATGAGATACTGCCTTTTTTCAATTATATAACCTTTCTATTAATCACATCATTAAATGATGGCGCTCCAACTAGATAATTTTTTAACAACTTAGGTACTACAGAAGTAGATCATTTACTTAAATTATATTTGCAAGATATATAACAAGAAGAGTTTATCTGTTTACTAGTAGTATAAAATCACCTAATATGAATCAATCTACTGTCAATTTTTCACATCAGCAATAAACTAAACATACTCTTTCCAGGATATAAATATAATCATAAACTCTCAAAGACAATCAATTTCTTTGACTGTACGTCACTACTCTAACGATTTACCTTCATCAGAATCTACCGTCATACAATATAACCGTCCGTTTTCTCACAGTGTACTGAAAGACCCCAATCCTATTGCAGATTTTAAAGGAAGATTTTTAGAACAAAAAATCTGTACAGAAATTTTGGTAATGTACACTCTTAACGCACACAAACACAACACGAGTGTGTATATGAATGTAAAATTGTATGTACGTATTTATGTATGTATACTGTATATATATATATATATATATATATATATATATATATATATATATATATATATATATATATATATATATATATATATATATATATATATACATATATATATATATATACATATACACATACAAACAACTGCCTCACGAAGATATGGAACGTGATGAATGAATGTATATATATATATATATATATATATATATATATATATATATATATATATATATATATATATATATATATATATATATATATATATATATATATGGCAAATGCCACAAGGAAAAATGATACAACAGGGTGGTAGCTAGGCCTTTCGACACACGGTCCTTTACTAGCAGAGTAAAGGACCGTGTGTCGAAAGGCCTAGCAACCACTCCGTTGTTTCGTTTTCCTTTTGGCATTTGCCTTTATATATATATATATATATATATATATATATATATATATATATATATATATATATATATATATCTACATACATGTTTGTGTATGTGTTTATGAATACTTTCAAGGAGGGAGAGAGAGATAGTCTGGCAACATATCGAAAGGAGTACTAAAGTTGGGAAGAATTAATAATAAAGAGGGAAAAGATTGAATGTCCTCATTCTCCGCCATCCTCTGCAGATCAGAAATTAATAATTAGTGCTCGGGGGGGAAGACGATACGACAAGGAGCTACGAGTGGCGAGAGACGAGCGCTGAAGGAGAGGAGGACGAAGACCACAATTGTAATACACAAATAACTGTGGGAGAAGAAGTGCGGAAGGGAGGGTGGGGGAGGTGGTTAGTAGAGGAACATGGATGTCTAGGGGACAAACGGACGGAGAGGGAGGGATGGAGGAAAAGAGAGAGAGAGAGAGAGAGAGAGAGAGAGAGAGAGAGAGAGAGAGAGAGAGAGAGAGAGCAGGCGGAAGCTCAGATCCAGATTACCGGGAATTATGCAAATGAGATTAAGTCTGGAATTCCCTCATAGGTCTCCAAGTAGTGTAATAGTCAAGCTATCGGTTGGGATGCGCATCGCTAGCATGGTAGGAGGAGGAGGAGGAGGAGGAGGAGGAAAGGGGGAAGGAATGAGGAGGCAAGGGGTGACGAAGAAAGGTTCCTGGGAGAACAGCGGCTCAGCCGTGAAAAGGGAAAAAGTAGACGTGGAAAAGAGGAAATGAGACTGAGAAATGTAGCGATGCTGGGAGTTAATACACAGGATGATTATTAAATTTGAATATTCGTGAATGGTAATGCGGGAGGCGAGTCGTCCTAATAGTTTCTTCCCATTAAACATAACATTCAGCATCATTACTTACGTGAATGCTGATTTATACAAGCATAAACACTTGGTGCATTATATATATATATATATATATATATATATATATATATATATATATATATATATATATATATATATATATATATATATATACATATATATATCTATATATATATATTTATATATATATACAGTATATATATAATTATATATAATACCACACGGGAAATTACAGAGGGTCACATAATACAAACTCCGTACTCTGCTAATTTGGTCAAGACAGGTTCATTCCGATGTAAGTACAGTAATAATATAAAACAAGACCAAAACAGTTTTTATATCTTGCCAGTTACCATCCAAAAGGCATAGTTTTGAATCTTGGTTAGTTGAGGTGAACTTATCAGATATAGAATTCCCATTTAGTGTGAGTTATCCCTTAAGTAAAGCCATCTCGATCTTAATGTCATAGTTCTGGATTCCTAGGTGAGTGTATGTGTATACATACACACACACACACACACACACACACATATATATATATATATATATATATATATATATATATATATATATATATATATATATATATATATATATATATAAATATATATATATATAATAATGTATATATACATACACTCATCTAGGAATTCAGAACTACCACATTAAGATCGAGATGACTTTACTTAAGGGATAACTCACATTAAATGGCAATTCTATGTCTGATAAGTTCACCTAAACTAACCAAGATTCAAAACTATGTCTTTTGGGTGGTAACTGGCAAGATATAAAAACTGTTTCGATGATACTGTACATATTACTGTATTTAAATTGGAATCAACCCGTCTTGACCAAATTAGCAGAATACATCTCAACAACATCTGTAATTTCTCCTATGGTATTATTGCTAACTATCCTAGCAAATTCTATAGACGATTCATTATACAATTACACTATAAGATGATTAGTTCTTTAGCACTGCCATTGCTCCTTAGATTTAACCTGATCCATAATCCATCTGCTAATGATTTCTGGGGCTTGTCCCTGGCAAGGCCACAATCGAAAATTGTGGATTTATTCTTTACTAAACATGTATCAACCTGCTAGGCAGATGGTGCTCGTATCCTGAGCTCAGGGTCTAATTCCAGCTGCTACCAGCTGGGCCCTCTAGATGGTTCGTCATGCCTTGAACTATCAGACAATAATTTAAGATGATCCTTCATTCAGAAATCAATTAGGTTCAAAATGTATCATGAAATATAAGCGGATAAAATATATGAGTAAGGAGAAAAATTAGATGTGTTCTAATAGGTCTCGGAAGAAAACTTAATTGATAATTATTATACAATAGATGGATGCTCTTGGCGGAGGAACACATAACACCTTAAAAAATTCTGAAAAACAGAAGTAATTTGAGCAGCATGAACCTCATGTCAAAGAGTTATGGAAAATGGAAGCTAAACGCTCATGTGGAGATTTGGTGATCCAATTTTGGTCGCATGCACATCTATATGTATGTATTATGTATGTATGGATGGATTTTTGTTTGGAGTAAACTCTCCATATTTTCGATTTCTCCAGAACCAACAGATCAATTTCAACCAAACGGCACCAAGTATCCTAAGTTCAACAGTATGAAGTTAAATCTGGGTCCCACACATCATTCCAAAGAGAGATAGTTGAGAAATAGTGAATATGTTATGTTGTTATTTAAAAATCTTCTAAATAACTACAAGGGAAGAAAGGACAAAATATAGTTGTATATATACCACATATATACAAACACACCACAACACGCACATACATCATATATATATATATATATATATATATATATATATATATATATATATATATATATATATATATATATATATATATATATATATATGTATATATATATATATATATATATATATATATATATATATATATATATATATATGTATATATGTATATACATATATATATATATATATATATATATATATATATATATATATATATATATATATATATATATACATATATACATATACATATATATATATATATATATATCTATATATATATATATATATATCTATATATATATATATATATATATATATATATATATATATATATATATATATATATATATATTACCTCTAGGTGTTGGATCCTTTGCAGCAATAAAAACTTGAAAATAAATAATTGAAAAAATTTCAAAAACGTTCCATTCACGCCATCGCTGTAACAATCTTGTTAACTAATTATCCTGCTAACAAACAAACAACAGAATTACAAAGAATGAGTGCGCTGTAACAATATAAATTTGTAATTCCGCAACAAAGCATACTCTATATACGGGACATATCTCACTGTGTAATAACATAACTGACATGATAAACATCATCTAGATGAATGCCGAGATGATGCAGACAAAGCATAACTATCAACAAAATCAATTATTGCAACTGAAAAACAACATAACGGATTATTTTATTAGGTCACTGATAATTTGCCTTTCTGTAAGGGTGATATAATTTACAATAAATATCAATTAATAATAGATGCAATGGTGAAATAATTTACAATAAGTATTCTCTTAATAATAGCAGTAAATTTTGGAATGAAACTGAACGGCACATGCAATTATTTTCCAAACTATTCCTGACCTTAGAAATACCACAGAGTTAAGCCTGGCAATGTCCACTGGTACTTATCACGCTTTCTTTTATTTCCTTTTAATACACAATCCAAATAGAAAGGAATTGATCAGAAAAACACAGACGAGGCTATAAATATCAACTTGCGACCGAGCGAATTAATGAATAACATAACTGAGGCTTTCAAACACCAGGAAAATTTCCTTCTCAGCAGAACGCATTACCAGGTATCGATTCGGATAATCGGGAGGCGATCCAAAACGCGTCCACGAACAGCATTTAATACCAGCAAACAGCCGCTGCGGAGCCTGACAAAAAGACAGACGCATACCAAATTTAAGCTGTCAGGACTTAAATTATGGTAATCTCCGGGCGCAATTTGTCTGAAAAATACATTTTCTTTTGCAGTGGAATAACGCAGAAGTTTTCCCATTACAGGCCAAGAAACGCCTCGGATACAGAGATGCGAGGAACAAAGAAATAAGTGAAGGGACACGCAATGACTGTTTTGGAAGGGACCGTTCTTGCACGCTTTTAAGCAATGCGTACAGAAATTCACATTTATCTCGCTGGTTTTTATTTGCATGGACGATTCTATATCAGAATTATATGCGGACACTCTAATACTTACTTTCATGACCATACACAGCCTTCAATATTGTCTAAAAATACATATACATAAAAAAAATTGGATGACATATGTATTACATGAATCTAAAGAAGATTAGGTTTTTATTACTCATACTCCTTTACCAAACTGAACTTTACTGTATAATTAATTGCTTGTGCAATTACTTACACATGTGTGTATGTCATTGTAATCATTATGCATTTTTCATTCACTTCAACAAGGCTCCTTTGAACAAAATATAAGATACAAAAAGAGTGGATAAAAGTATTTACTACAGATCATTTGGAATTCTATAGTTTATAATTTGTCCTAATGCTTTGTATTTGTGTGTTAGTGAATATCTAATTACTATTCACTAAGCTGGGTTAAATAAAATATGGCTTGCTATTTTAGGTGCAATTTAAGTAGTTTTCTCACGAAAAGTGTAACTAACGGTTATCAGTTTACAGAAAATCTTTATTCTCGCGTCATTAAAAATAAAGAAAAAAAATTGGCTGTCCTGTTGACAACAGATGGTTTGTACAAAACCATCATATTACTAAAAAGTCCAGCCCCCCAAAAATAAAAACAAAAGTCGTTTGGGGGAGCTTAATACAAAATGAACTCCTGGCTTCCTCCCGGCACAAGATAAAAACAGAAAGTACATCATTCTGTCTCAGAGGAAATGGCACTGCACGAAAAGCCAAGTTAGTGGAAAACAATAATTCCACTTCACTGACATCAAACACTTTTATATTCTCAATTGTCTTATCAAAGAAAGGTATAGTTTGGGGTTGCTAGTTACAGAGAGAGAGAGAGAGAGAGAGAGAGAGAGAGAGAGAGAGAGAGAGAGAGAGAGAGAGCGAACCAATGAATAATGTTTCGATTTTGTCAAGGCTGGAACCTATCAGCCAACACGTCTAATGTGAGTAATAAGTTGAAGTCCTGCTTTCCAGGAAAGAGAACGTAAAAATAGGAATACCTATTACAAAATACATCGTACCCCCTTAGACTATCTAACATCTACTGAATATGTAGTACAAAATGACATAATGCAATTCCACGGCTCCCCTTCGAAATGATGTAAGTACAGCATTCGAGGTGACGCTCTTTACAAAATGGAATTATTGGAAGGCGATAGATTGCATGACTACTACCCCATGTTTGACAGCATTCAAGATAATTCGCGCGAGCTTATACGCCATTATTACTTTGCCGTCTTCTGAATAGACAGCGACAAGTTAATGGATCACAGAAACATTCACGATAACTTCATTTCAGCACTGAAAGTAGTATTTATTTCAATAAAGATACAATTGCAATTATTGCAGCACCACGGAAGATAGTACTGCCTACCTTCACTTATAATGTCTCTCTTACAGCTAAGAATGGTAGTGATTATATATTTCCATTACCAACAACAATATAGTTCATGTATTCGTGTCTGTATCTGCCATATGTCTTAAAGTCAGATATCACCTGATTAAAATCACTTCAGCCAGTACTCCGAGATAATCAAAGCGAAACTGGCTTCTTACTAAATACGCCTGTTAACTTCTAGGGATGAGATCTAATAGGCGATCCGGCCTTACCTCTTCATTTCTCTGACGGCAAAATGCATCGCTATTATTGTTGCCGCGTATGGAAAAAAGAAAATACCTCGATAATACGAGTTAATTCAGAGCTCTAGAGTCCGTTTTACGCCCTCTTCTTTTCAAACTTGAACGCTGCAATAACATCGACAGTTTATTGAAACATTTTCAAGTTCCCCCTTTTTTTTTTTCTAAACATTTGCCTCGCTTCCCTTCCCTGACTTAATACCCTTAACCGATATCCAACAGGGGATTCCCCTCGCCACTTTAGCTATTTAAATGTCAAATAACCAAGAGATTACATGCAAATATTCAGGAATATAAAGCTTCCAGCAAAATAATATTGGCTTTTTTTTCCCTCTCCGTCGCTCGGAGCGGTTCCCCCCCCCCAATATTTTTTCCCTCTGCAACAAATTTATATTAATTGTGTTCGTATATTTTCTCTCTTTCTGTTTGTTAATAAATAATGCAGACGTAAATCTACGTTAAGTGTTTATTTTATCTCTCTATTTGCTTATCTACGGATTATGCTTGCATTTCATCAGCAAATGCGACCATTACATGGTGACCTTAAATCCCAACAGGTTTCATTGTTTTAGTCTCCTCTACTATCCATTTCAGGGACCGCGAGTCATCGTTTTTCTCAAATATCTTTCAAACTAATTAATCGAAATGGTACTTTGACACAGTGTACAAGACACCTCCCGCTAATTTTTGGCAATACAGCGCATTGTCAAATGGTATGAGTTGGGCATTTACTCTTGACTTTTACAGGCAAAGTCGCATGAATCAGCAGGACTATTCTACGTAATCGAACGTCCGCTATCCCCCATAGACAGGAAAGGGGGAGGGCGGAGATGTGGAGGCCAGGAAAGTGGGTTGAGGGAGGGATGAGGAGGGGAAGGGAGAGGGAGGGACGGGATTGGGATAAAGGACGTTCGAATGCATAGTTTGGCGATGCTTGGCAACACCATGTAAGTCAAGAGTAAACGCCTTAACTGAAACCATTTGGCAATGCACCATACTACCAAAAATTAGCGGGAGGTGTCTTGTACACTGTGTCAAAGCACCATTTCGATCAAATAATTAGTTTGAAAGATATTTGAGAAAAACGATGACTCGCGGTCCCTGAAATGGATAGTAGTTCAGCATTACCAACTTTTATATCCTTTAAGTAGAAGGAACCTATTACTGGATGACGAACAGTTCTACACAAAACGACTTCAAAAAGCGATTAAACTTTATAAATGTCGACTATTTAAAGAATGACTAACGGAAGATAATTTGCAAGTACAATAATTCGATATTTATGACATTTTGCTAAAATATGTTTATCTTCATATTCATAATCTTACTTAGCTTTACGAACGTAATTTTATTCTTACTTACACCTAGCTTTAGGAAACATTAATCTGGCATCGGTTGACCGAAATTTTTATTACAAGAAAATATTTATCATAAATACAATTTGGACAGCAAGAAAATCTCCTAATACAAGTGCTTTAGTGCACAGTAAAGTTCACTGGTGGCTCTTACTGACATGCTGCTTTCTTTTTGTAATTTTTTTTTGGGGTGGGGTTCATTTGGGCAAGAGACAGTGGCCGCTCCAGTAACACCAGATCGTTAGATTATTTACTTCCCAATCACGTTTCTTTTATGTTGGCTATCTCTTCATTCGTAATTGTCGAATTTGTAAAAGGTCACAATCTGAAGAATCGTAACAATAACACCAAGATAACATTTCATTGCTGAAGCATTTCCAATAACTCTGCACCAACGCTTTTTAAATACTTAGGTCTTTCAAAAATTCTCGACAGGTTCCGACACATTTATCATTCTTTACCCAAAGGATATTCATTATTAATCTCTACACCAGATAGGTAGATATCTCTTGACCCAGTTAAGCTAGAATTGAACTTGAGGTATATGAACAAAATATTTTTTTAATAAAATCCATTTAGTAGATTTAGCTGGACAAGAGAAAAAATATTTTTCTCCATGTTCAGATCCTTGTCAAGGAGTTGGGGGAAGCGTTATCACCGCAGTAACTTAAATGGAATCTCAATTTCGAAGGCAAATTCCCATATATAACTT
The DNA here is from genome assembly GCF_040412425.1 of Macrobrachium rosenbergii. Lineage (NCBI taxonomy): Eukaryota > Metazoa > Arthropoda > Malacostraca > Decapoda > Palaemonidae > Macrobrachium > Macrobrachium rosenbergii. The sequence continues at coordinate 71,893,112 of NC_089788.1, read as the reverse complement.
ATAAATATGTACTCTAATAATAAATGAGGCAAGATATCTGCATAATTACTAATCATGCCGTTAAAATTTAATGACTAAAACTATTGGACACATGAAATTCTGAAACCGGTAAATTTTAGGCCTAGAGTCCCCAATAACTCGACAAAACGTTAGTATATAATTTCTTGTGATTTCCGCTGAAACTGAGGACAAGATACGCGTTGAGTCGAGTGTCTAAATGCCCGATCTATGCTAGCTAAGACAATGTTACTTTATTCCCGAAATGGCTATATCGGATGTAACTATTTTCACATGAAATTCAAGTGAAATTCACTTGCAAAGTGCGAACTTTTCTGCACGCCGTCACTGCACATTTCAATGTTTGGGACTTACCAACTTACCAACTCTTCCCTT
>NC_089788.1:71852719-71887719 GCF_040412425.1 Macrobrachium rosenbergii | reverse complement strand
CTCTCTCTCTCTCTCTCTCTCTCTCTCTCTCTCTCTCTCTCTCTCTCTCTCTCTCTCTCTGTGGCGGTTCTTTTAGTGAGTGGAGTCAGCACTAAGAACCAATTGTTGATGCTGGAACACGACTGGCCACAGTCTCACCCTCGGGCGGTCAACTCTACGCACGAACAACCATGGTTTCGATTACATTTAACCTCTTCTCCTCTGCTTTTTCTTTCGCCCGAGTCAGGAGGATATATGTAAAAAAAGAGGAAAAAAAAATCCAAAGAGAGAGAGAGGAAAAAAACACCACTTCAACCCTAATATCACCATTATCTATTTATTCGGATCACGATCGCCTACTTCTGAAAATACCTCCAAACATTATATTGAGCGAATAACTTGACCCTCTTATGATGGTGAAGTAAGTTCACATTAAACACATATATATTGAAAGGGGATATTATATTCATAGTTTAAGCCATTACTGCGTTCTCTGTTACAATATAGATCATATAATGACAATGCCAAGATAAACCTCTTCAAGAAATGTAAGAAAATACACAAAAAACTTTAATAGTATCTTAAGTGACTTACATCATATTAATACTCATTCAATTATATCACTGTTAGTTCCCAGACTTATAAAAATGATCATACCCTTTCAAGACGACCAGTCCCTTAAACCTTGTAAATCGTTAGTACCACCTGGCTATGCTTCGTAAATTAGTAAAATTAATTAGAACTTTATGACAGCAACAAGTATAAAAACTTTGAAGTCTCCGTTGGTTTAAAAAATAAATGTATATGCCCGAAAGTAACCTAAAAAAAATATGTAGCAGAAAGTCTCAGTTGGTTTGAAAAATAAATATCCACTAAAGTAACCTAAAAAAATATATAACAGAAAGTCTCACTTGGTTTGAAAAATAAATATCCACGAAAGTAACCTTAAACAAATATGTAACAGAAAGTCTAGGTTGGTTTGAAAAATAAATGTATCCACGAAAGTAACCTAAAAAAATATATGTAACAGAAAGTCTGTTAGTTGGAAAAATAAATTTACCCACGAAAGTAACCTGAAAAAAAGTATGTAAAAGGAAGTCTCAGTTGTTTTGAAAAACAAATGTATCCACGAAAGTAACCTAAAAAAAAATATATGTAACAGAAGCCCACTGGAACAGTAAAACGAAGTACAGTTTTGCATATACTCCATTATTCATGTGTGTACTACTTCCACACGCTACAGTGCACACCTCTACAGACACCTGTAGCCGAAATGGTTAGCAATGCGCGTTACGAAAAGAAAACCCAGTTAAGTACTAAAGTGTAATACTTGTGTAACTTATGACTATGCTGTTGTTGTTATCAGGACTAATGAAATACTCACAAACGTGATAGTACACTGAACGTAACACAAACACAAGTAGCGTTCTCATCATATGCATAAAAAACAAGATCATGTATATATCTAATCCCCTTAAGTGTGCGTCTTACATGTACAGCGTATTCATAGGTATACGCCTTTGCATATGAATATACACACTGGTAATATTCAAGTTACACAGTGTTCGACAGAAAATACTACCTATACATTAAACCCTCATGTAATCGAGTTCATGGGGGTAATCTGAAAACATTTATATTGTAACCAACTACAACCTTCGTTTTATAAAAGCGTCACTTCACATTTTCCAACCAAAGATTTATTTAGGAGTTCCTCCAGACTTCATTAGGAAGCCATTATTATATAACTGACAATACCCTAGTGTTAAAAAATGACACCATAGAACCCAAATATTACTTCAAGGCTCGTGAATATAAGCTATAGTTTTATAGCGAGTTCACAGCAGGATTTGTTTCATTATGTGATCTTAAGCTATTTAGAACAGGACCAATGGCTCAAAGCGTGGAGCTTGCAGCCGAAACCACTATGGACTTTCTGAAAATTAGATGGCTGTATCATTTTAGCACTACCCTTTCCAAAAAGGAAGAAGCGTATGGTAATTCAAACAAACCAACACACACATATACATGCATTATATATATATATATATATATATATATATATATATATATATATATATATATATATATATATATATATATATATATATATATATATATATATATATATATATATATAATATATCTATATATTTTTGTGTGTGTGTGTGTGTGTGTGGGGAGGGGACTTAAGTAACAAGTAAATTAAGAAGACAAAGTGTTTCGTCATTGGCTTATTCACAAGACTATACACCAATAAATCCGTACTAGTATGAAGACTTATGAAACCGGCGGTCTTGTTTTCAAATAAGGAGCCAGTGATTGGAAAGGGAGGAGGATAATAGCAGGGACAGATACAGGATAGGGAGTCTGAGATTGGTAGAAGGCATTAGCATATAAATAGGAGCTTCTGCTGCGAGATATGAGATCATAGTAGACTCATATAGATTGATGTCGAAAAGACCCCATGATATAAATAGATATATAGAGCTGCATTCCATCTTCCAGGAGTAGCTTAGCTTTACTTGGGATACAGAAGATGAGAGACTAATTCTAAAGGGATTCTTGGTTTCTGCACTGGTCAGGAATATAGAAAATCTTTTTAGGTCTTGAAATGGACCTCGCCTTATCTATAGCGCTCTGATCGCTTCACATTCTTCAGAGTTTCATGTTTACAGGTACTTAAGTACCATGATATGAAAAATAACGAATAATTACATATTATAGGAGTGTTTCTCATAACATGTGGTTGGTACACATAAAAATATAAATAAACAAGCGGCAAAGCGCACCGACATAATAGCACAGAAAATTAACTGCGCAAAGACTATATTCCCACCAGTCAAAATTCAACTTTCAATTAGCGAAATTTAATTGAGCTCATCTTCACGCAGACACAGCCACAGAAAAATGTATAAAAATGCACACAGCATTAGTTACATATAAATGGCATAAATGATAAATGCATCAAATCATAACGGTGAAACATCGCTGTATCCTTTGATATGGAATACTGAAGGATTTTTATGACTGTACCAGCTAATTATTTATAGTCCTCTAAGCTATGGAATTCTACCTCTTGGTTCACAGTCTGCCGCTTCACTGAATATACAGAATTTGACAATAGTTTACACACAGGCCTAATCTTATGCAAAATTAACGTCAGTTTAATTGCTACATCAAAGATAACCAAAAATATTTCAACCAAACATTAATCATTATGGGTTAACTAAAGAGGTAAACGGAATTAATAGAATAATTATGAGTTGTCTAAGAGGTCAACGGAATCACATATTCTCGACAGCTCCTGAAAAAGTTATGCAGTGTTATAAGAAAATAAGAGGTTAATAAAATTACACTATTACCTTGTCTACAGACGATATATCTTTAAGAACTTGAAAAACACGCTAATTTTCCCTGGTCCTAGGTGACACTATGTTAGCAGAAGCCACATTACAATATATTTAAGACAATTTTTTACTTAGTGATGAAGATTCATAAGTATAGGAAGTCACCACGATAAGTGATTCTGAGGCGTACCCGATGCTACTGCCTCCAAATACAAGTTACTTGATTTTCATGAAGTTCAGAAATAAAGAAACATCAAGGAATGATTGCTAGTCAGGACCTTATTATAAAGCCACATGTTTGTGCTACAAGGCTTCTACGATCTGAGAGTCGTTAAGTCACCACAAATCAAGTAATTAACAAAAAAAGGATGTGACTCACTCAATTAATTTTCAACAAAATGGCCAGACCCATAAGAGTGAATGCTTGACACTGAAGGGCTCACTTATCAGTGCAGGCAAGGGAGCAGACGTCCAAACCACTGAAACCCTTCCATGGCAGCTGAAAACGTGCCCCCTGTTTCTTTGGAAGGTAATGGAGTTTTTAACTTCCCTGTTGGCTGAAAGACCAACTCGTCTTTATATTCATATCTGAGAGAACAAGTGGAACTTGTGATGAGTGCTGATTGCTCACACAGGTCATGAGGAGGTCTCAGGCCAAGTCCTTCAAAGTAGAGGCGGTACGCGACAAGGCTTTAAAAATGGCCATTTTATAGCCCCAGGCTGTTGAGGCGGCATTTGGGGAGCAGCACTGCCAGTTGGATCTTTACATCAGCGGAGATCATCTTCTTTAGGCCAGACCATGGATCACCAAGGAGCAGTGCTGTTCCTAATCACCAGGCAGCTACTAGATTGGGTCTGCTTTGCTGGAACGTATCACATTTACCAAGCATACTGTCATTATTACTGGACACAAACAAAAAGTCAAGTATATCTTAGTTTAACCAGACCACTGTGCTGGTTAACAGCTCTCCTAGGGCTGGCCCGAGGGGTTAGATTTATTTTACGTGGCTAAGAACCAACTGGTTACCTACCAACGGGATCTACCGCTTATTGTGGCTCCCGAACCACATTATGATGAGAAATGAATTTCTATCACCAGAAATAAATTCCTCTAACTCTTCATTGGCCGCTCGGAGAGTCGAACGCTGGGCCAACAGCGTGCTAGCCGAAAGCTCTAACCACCCCTCCAATGAAGAACTGGACACAAACAAATACATACACTATACATACTGTATATATATATATATATATATATATATATATATATATATATATATATATATATATATATATGTATTACATTACATTTATATTAAAGTAACCAGAATTCTGGGCAGAGAATTTTCACGTAACTAAGAGGAATCTCCAGAATCTCTGAACGACGTTGAAATAAGGCATCAGTTAATCGCGACGACACCAATTTCATGCTCGCCAGCCAAAGCGTTTTCAAACAGCGCAATAAATAAAGTGTCGCCATTCGATACTATTCATTAGTAATACGGACAGTAATTAAAAACCAACCATGAATCACAATGATTATTCGCGCTCTATAATACTTCATTCCTGAATATAAAATTAACAAGAGAACGGGTATAACCGGACCGAATTCCATAGAGAATTGATAATGTAGAGTTCACAGCAAATAATTAATTCCATCTGCATGACTGACATCTATTCGACCTAATCCATTCCAAATTGTTTCCATGCGAATTAATTTTCCAGTTTGTTATTCGTTCAAGGGAATTGGATTTCGCACTGATATGCAGAGGACAAAAATTAGCTCTCCATTTGAGCACGCGTACCGGCCGGGAGGATTTCGCTCCCGGCGTAATCCCCAATATCCCATTGGCGATCATTCCATGTTAATATCGATGCCCAGGAAATGGTTCTTTATAATCAACTGCATGATGCGTGATAGAGTTTGATTTCCTTTTCCCCCTCCTCTTCTCCCTGCAATCTATGGTACTTCTCGCTCGCGTAAGAATTCTGGTAATGCCCGTCGTAATTAAAGGAGGGTTCTCCCGGCCATTGCAATAGTAAAGTCAATTCAATTACTTGCACGATACTGGGGTAACCATATTCATTTATACACACACACACACACACACACACACACATATATATATATATATATATATATATATATATATATATATATATATATATATATATATATATATATATATATATTTCTGTGTGTGTGTGTTTTCAGATATTTTTGGGAAACAGAAAAATTTTTGACGTAGCATTTCACTTTGTTTTTTAAATGAGTTTATCAATGACCTCCGCGCTATTTACCCTTTTTATCTGCTGTTTTCGTCCTTATTCTGAGTGATGGCGTTCATCTTTAGTCTTTGAAATTTACTGCAGGTCAACACGCTCCTCTAAAGGGTAAATCGCCTAACTGATTTTATGTCTTTCACTGCTAATCTTTGATATTTTCCTAACTTAATTCTATTAAACAATGCAAATTATATTTCTCTGGCAAGTTATTTATGTCAGTAGATTTCCCAGGTGAGCTCGGCCAGTTAATGTCCTCTCAGAAACTGTGTTAAAAATGTTCTGCCTTGTTCTGAAGAGGCAGTCCAAGGAGCTTTGAAGCTTTAATGATTTCCAGTCCCCACTTGCGCATTTAAAAACTGCTAATTTTAGTGCTCAAGCCGCTGTGCTCTTATGCATAATTCTTCTGTTTCGAACAAGTGCCCGCTTGAAAAGCCTCTCGAGGATGACCCAGTTCTGGCAGACCTCTGATATCGATTAATGCAGAACACACTGAAAAGGTGGATGACGCGTGTGACACCATCGGATACCAGACACTCTGGGGCCTTTTCGTGACGCGGTGGAATTCTTCTTTACTGACGCGCGGCTGCGTTCAAAGCATGAGCTCGTTAGAAATCATGAATACTGCACTTTGTCTTTGTTGTTTTCTGGGAGAAAATTTCATACTGATAAATCATGACTAGTGTCAATATAAACCAACATCTGTTACTTGGGATAAAACATGGGTTCACCACAGAAAGTTACCACAAGAACATACCAAGTAAAAACTGCGCCGAAGTTTCTTCAGCGCAGTCCAGTTTTCTGTACAGCGTATAATCAAGGCCACCGAAAATAGATCTATCTTTCGGTGCTCTCGGTATAATGCTGTATGAGACGTGGCTCATGAATCTTTAACCACGGCCTGGTAGTGGGCTATCCTTTGTCGTTGCCAGAAGCACGATTATGGTTAACTTTAACCTTAAATAAAATAAAAACTACTGAGGCTAGAGGACTGAAATTTGGTATGTCTGTTGATTGGAGGGTGGATGATCAACATACCAATTTGCAGCCCTCTAGCCTCAGCAGTTTTTAAGACCTGAGGACGGACAGAAAAAAGTACGGACAGAAAAAGTGCGGACGGACAGATGAATACGGTACAATAGTTTTCTTTTACAGAAAACTAAAAAATGGAAGCACAATCATTGCCAACACCACGGGAATTCAACATCCAACGTAGGGCCGGCAGGATATGATGCATTCTTTCCTATGATGACTGAGTGATTTAAATATATACATTTTTCTTTGAACATCGCTTAAAATCCACCGGAACGTTCTAACAAGTAATTCAGTTAGTTCTCTTTCATTTCTATTTATTCCTGACGCCTAGAACTGTGCGAACAACACTTTTATAACAATAATATTAAGTCGCCATTGTAAATAAATTCAATTGGTTTTTGCTCTGACATAAAACTTGATGGTGACCTTTCACCTTTAAAGCTTTTTCTTGTTAAAGATCACGGAAGCCGATTGCTTGCATATACAGTACATACATATGTATACATTATAAAATTATATAAATATACATATATATATAATTTTACACAGGAATGAAACAACCCAAATACTTGGTAAACAATTATCTGTGATGTAGTGATCCATATAGACTTGATACCTCAGTCATCCTCTTGCTACCGTGGTGTTAACATCTGCTTCAGAAAAGTAACTTCTTGAACCCATGGAAAATAAAAATTTTGAGACGAGAGCTAACATCAAGTTCCTGACCAAGCTTGATTGGAAACCAGGAAAAAATTATTGAAGCTTTGCAACAAGTTTATGGAGATTCTTCTCCATCTAAATCAGTTGTTTATGATTGGATAAAGCGATTTAAGGATGGTCGGGAGGACCTCAAAGACAACCCAAGAGAGGGAAGACCATCGACTGCAAAAATGAAAGAATTGTGGCTTTGGTGCAGAATCTAGTGGATGAAGATCGTCGGATTACTATCGATATGATAGCTAATGAAACTGGGATCTCCCATGGTTCCGCATTTTCAATTTTAAATGAAAATCTTGGTTTGAGTAAACTTTCAGCACGTTGGGTCCCAAAAGCGTTGCGCGAAGACCAACTGCATCAAAGAGCTGAACTTTCTCTTGCAGTTTTAACGAAGATTGAATCAAATGAATCAGAGTTTTTGACCGGATTGTTACTGGAGATGAAACTTGGATCCATCAATATGACCCAGAAAGTAAAATTCAATCAAAGCAATGGTTACCAAGAGGTTCAGCTGCACCAGTGAAGTTCAAAGTGGCGAGATCTGCCCAGAAGGTTATGGCAACAGTGTTTTGGGGCTCCAAAGGAGTGATTTTGATTGATTTCCTTGAAGGACAAAAAACAATCACCGGGAACTACTACAAAGGTGTTTTGCAAAAACTGAAGACTGCATTGGCTAAAAAACATCTAGGAAAGTTGCACCGCAGAATTTTGTTCCATCATGATAACGCTCCAGCACATTCATCAAGGGTTGCAAGAGAAGTCCTACGGAAATTTAGGTGGGAAACTCTTCCACATCCTCCTTATAGTCCTGATCTTGCCCCTTCAGATTTTTTCCTGTTCCCAAAACTCAAGGAACACTTAAGAGGAGTCCGGTTTGAATCTTTGGATGCTGCTAAACATGCAGTTTCAACATGGTTTAATAGAAAGGCCCCAAATTTCTACAAAGAAGGGTTGCAGAGGTGGAAACAGCGCCTTGAAAAGTGTATAGAGTTAGATGGTAGATATGTAGAAAAATGATGTTTGAATTTCCTTAAATAAAGAGTATATTGAATTTTTCCTGGAACTTTTGACTTACCCTCGTATATATGTATATATATATATATATATATATATATATATATATATATATATATATATATATATATATATATATATATATATATATATATATATACATATATATGAACTTCACGTAAAATTATATATATATATATATATATATATATATATATATATATATATATATATATATATATACTGTATATATATATATATATATATATATATATATATATATATATATATATATATATATATATATATATATATATATATATATATATGAACTACACGTAAAACCTTTCGAATTCAGTACACAAACGGTAGATGAACTAAAAGGAATGATAGCCTAAGGGACAGAGGACGGCGTGTTGACATTAATTTTTCAGAGTCCCATTGTACCAATCAACATGAATTCCCTCCAAGCAGCGTCAAAGGGAGAGGGCATTCCGGCTCTTTATCGTGAAATTCTGTGCTCAAAAGACAGAATGCTCAATCCGGATGATTGCAATCTTTGGGTACGACCCGTGATCAAACAGAGCACATCTTGTATTCAACGGCAGTGGGACGCTGAAGACATCAGCCTTCTCTCCTGTTTGAATAATTCTGCATCTTTAATAGTATAAATGTTCCCTCGGAATTGAATTTGCTGCCCACGTTGTCGATTCGTATATACGTATACGCATGAAAACTATGTGTATGTATGCATCAATATGTAATATAAACAAGCTGTAGCTGTTGCATAGCCAAGATATAAATAACCATAAATATGCATCATTATGTAATATAAACAAGCTTTATCTGTTGCATAGCCATGATATAAACAATAAATATGCATCAGTATGTGACATAAACAAGCTGTATCTGTTGCATAGCCACGATATAAACAATAAATATGCATCAGTATGTAATATAAACAAGCTGTATCTGTTGCATAGCCATGATATAAACAATAAATATGCATCAGTATGTGATATAAACAAGCTGTATCTGTTGCATAGCCATGATATAAACAATAAATAAGCATCAGTATGCAATATAAACAAGCTGTATCTGTTGCATAGCCATGATATAAACAATAAATAAGCATCAGTATGTAATATAAACAAGCTGTATCTGTTGCATAGCCATGATATAAACAATAAATATGCATCATTATGTAATATAAACAAGCTGTATCTGTTGCATAGCCAAGATATAAATAACAATAAATATGCGTCATTATGTAATATAAACAAGCTGTATCTATTGCACAGCCATGAAATAAATTAGAAATTCAGAGGTACTTCATTAAGACAACCTTGTAATATTTCACGCTCTGTGAATGATGAATACTGGTTCAAACACCCAAGTTATGCCAAGCCGCAATAATTACCGAGAATTGTGTTCCTACCTGCAATATCAGTGCTGAATGGGGTAACATATTCGCATTTCCTTCTGAAAATATACTAATAATATACTGCCCTACACAGTTCTCAAGTAACCGGGTGCAGTCTTACACAGTGTAAATCAAATGTGTCTTAGTTAATACTGTACAAACTAAATTTATGGATTTGCAAAATGGGATGGGTACATGTGAAACTTTCATTCCAGATTTTGACTAGTTTGTCAGTCCTTAGGAGACCAGGGTTTGACAAATGCTGACTCTCGCATATTTTCAAGTACTTGGGTAGTAATCAGAATGGCATTCATTTCCAACCTCCATCAAATCGACTGATAAGGTAAGAAGGCATAAAATGCCGACAAAGTCCAAATAAAAAAAAGGTAATCGCTATAAAACACTCAAAAAATGACAGGTTTCTTTAATATGGACGACATCGGAAACCTGAGGTAGAAATCGCCTGATTTACGAAGCTGACCTCATGACCTCATCCGGGTCAAGGGATCAGGATTCCGGGAAAAACAGAGAGAGAGAGAGAGAGAGAGAGAGAGAGAGAGAGAGAGAGAGAGAGAGAGTCTGAATAACCTTTAAAGACTGCATTGTGGATCTGAGGTTTGAACAGGGTACGCTATTAAACCAGACAGTTACTTCAGAGTGCAGGTTAGTTGCTCCATTTCATATTTCACTCACTACTGATGTCATCAGTTTGGGAGGTTAATTTCTAGCTAGGTTGTTATCCAGAACCATCAGAAAATATTGGGCGGGGGATGCATTATTGAAAACTCATGCTGATTAATACGAACTTGACGTAAAATGGTAGAGCTCGAGACCCGAACAGAAAATATTCCCATATGTCTAATGAGATGTTCGACCTAATCAATCACGTAACTAAAAAATAAAATTAAAATTACGAAAACCGACCGTACTCATCAATTTCTTTTCAGATTTCACAGTTCCTCCGAAATGGCCACATTTGCTATACCATTTCTGAAAATGATTTCCTATACACCGTACAGAAAATGAGTTCGTATCCATTAAAATTAGCAATATAGAGGTTCACATTAATTAATCTCGCATAATTATAAAAAAAAAAAAAAAAACCGTAGTCGGTTCACACACATTTTCCAAATTCCGACCGTAAGCTCAAAAGGCAGACCATTTTTTCATCGTTCACTTTTAATTCACCTACTGTAGACTTTAATGAATACATTTTTTTCTCTCTCTCTAACTCTCTGCCTTCGCTGCTTCGACGAAATTAATTCCTTGTGTCCTGGTTTCTACTCTATCTGCTGCACCTTTTTCTTTTAATATTATCCTGGTCATTCGGCATATTCTGTAGCTGCGTCTCTTCTAGCCATTGCAGTCTCCTCCTCCTCCTCCTCCTCTCTCTCTCTCTCTCTCTCTCTCTCTCTCTCTCTCTCTCTCTCTCTCTCTCTCAAGTGTAGCAGTACTCCACTTCAGCTCTCTTCTTCCAACTCATCACAGCGGCCACCTCTCCCTCGTCCCCTTTTTCATATCATCCAGTCCTAATAAGAGGTGATAAAGGAGAGTAAGAAGGATGCTGGGGAAGTGGCAGAGAGAGAGAGAGAGAGAGAGAGAGAGAGAGAGAGAGAGAGAGAGAGAGAGAGAGAGAGAGAGAGGTCTGGCGGTCGGAGGAGGAGGAGGAGGGAGGGAGGGAGGGTATTCCAGACTATCCACATGATGAAATTCCTCATCGACTATTTCTGGCCTGAACGATAATGAAGTCGCATTTTTTTTTTTAACCTCGCACGATTTCCTGCTGCCCTCTCGACCTCTCCCCCACCCTTCACCTCCCTCCTCCTTATAACCAGGGACCCCCCCTAAAACCCATAAGACCCACCTCCCTTCGCCCATTCCCAGATACTATTCCTCTAGAGCAGCGGCGTCTAGTTTGTCTGTCGTTCTCTTGCGGCTTAGATGGCGACACTTCTCTCGCTTAGCTAGCCTCAAAGGGGACTTTCACAGCTGTTCCAAAGGGACTTTTTCATTCCGGTCTCAAAAAAGGGCTTTCATGGCCGTTTCAAAGGGGCTTTGAGTATTGAAAGATGAAAAAAAGAGAAAGACTCATATTCTATTTTCATTTTTCATCCGCGTTGCTGGATTTCATCTCCCGACTTACTCGAGCGATTTTCTTTCTGAGCGAGGGGAAAATTCGCGAGAATTCTTTCCTTTCTCGCTCCGTCAAAAACTGAATCTCGGCGACTATTACATCGGCATTAAAGTATATCGTCCACTCATGAAAAGTCAATACTATGGCTCCAGCAACTTCCCCCCCACACCCCCCCCCTCCGTTGAGTGTTATGTAAATTAAGGACCAGACGGAAGCTCCATTGTACCCTAAACGCTGTGACGCAAAATTTTTATTTTTACATCTGATGCAAGATATAATTCCTACATAACTAAGATATCAGCTACTGCCGTTTCTTACACATAGCATATATGCACACAAGCAAGCAGGCATCCTCCCCTTACTATATATATATATATATATATATATATATATATATATATATATATATATATATATATATATATATATATATATATATATATATATATATATATATATATATATATGTGTATATGTATATGTATAAATATAGTATATACATACGTGTATATTTAATATATGTGTATATATATACATACTTGGTTCTTTAAAATAAAATTGTTTTTCAAGGAATTAAATGAGAAAGTAAGATTAATGAATAAACTGATCTTAAGAGTAAGAAAAAAAATGGTGAGATATTGTCCACAGTGAACAACTTCCTGGTTCGATGGACTGAGTATTCTGAAGATTAAAAAATACTCGCAGTAGCATGAGTCTTAAAATGGAGAAGCAAATCCACAGTTATAAAAAGGGGAACCGAACAAGTTCCGGACATGAAGAAGCGAGCATTCAAGTGGAAGGTGGTACAATGCTAAAGCAGAACAATGAGTTTAGCTATTTGGAATCAATAATAACACAAGAGGGAGGTACTGAGAAAGCAGTGAGACAGAGAGTGAAAGAAGCAGGGCGAAAATGGAGAGAAGTAACTGGAGTTGTTTTAGACAAGAAAACGCCATTAAAGCTCAAAATGAAGATTTATAAGACAGTTATCAGGCCCGTATGATTATATGTGGCAGAAACCTGGGCACTTAAGAGGAAAGAGGAGGGGCTGTTGGAAAGAACCGAGATAAGGATGGTGAGATTGATTGCTGGAATATCACTACTGTAAAGGAGGGAGAGTCAAGATATAAGAAGAACGTGTGGTATATGTAATGTACCGGAGAAGGCTAGGGAGGGAAGCTCGTCTGAGATACTATGGCCATGTAATAAGAAGAGAGGAGGTGGAACCCATCAAGAGAGCTAAGAACATGCCAGTGATGGGGAGGAGGAGTGTGGGGCGTCAACGGATCAGATGGATGGATGTGGTGGGGAGGGATATGGGTGCATTCGGGTCGTTTCGGCTGTAAGTCGTTCCGGCCGTAAGCACGTTTACGTGCAAAATGGGCGCCGTGTTTAGTACCAGCCCCTTGGGGATGTACGTAAAACATGAAATAATAATGATAAATACCATAAACATAACGGTAAATACCATAAACATAACGTCTTACATTGTTTGGGATGTTACGGCCTAAGTGACTTACGGCCAAAACGACCAGGACCGATATGGGTGAGGTGGGACTGGGGGAAGAAGATCCAAGGAACAGAAATAGATGGAGAAAGTTGACCCGAGCAGCCGACCCTGCTATACAGTGGGACTAATAAGGTCGAAAGAAGAAGGGTAGAACAGACAGAGCTGAATGGTGGAGAGGTTTAGTGTAATGTTTTGAGTGATAGTGAAAGTGTTTGTCGAGGAGGTAAGGAAGGAAACCACAAAGTTAAAGACTGAGAAGACACAGTGTGTTCTTGCATGGGTGACCACCGAGAAATGCCAGATGCTGTTCGCACACAGCGCCTTCGAATAACCTTGCTGTGGATTAGCGACCTTATTCCCACAGGTTTTTTGAAAACCGGGAAGTTAGCGCCTACTTGAGCAATCTGTAGGAGCAATAGATGAGTGGAGAATAAATTATATATATTTATATATGTAAAAATATATATAATATACATATTATTTATATATACGCACTTGATTCTCTCCATTTAAGTCTCCCAAGCAACATAGGGTATAGGATCTTTTTATGCTTTAATTTTTACTTTAAAAGATACCTACAGCATTTTCCCCCATCAAACGCTCCCAAAGCCACCGACACCATATATACACCAGCAACATCGAAGTAATCAAGACCCGGAAAGCAGCCTATCAAAGGCCAAACCGCAGTTCATAAAGGTGAATAGGACGGCAAGATATAGAAGGGGAGAGAGACTTCAAATCAGCAGATACGAAACAATTAGTAAAGAACAGACGCCCGACGTAGATCTGGCAATTAAGCCGTCTCAGGGGGCCGAAATATTAGACCCTCTGCGTAATGGGAAACGAAGTTCGTCTGTAGCCTTTGAGTTTTGATCCGGGCTACATCCCCGGTAATTGAAGCTAGATATGAATCGTATGTGTGTGCATGGAGGGCGCAAAGGGCCCTCTCTCTCAGGGTAACCCAGGAGGAGAAAATCACGGGGCTGCATCAGGAAATCCTCTCACTGTAAGAAGATACCGTCGAGTCGAGGGGAGAGAGACACCCCACGTTACTTTCAGCTGCCCTACATCATCACAGTCTCTCTCTCTCTCTCTCTCTCTCTCTCTCTCTCTCTCTCTCTCTCTCTATTTCATCTGACGCTCGTTTGCTCTAAGTGCGGTTTTCTTTCCGGGAATGGTAATGGTCTCTAGAGTAAAAAATATTAAGGTAATATGGCCATCCCTTCCACAAAAATATCATCGGTCACATGGTTTTTATTAAAGGAGCCTAAAATATATAGACAAAGGAGACAATTTTTTTTTTTTTTTGGAAAACCTCCAAGTACTCGAATTACGGGAAAATGAAATAAAAATATGAATCGCCACAGTTTTTCAAATATATATATAATCAAATTATAATGAAATCTTAAGGGTACTTTGGTGAGGTCATTTTAGTGAGGTGAACTCTTTTCAAGTTTATGAAGAAATTCTCTACTTCATTTGTTAGCCTAAACCACCTTCGTTCTTTTACATTCATAATTTGTTATTTAAATAAATGTGAAGTAAGACACTCTACCGAACTTCAAAACCACGATTTAGGTATAGAAAGTAAAAGATAAAGTACATGCCCAAACACAATATTATATCGGAATCTACATTTATTCATTTTGGGCATAAATTTGTACAATGCCTTCGATAAGCTCAGCTATTTTTGCATCTTCCTGACAAACAGTATTTCGAAATACCCATTCAGTGGGGCTTTCGAAACTCGTGGCCGCATTTCAAGTTAAAAAAAAAAACTTTAAAACCCAAGCGGTGATTAAAAAGCTTAAAATGCTTAGATCAAATTCCGAAAGTAATTCGAGTTTTTTCCCTGCATTCTATACTTGGATTTAGGGCGAACATCATTAAAGACAAAATGATCATTATTTGCTCACATTTATTAGATGCTATTCACAAAGTGTACGTGTTCATACGGAAGAAGCATAAAAACCATTAACTTGTTGACCTTCCACAGAATAAAATCTTTGTATGTGATAAAGAGGAAAAGAAACCGCTTAAGGACACTGATATCAAAAAATACATTTAAGGATAAAATATCTGATTAAGTAAGGAAAATGAGCATTGCAGCTTATTTCCGCTTAATATTATTAACACAATTACTCTCCCAAAAATACATTATGAAGTTTATAGAGTGACAGTGGAAGACCTCTGGTGAAGGGTGGCCAAATATTTTCACGAAAACCAGATATACTAGCTGAGACTATGATATGCACAGGTAGCATTAATTCAGGAAGCACAAAACCTGAAGACCATAATGAATTTTTCTAATTACTACGCAGCTTAAGGTTGCAGTGGTCTAAAACGTAATAACTATTGTAGAGAGAAAGAAAAGCACAACTCATAGCAAATTTGTCAAGGCGACAAAGGTCCTGTGCAATGCTCACAACCAGATGAAAGAACAAATAAATAAAAAATGCGAACTTCGGTGTTATCGAGTTTTCTGTACAGCGTATAACGCCGTATGAAACTCTCATTCACAGCCCATGAAACTCTCAGCTGCGGCCCATGAAGCTTTCAGCATGGCCTCTGTTGTTGGAACCTATAGCGGTCCCGGATGCACGATCATGGCTAACTTGAACCTTCAATAAAACAAAAAACTACTGCAATTGGGTATGTTTGATGACTGGAGGGTGGATGATCAACGTACTAATATGCAGCCCTCTAGCCTCAGTAATTTTTAAGATCTGAGGGCGGACAGAAAAAGTGCGGACAGAAAAGAGTGCGGACTGACAGACAAAGCCGGCACAATAGCTTTCTTTTCAGAACACTAAAACCTGAACCAGGTGGTATTCATGATAATCATCTCTGTAGCTATAAGAAGCCTCACAGTCCATATGTTTTTTTAAAGCTCTAAATGGCGTAACTTTTTAAGCTTGAGGTAGAAGGCAGGACCAAGTGACTGGACAGCAAAAAGCCTGTGGCAAGATTTGCATTTTCTACATAATGTAAGATCCTATTTTCAAGGCAAATAACCAGATCATTTATCAAGGTTATAAACAAAAATAGCCTAAAAGCATTAACCTACTGCACAACAGACTTGACAGATACACATCATAAAGGTCATTAAGAGGTAAGTGAAAAGTGCCACAAAAACAGTTTGAACGTGTCTAGACTCCTATTTACGATCAAGATTACCTCTAAGTAACTCGTTAGGAAGAGCAGGGTATCAAAAAGTACGGCAATGTTTTCTATTTGTACTGGCTTCCAGTAAACAAGTCAGCCCCAAAATGGAAGACTGCAGTATGTGCAAAAATCCAAAACTGAGAAAAATGGTAGATACTCCTTTGCCTTACTACTGATTTTGCAGATACTGCAAATGGGACCCCAAATACTCGTGGAAAGATTGATGAATCATTCTGAAACTGCAGTAACTTATGTATTAGCGTTTCATGAGGCCAATAGGTGGCATATCTCAATTTCGAAAATTTTGCAGATACTGCAGTTTTCCATTTTAGGGCAGAAGTGTCTCGACTGACTCCCAAAATGCAAAGCCATCTCAGATTCTCATAAGATTCACAGAGAAGTATCATGAAGAGTAAAGTGAAAGTCAGATCACCCTCTAAAGAACTGTGATGTGGATTAGATTTCTTCCTTGGCACAGGTTAAAGTTTAACACAAACATAGATGTTAATATGGGAGTGATCAGTCATGTACTTGTTACTAAAGACGAATTATTTTTACTTTAGTCATTTGAATGAAAATTACAACGAAATTTTTTAAGCTGCATATGGAATAATAAATGGGAATAACCACGGGAAGACATCAATACAACACGCAGTAGTTTTAAATTAATTAAAAAATAACATTTCAAGATACTGAATTATGTATATAATCCATCTATCGGTAGCATGCCCAAATAACAGATAATTTTTTTTTTTAAAGAACTTTAAGAAAACAACCGTACTGTTGTTCTGAGAAAAATAAATAACCAAACTAAGGAAACGACAGCCTCGGTATCACATAATCCAAAGGTAAGGAGATTGGGAAATGAAGACAAACTTGCCAAACAGTTATCAAGAGATGATAAATCGAGATATCATTTTCAACTTTATACTGGAAACACGGTACGGTGTTTGTTCATGTGCACTCTCTCTCTCTCTCTCTCTCTCTCTCTCTCTCTCTCTCTCTCTCTCTCTCTCCCCTATCGTCACTATTTCTCCCTCCCCCCCTCCTCACCTCCCGTGGGACCTTCGGAGGCTGGTCTAGCTGCTTGACATCTTAAGAAGTTAACCGAGAGGGAGATTTTGTTGTCAAGTGGAGGGGGATCAGTCAATATTATGAGGGTCCTTTGGGAATCCCTGCTGCCTCTCCCTTTCACCCCTCCCCTAAACAACTCCCGCCCCCTCTCCCCACTATTCCCAGCCCCCTTCCCACGGGGGGCTTCTATCCCCGGCCAAAACCCAACGTCCTTCTCCTCTTCCTTCTCCTCCTCCGTGTAAACGCCAAGACCGCGAGATTACTCACGGCATAAGTCTCTGCTCTTTAATGTCTATTGCGTTCTACAAAGACTCTCTCTCTCTCTCTCTCTCTCTCTCTCTCTCTCTCTCTCTCTCTCTCTCTCTCTCTCTCAAGCATCCTCTTATTCATCTTCTCACTCAGGACTACTATCCCTCACCCACCCCCACTTCTTGCTATCTTTTGAAGGTCTCGCTGTTTTCGCCTTGTTCAGGCATTTTTCAAGATCCTTTTGTCTCGCGCGTATGTCTGACTATAAAGCTGTCTGTGACTATCAATTTTCTCGACAGATGGCAGTGGCTTTTTTTTATTTCAGAATTACGTTACACTTGAGTGTTTTATTTATTAATTTACTTATTTACTTACTTTTTTTTCGATGAGTTCTGAGAGAAGAAAATACACTGAAAACCTTGTGTGGCTCCGCCACGCACAATCCTTGCAAGGCTTTTAACATGCTCAGCGCCATAATGAAAATATCTTGCAATAATTACCAAAATAATGTAAAGTTACATTTTATCTTAGTGACATCACAAAAAAAAACCGTATTCTGTGTCATCACATATCTTTCTTCTCGCTGAGCATAAAAAGAAAAAGAAAACCGTGGTCCTTGCAATCTCCGAGAAAGACGACGAAATATTTGTTTTTCTTTTCCTTGAGACTGAGAATCCTCAAAGATATTAACTGGCAACTGAAAGAAAATTAAGAATTAAAAAAAAATAAATTTTCCTCCAGTAGAACTCAATATTCAATTATGATCTGAAGCTCTTACGGCCAGACGATGTAATAGTCATGGAATACAATATTACTGTTTATTCACTATCTTTCTGGGTATTTTCCTACATAGGCAGTTACTAAGAACACCCAGAAGCCCTTCCGGTTCACCTAAGTCATCCCCGGTTGATGGAAGGTCAACTCTCCTATCTGTGGCCGCTGCTTCATCACAGATCCGACCATTTCTTCTTGTGTTGCTTCACTAGGATACATCTATGTTGTCCACCAGCTGGCCTTGGCAATGCAACGGTGTCATTGCCTTGGACGGATCTCAGTGTGAGCTCTCTCGCCAAAGGGATCAATCAGAAACAATTTTACATTCTGTGCCTTCAGCCTGGTATATAAACGAGAGGTGAACATGGCTATTTGAAAGCTTTCACTTTAAGCAATCTTTCTCGTTGGCCGTTTACAATTGTACCTTCCCAGCTGATATGAGCATTGGGGAATTTCTTATGCCTCGGAATGTTGTTTTGCTTATCTTTCATCCTCACCTGCTTCCAGGGTTGCCTTCTTGCTCTAAGGGCATTAAAATCCAAGAAAACCCAATGTTGAAGTGGAAAAGCAGTTAATGGGTCTTTGGCATTGTTTAAAAAAAAGAAAAGTGAAAGTGGTAGTCTATTGAATTCGTGCGCTTTATTGCTTTCCTCTTAAATAAGAAGAAACCTCGCAACACTGACTGCTATAGATAACTGTCATGGCACAATGTAACCAATATCAAGGAAATTCCTTCCTCGTGCTCGTCAACTTGACATCTATGCAAGTATTGTGACATTCCGAATCATTTTATAGCAGTTCTGGAGTTCATGCGGTACAAGATGATGGATTAAGGTGTCCTCCACGCCCTTTGCTGTTTCGAGAAAAATATGCTGGAACTCACAATGTTCGCAATAAAACCCTCCAAACGAATTGTTCAAAGTCTCGCCACTTTTAAACTTTCTTTGGAAAAAGCAAAGATTATGAAAGATTCCTACTTTGTTATAACCCTTGGAATTCCGCAATAACAAACACCCACGACATATTTCAAAGTCAATTTTCAGCCTTACGACAAACACATTACGGAAAATCCAGGCCACGTGTACACGATATCACTCTTTCTCTACAAATTAAATTTGCAGTTGGTATTTCACTTCAAAGACTCTGGCATTCAAGTATCACGTATGATTACATCAAGGACAGTATTCGAAATAAGCAAGAACGTTTTGTACAGCTGACGATTGTTTTCACCACGGCTTATACAAATCCTTGGAAAATATATCTTCTTTTGGAATTAGCATTAGGAATCCCTAGGCCTCACTCTAATTCCACCCATTCCAAAGTTCGACAATTTGATCTCTCAACGGGATTCTGACAGCGGATCTCTCTCTCTCTCTCTCTCTCTCTCTCTCTCTCTCTCTCTCTCTCTCTCTCTCTCTCTTCTTATGTATGTATATATATATATATATATATATATATATATATATATATATATATATATATATATATCTTCTTATTATATATGTGTGTGTGGGTATGCGTGTGCGTGCGTGTGTGTGCGTGCGTGTATGTGTGTGTGTGTGTATCCACCTCATGCAGTCTCACTTCACTGTACAAAGAACTGAACTTCCTGAATAGCTAGGGAAAGTACAAGATGCAAAGCTAACTTTTTTCGATTTTTGTCAACAAATTCTTTTAACGAAATGTGATTCAGCGTAATACTCTATTATCAAACGATTGCTGTCTAAAAAAAACTCAATCTGCTCACACAACGCTGGTACATAAATATTAGTGGCAATTTTAACTTTCATTCTATTATTCTGTAAATAAATAATAAAATTAATAATTAAGCATTTTGCTAAAGTTTTATCACTTCATTTTTACAGAATCTTGGTTATTAACATAATAATACGAAAAATAAGTTATAAATTCTACCCAAGAAATCTCTGACCGTTTGAATTTTCCATCATCACTACTGTTCCTTAAATGTTGATCTTTTCCCACGAAATTTTCGACAATAAAGTGCTACAGTCTAATGACAAGAGGGTTTTCCTTTCAAAATATATGCAAAACAGTATAACTAACATGAAGCAATGCAGGTTTATTGTCCTATACTGTTACAGATAAAGGTAAAACTGTTATCATTATTACCGGGGCGACAATCATGACTGCAGTAATATTCCAATAATCTGTAATAATCCCTCTAAAACTTCACCAACACGTGATCTCTCAAAATCTCTTGACGATCACGAAACAAAAAAAAACCAATGGTGATAATAATTATCATTTTCCAATAATCCCTCTTGAGCATCACAGCAACGTCTGTCCTTGAAGTCTGCCTTTGCACGAAGTCAACAACCTGATCTCGACATCAGACGACGAGAAATATTTTTTTTCTTATTTTTGAAGTCTTTTCCCGGGACAGATCCTTGTGGAGCCATAATCACTCCTCGAGTAGTAAAACTTTTTCCGTGTCTGTCAAAAGCCAAAGGTAATCTCCTCGGAAATGAAGTCCATGATGGGCTTGAATACCCGGAATGTATTCTCAAAAGGAGATGCTGCTACAAATGAGCCGGTTTCAGAGATGTGAGCGCTTGGGGTTCTTCCTCTCCATGTTTGGTTTGTCAGGATTGACGAAAACAAGATGAGGTCGATATTCCTGCAAAGTCAGAGGCTGAAATCAAAGATGTTGGCATTCTTTTCAGATGAAATCGATAATCCTGCAAACTGTGATGTTAAAACCGGTTTCTGAGCTACTAAAAAAATAAAGAATTTATCACCATAAAGCAGGTTTGGTATTTTTCCTCTCAAAGTAAATCATTACAAAAGAATAACTCCTATAGTCAAGTTTGGAACATCACCATGGTCAATACCATATTAAAAATATTTTCAACAGCATTTTAGAAAAGATAAATATTCTCCAACCATATTCAAAACCATAAATTTCATAATTACTATTCTGCAATTGCTTTCAACACCAAGTGAGATACAAGGAGATCAATGATATGTCAAGAACGTTTGCTTACTCATGATTACCACTGACAACAAATAACTGTCATAAACGTCACTTTAAATTTAAAAGATGCAACAGTTAACAAGGCACTCTTGCCCATGTAACTATATATATATATATATATATATATATATATATATATATATATATATATATATATATATATATATATATATATATATATATATATATATATATATATACATATACACACAGTATGTACAAATTTCTGACTCACATCAGGATCAGAACCCAGGTCTTTCAACTGAAAGACAAGACTGCTGCCAACCAAGCCACACTTATAGCAGTCTTGTCTTTCAATTGAAACACCTGGGTTCGATCCTGATGTGAGTCAGAAACTTATTTCTGTTCTACACGTGATTATTTCTATTTCTATATATACAATATATATATATATATATATATATATATATATATATATATATATATATATATATATACATATATATGTGTGTGTGCGCGCGCGCGCTCTTTGGCGTGTTAGAGTACGTGCGTTCATTTACATTCTCCTCATGACTTTTTTCTAACTGCGACCCAACAGATGCTGAAGGAAATGGAACTGATAACATTCTTTTCAACTCCGTGGTAATCAGCCTGATCATTATTACGACTTTTCGTAAAAATAAATGTAATATA
Organism: Macrobrachium rosenbergii; assembly: GCF_040412425.1. Taxonomy (NCBI): domain Eukaryota; kingdom Metazoa; phylum Arthropoda; class Malacostraca; order Decapoda; family Palaemonidae; genus Macrobrachium; species Macrobrachium rosenbergii. The sequence continues at coordinate 71,865,366 of NC_089788.1, read as the reverse complement.
TTAAAAGGTAACTACCTAAAGGTCAGAAAATAAGAAAAACACACTGATCCGATCAAAGTCGCAGGTGAAGAACAAATTATTTTTCCATTATCTATTAGCCAAATAATTATTCGGTGGAGATGAAAACTGTGAGCGGACCTGCGGAAAAACTTTGGTCGTTATCCAACTTTGAATTAAAATCTGCCATAAATCTCTCACGAAACTGTTAAGATATAATGCAAAACTTTCATCCATCAATATACAACCAGAGGTTAGGCACCATTCATAAATTTGGTAATGTATTTTGTTGCTGCGATCCATTTTGTCATTTGTATTCGATTCCACCGGGGGATTCTTAGTAATTTCTTGGACCATTAATGTCATATCTTTCTTTTAGAGCTAATTGTAAATATAATAATAGAACAAACCTAAGAGAATCTAATTATCAACTTTATTTCCTTGAAGGAGAATGCCTGCGTGCCATAACGGGAGAATATATTGTCAATTTGAGAATAAAGCAGAGGAATATAGAAGCCAGATGGCAAGCCACAATTATAAAAGATAGCATAAGCGAATTTACGAAAGTTCATTATGCAGACTGCAAAAGGGTTAAGGACTTGTCATTAATCCTTTGGGAAATAGTAGGTAATAGCGTCAGCTGGGCTCCTTTGGGCACCGTAAGACTTGGAAACTCACACCTACCAGGATGAGAACTATGAGAAGGAACGCTGGAGATCAGCTGAGATTTATGAAAGACAAAACACCAGAAAGACAGGAGTGGCATTCTTTTATACGTATAATTTATTATGTATGTAGTATATATATATATATATATATATATATATATATATATATATATATATATATATATATATATATATATATATATATATATATATATATATATATATATATATATATATATATATATATATATATATATATATATATATATATATATATTATATATATATAAAATTGTGCGTGTGTATCAAAATGAACATCCCATCTCATCTCTACCCCAACAGTCAGTAAGGCCGACTATCCTTTGTCGTGCGGCTTAGAGAAATCAATCTCCTTTAAAAAAATGTTTAATTATCTAACACTAACCACGGCAGGTACCCCCGAATTATGTGTCGCCCACTCGTCAGCGAGAAGTGAATGCGTAAACAGACTACGAGATAAGAAGCCTTACAAATTCCGTATCGCCTTTAAATGATCCACTTGAGGTTCAAGTATGTAAAGACTCCCAACTCCACCCATTCACCTGTCTCTCTTTCCAATAAGCTGAACCGCCTTTGAGGTTGCCACAAGGGCCCTGAAATGATGGGAAGGCTTCCCGAGTGATTGCCTACATTCCACCAACACAAGATTTCGAGGTATTTATGTGTTTCCTTCTTTCTTCCTCGCGATATTTTCACTTTTCATTTGTGTTCAAAGCCGCCAGTTTCATAATCATGGGATTCATTGAGAGAGAGAGAGAGAGAGAGAGAGAGAGAGAGAGAGAGAGAGAGAGAGAGAGAGAGAGAGAGAGAGAGAGAGAGGCTCTTCTTTCTGTATTTCCCTTTACTTCCTCTTACTTCTTCTTAATGAACACCATATTCTTTGGAAGCTTGAATTTCAAGTCAATGGCCCCTGTGGCCTTATTCCATATGAATAGTGTTCTTCTTCTGATGAATCATGAGAGAGAGAGAGAGAGAGAGAGAGAGAGAGAAGGGGATCATGACCTATTTCTATGAATATCTGCATAAATTTTAGAAGAATGGACTGATCGAGCATCACACTGCAGCACCTTCTTTGAATACCCAGGTGTCCTGCTGCGTCGACGTTTTCAACTCCAGCAGGAGGCAATTCGTCTGCAAGCCCGCAGGGCTCTCACCAGAACCAAAGGACCCAGTTTTGAGATGATCCTTTTTCCCCTGATTATCATATTTATTATTATTTCTTCTTTTAATTGTGGATTTCCCCTCCGCAGCTCTACTGGCTAACATATTTGCAATGTCTTTGACATTATCAGTACTGCTCTAATGACAGCCTACTAATAGCTTAAACAGCTGTCAGCATAAAAATAAGTGGAGAGTAGATCTTATTTTTTCTGTGGTTGATTTTCACATTTCTTATTTCGTGTTTCAATTATGAATTTTCGCTAGCAAGGCTGTACTGGCTGATACATTAGCACTGTCCTTTCTTTGCAAAATCACGATAACACCAACGGTGGCCGATGAGTTAACGAGTGAAACAGCTGCTGACATGAAAATAATTGGGATAATATAGCGGAAATTTCGTAATTTCCTTTAAAACGTTTGCTTTAAAGATAATAATAGTACAGGATGTTAGGAGGAGAATAGCAGAAAACAAAGAAGATGAAAAACACTTCTACTCTGAGCGTGATTTTGGTGAATGAACAAATCGAAATTCAACAAAGCTCTTGGAGCATATTGGAGCTGGATATGATACGAAAGCTTTACTTCAACTTACTGATGTTTGATTTACAAATTGAAGACTACATGGTTAAAAAAAAAAAAAAAAAAAGAGTACAATATGCGCCGAAGTTTCTTCGGCGCAATCAAGTTTTCTGTACATCGTATAAGCAAGGCCACCGAAAACAGATCTACCTTTTGTTGGTCTCGGTATAATGCTGTATGATCCGTGACCCATGAAACTTTAACCACGTGCCGGTGGTGGCCTGGCCTATATCGTTGCCAGATGCACGATTATGGCTAACTTTAACCTTAAATAAAATAAAAAAAAACTTCTGAGGACAGAGGGCTGCAGTTTGGTATGTTTGATAGACTGGAGGGTGGATGATCAACATAACAATTTGCAGCCCTCTAGCTTCAGTTGTTTTTGAGATCTGAGGTCGGACAGAAAAAGTGCGGCCGGCACAACAGTTTTCTTTTCAGAAAAATAAAAAAGACAACATTTTATTACATTAATTACACTTGCAGAATGAAAGAGGATAGCATACTCCAAGGCTATCATACGGCCATCTGACGCGTTAACGAAGTTGATGAAGGTAAAGAGATTTTTTGACTTGTAAATCACTTCTCACTGCATTACGTAACGTTGAATTCAGAAACAAGTTTTAAATTCAAACTTCATATGCATTAAATTAAGGAATGTAAATCTCATGGAAATGTTTTCTAAATCATAATTCCAGATGTATATATAAGCCATAGAAATCTCTGATTCATGCAGTGTAAACTACCAAGTCCCAGACGCCAGACAGTGAGACCAATATTATTGCTTTTCACAAGGCCAAGAGAGACAAGGTCTACCTATTAGGGTGGAGTCACCTCCCACCTGGGAAACTACATAGGCGATGACGTATCTTAGAGGTACCTGCTCATTACAGCAATTCATCTGCGGACGCAATAAGGAGGCTGACTAAGCTCCGCCTACATGGGGGATTTGGGGGAAGTGAGCAGACCTACCAATTGGGTGGAGTCGCCTCCCACCTGGGGTAACTACGTAGGCGATGACGTATCTTAGAGGTACCCACTCATTGCCGCAATTCACCTGGTGACGCAATAAGGAGGTGGACAAAGCTCCGCCTACATGGGGGATTTGGGGGGAAGTGAGCAAACCTTGTCTCTCTCGGCCTTGGGTTTTCATATTGTAAAGATTAGCGCCAAAATACGCTATGAAAGCGCCTGCCTTTCTGCTTTGCTCGGCCGATAGATAGGCCTCTGTCTATTTTGAACCTGTGGGAGGTAGTGGATTCTGGTTCGGGGTAGTTTGAACCAGAAGTCGGGGGTTATAAGAGATGCCCAAGATTTAATCTTTTTGCCATGGGTAAACTGGCTTTGCACCGTTTTCTTTGGTACAGGAGAGTGACCTGGAAGAACATCAGCCGTTTCTTTGATATAGGACCGTGACTGGGTCAGGACATCGCCCCCCTCTACCCCTGTCCAGAAGCAATAAAAGGTCAGGGCGAGGACAGCTCCCTCTCACACACAGCCAGTAGTTAAAGGAAGGAGGTCACGAGTGCAGACCGCGCCCCGCCCCCCACTCTTTCCCTCGTCGCCACGTGGAAGTTAACTGCCCTTTGCTCTGTACCCCAACCACGTGGCCAGCAGCCAGTGCAAGTGGGGATTGCAAGTCCCAAACGCGAGCGGATACCCAACTGCGGCCTTTTCATCATCCCAAGGGCGCCCTTTTTTCCGCCACAATCTACGACTTGAAGCAGTACCTTGGTGAGGGAGGCCCTTTTGTCGACGCTCCCACACGTGGTCCCTGGCAGAAGACGACGTCAGCCTCACGCCCCTACAATGTGGTAAACTACCCAGAACGAGTTGCTAGTCACGTTACTTCGCCCTTGTGCATTTATTAAACTTCTGGGCCTATAACTTGGTATCCCCTGATGTTTCTTGGTTTAATCCCGGCCCACGTGTTCACTGCCTCCTTCCTCAGAGTCACAAGTAACGCCTCGGGGAAGTCCTTGGCGCCTTCAGCGCACACCCGAGTAATTCATTCCCCGAATTCCAGCATTAGATTTATAACCTGGGTCCTAATATCGTTTAAAAAGGACGATCGTAGCAGAATTTTCCTTGGTCCGTGTTCCTGGCATTCCCAAGCTCCCCCCCCTCCCCACCCCCCGCCTTCGGGAGGACTTCTGCAGCAGCAATTTAACGTGTTTCAGCTCATTTCCCCTTTGATCTTGTGTGTTATGAAAATATACCTATTTTGTATCCACGTGTTTCACGCACTTCCCTTTGAGAAAGAGCCCTCCGCTCCTTGTATCACTCCTATTAGTTTGTGTTTTATATGTCCTGGTTATCTTGCAAGGCCATTTTAGAGTAAAGTAATAAATGTGGAGTCATAAGAACCACCTGCACCAGGAAACATATAAAAATATCAAACACTTTTTTCTCTCCAGGATCTTTCCTTTGACTATTCCTAGGCCAAACAATCATAATAGCTCTGAGGCAACCCGACGGTGAATAATCTATTAATTATATTTCATCCAATAAGCTACTTATATCGGGGTGTGGATACTGAGAATTCAGTTTTAAAATAGGGGATCATGTTGCGTTCAGTGTGTCAAAATATACATAAAAATAGGTGTGGGAAAAATACGTGGTAATGAAAAAAATTTTGAATAAATGAAAAATGAAACATTTTTTTTTTTTCAAATTATGCTATTTCAGTTTCAGGGTTCTGGGGCTACCTAGGACTGTCTAATTTCGTCAACAGTGATATTCTTATATTTTTGCCTTACCAAAAATTAAGCCTGTGACTACTTTTGAAATATTAACCGGAATTCAGATTTGCCAAGGATCTTTTATGACAATAAGCGTCAAGATACAATACTGTACTTAAGAATACAACAAGAATTAAGTATGTCAAAGGCATCAAGAAGAGGTGAATACCACTGTTTGTGTATAAGCATCAGCAACAGTTTAAGTACCCGGCCTCTAAGTACATCTTAGTTTAACCAGACCACTGAGCTGATTAACAGCTCTCCTAGAGAGGGCTGGCCCGAAGGATTAGATTTATTACACGTGGCTAAGAACCACCTGGTTACCTAGCAACGGGACCTACAGCTTACTGAGAGAAATGAATTTCTGTCACCAGAAATCAATTCCTCTAATTCTTCACTGGCCGGTGGGAGAGTCGAACTCTGGGCCAACAGCGTGCTAGCCGAGAGCTCTACCCACCCCTCCAGTGAAGAACTTGTCTCTAAGGCTGATGTAATGAGATAGAATTAAAACGGTCGCAACAACAAAACAAGACTTGTTAAGAGATGCTGCATACCTAGCTTTTCGTAAGGGATATTGCACGGCATATATGCGCACAAACCAAGTATGATACTGCGAGAAAGATTTGAGGGAAACAGAGAGAGAGAGAGAGAGAGAGAGAGAGAGAGAGAGAGAGAGAGAGAGAGAGAGAGAGAGAGAGAGAGAGAGAAACAAAGCTTTTCGTGAGAGATATATTACAATGCATGTACACAAACAAACCAAGTATGATACTGCGAGAAAGATGTAAGGGAAATAACAGAGAGAGAGAGAGAGAGAGAGAGAGAGAGAGAGAGAGAGAGAGAGAGAGAGACGACGTCAAGGAGGCAAAATAAACAGAGCGAAGCCCCAGAGCAACATGAAAGAATAAGGCGTTCCCCTGTCGAGTCTTTTATGAGCCATAAAAAAACATATTCCTTTATATTCTTCGTTATCATTCTATTGCTCTTGGTCGCTTGTGTTCTTCTTACGCAAGACGACGTATCACTTCATAAAGTTTTCCTTTGGTGAATTTATTTTATTTTCAAGTCTGTATAAGCTCGTGAACCATCTCAAGGTCTTCGTGATTCGCGACGCTTATTTTCACAAAGGCTGCGTGGCAGGCCAGAGCGTAAACATGGTGATATTAAAAATACTTCGGCGATTGAAAAGGTTTTGAAACATGTCGAGATTAAAGCTTATAATATTGTCTGGAGCAGCACAGTGAAAACCTGTTGCACACTTGTTGATCTTTCCTTGATGAAGTTTTGCAATACATATTGCAGTGTCGTGAATGAGTCATGAAAAGGAAACTCATTATTTTTCGACCACGTAATAACCTTTAGAAGTCACCAAGGCAATCGATGCATTAATCAAAAGCCAATGACGTGATGAATGGACATCGAAAAACATTCGATGAAGTGGAGTTACGTGAGAAGTAAAAGAATTCGCGTCACCGTTAATCTGACAAACATAAAGACATCAGTGACCATACATCGAAAAGAACTGGATGATGTGGAGTTTTGTGATAAAAGAACTGGATGACGGGGAGTTTTGTGATAAAAGAACTGGATGACGGGGAGTTTTGTGATAAAAGAACTGGATGACGTGGAGTTTTGTGATAAAAGAACTGGATGACGGGGAGTTTTGTGATAAAAGAACTGGATGACGTGGAGTTTTGTGATAAAAGAACTGGATGACTGGGAATTTTCTGATAAAAGAACTGGATGGCGTGAAGTTTTGTGATAAAAGAACTGGATGATGAGGAGTTTTGTGATAAAAGAACTGGATGACATGGAGTTTTGTGATAAAAGAACTGGATGACGTGGAGTTTTGTGATAAAAGAACTGGATGGCGTGAAGTTTTGTGATAAAAGAACTGGATGACGTGGAGTTTTGTGATAAAAGAACTGGATGATGTGGGGTTTTGTGATAAAAGAACTGGATGATGTGGAGTTTTGTGATAAAAGAACTGGATGCCTGGGAATTTTCTGATAAAAGAACTGGATGATAAGGAGTTTTGTGATAAAAGAACTGGATGATGTGGAGTTTTGTGATAAAAGAACTGGATGACTTGGAATTTTCTGATAAAAGAACTGGATGACTTGGAGTTTTGTTATAAAAGAACTGGATGATGTGAAGTTTGGTGATAAAAGAACTGGATGACTTGGAGTTTTGTGATAAAAGAACTGGATGATGTGGAGTTTTGTGACATGTAAAAATATTCACATTATAATTAATTGGACGAACATGAAGATATCAATAATTCATTATCGGGGAGTGCAAAAGCATTATTATTTATAATGTGAACTCATTCATTTGGAATACAACAGCTAAAAAAAGAACGAATATGCTGTCAAATATAAATATAAAATTAATGAGAAAACATATCAGTTATATTTAGGTATATCACAGCCAATGAGCTTTGATAATTGCATCTATGATATTATGGCGAATAGAATGTGGAAAGTGGATAATAATCCTCAGCAAAACATCAGCACAAGAAATAAAGTAAAAAACAATTAACACAATAGCGACAGCACTAAGACCTCTGAAAAAATTGGAAAACCTTAAATAGATCCTCTCCACTTAAGCTGTCTGAGTTGTTTAGGTTGCTTAATGTTGCTAGACCCAAAAAGCGAGCTTAGCCTAAAAGGAGTCGTGAAATGGCCAAATGCTGTCCTTAGGTAGAGAAAATAATTGAATTTAAATATGAGCATTTTAGCTTGGTATAACAAAGACTTTACCTTCATATACATTGTGTGTGTATGTATATATATATATATATATATATATATATATATATATATATATATATATATATATATATATATATATATATATATATATGTGTGTGTGTGTGTGTGTGTGTGTATGTATGTATATATATATATATGTATATATATAGATATATATATATATATATATATATATATATATATATATATATATATATATATATATATATATATATATAATATACATACATATACATACAATTATAGTCATGACTTTCACATGTTATGAGTAAAGTTTTCTGAGGACATTCCTACAATTTTAAATTTAACAGTTTGCTTACTCAACTTGCGTGTTAATGTTGTACAATATTGTCCACTCTCTGTCAATAGATGAATATATTCATCTAGTCACAGGCGAACATTACAATCGATATTACAGTATTTATTGTAACATTCAAGGGAAGATGCACAAGCATTTAATATTAAGACAAAGGATAAAATAAATCTGTAATTTCAGGGAAAATCTGACCAAAAAATCGAAAGGTAAATCTGCAGACATACAAAAGTTTATACGAACTATATGTCATCCACTATGGTATAAGAAAAAAGTGCAATAAACAAACATTTAAAAAAAAGAGAGAAATTACACAACATGAAAGTTTCTTAATGCTAATAAACTGTAATCAAGCCGGATTTTTAAAAAATATGTTAACATCAGATAGTTTTTAATCTGTTTTAAAATCAACTACGATCACTGCTCAGTTTTTAACCTGAATCAGCTTGATTTTATCATTTTTTTTAAAATCTATTATCGTATTCCTTAGATACATTTATATTTTCCTTGATCATCAGTTGTTTTGCTTACCGGTAGGCTACTTAAGTTTTAAATCTTTGAAAATAATTTCCGCTTTCGCGTTTATTCTTCTTTCACTTCGCGTTACGATTGCATCGCTTCATTTTTAACAGAGAATACAGTTCCTCAATGTAGCATCCCGGGTAAGTGATACGTGATACACACTCCACATAAACTCCCTGTTCAATACACGAAAAATCCATCTACACGTGATACACACTCCACATGAACTCCCATTTCAATAAATGAAAAATCCATCTACACGTGATACACACTCCACATAAACTCCCTGTTCAATAAATGAAAAATCAATCTACACGTGATACACACTCCACATGAACTCCCTGTTCAATAAATGAAAAATCCATCTATACGTGATACACACTCCACATGAACCTCCCTGTTCAATAAACGAAAAATCCATCTACACGTGACACACTACTCATAAACTCCCTGTTCAATAAATAAAAAATCCATCTACACGTAATACACACTCCACATGAACTCCCTGTTCAATAAACGAAAAATCCATCTACACGTGATACACTACACATAAACTCCCTGTTCAATAAAAAAAAATCCATCTACACGTGACACACTACTCATAAGCTCCCTGTTCAATAAAAAAAATCCAGCTACACGTGATATACACGCCACACGAACTCCCTGTTCAATAAATGAAAAATCCATCTACACGTGATACACACTCCACATGAACTCCCCGTTCAATAAATAATAAATCCATCTACACGTGATACACACCCCACATAAATTTCCTGTTCAATAAATGAAAAATCCATCTACACGTGATACACTTTCCACATGAACTCCCTGTTCAATAAATGAAAAATCCACCTACTTGTATTTTATTCCCCTACTATTTATGTCTTGAGATCTATAAATTCCATTACTTGGGTTTCTCTTGTTACACGTCTATGGTAGCCTAAGGGAAAAATAAAAATACATCTTGCCTTAAAAAAGGAGCCCCAACTGCCACTCAATGATTTCCAAGTAGAAATGTGGCACCACCAAATTAACAATTTGATTTATATTTTCTATTTTCGAGGAGTGATTGTTATTTTAAAAATGATTCTCACTATCATCTAGTTTCATATTATACATATATATATATATATATATATATATATATATATATATATATATATATATATATATATATATATATATATATATATATATATATATATATATACATATACCAATTACCTATAGAGTTTTTATGCCATTTTAAATTTCTTTCTCAATACATTCTGATATATCAGCATAAGGTCGCTTCCACACGCCTACTCATGATTTTTCAGTTCTCAAGTTCCAGGACGTAATCATCTCAAAATAAAATAAGCATTGCAGATTCTCAATTCAAAATCATCATTACTGGTTCGATGAAGCGCTCTGACCTTGCAACATATCTTCACGAGAAAAACTGCTTCATAATCTTTTTATTATAATGAATGTAGCTATATTGGTGCATACTTTATGCAAGAAGGACTTATAGGATGCGTCCATCTGGTAACGGTGCTCGCTCCGTTTTTTCTCTCTGATAGAAATGTACCTTTTTCCCAGAACGTCCCTTTTCTCTCTGAAAGAAATGTCTCTTTTCTTCCTCACACTGTCCTCTCAAATTAGGTAGAAATGTTCTCCAGTTCCAGACGTAAGTGAGGCCTCACATTTATGGCGTGGTTTTGTTCCCATTTATATATATATAAAAATATAATAAAGAGAACGGGAAAATTAGGTTAAAACCGCAAGGGTATTCGCACTGATCTTGACGCTCGCAAATTAGAGCTGTGACATGGCCAATGTATTATTTCGCTGTCTGAATAAAGGATTGCAGGGCCAAAACCACGGTATTGGATGCTGCCATAACGCAAACCTACAGATATTTCGCTGCAGTATTTCATGTGTATATATATATATATATATATATATATATATATATATATATATATATATATATATATATATATATATATATATATATATTACTAAAAGAACCTCATTCAAATTTGATAATGTGGACTGTTTGTCCAAGAAAGCTTGTAACTTTTTCTTAATAAATACTCCATTAGATACCATCCAGTTTGAATGAGGTCCTTTTGGTAATTCTACTAATGCACAGAACAACTGTGTATGTGATAAAGTTAATATATAATATATATATATATATATATATATATATATATATATATATATATATATATATATATATATATATATATATATATATATATATATATATATATATATATATATATATATATATATATATATATATATATATATATATATATATATATATATATATATATATATATATATATATATACATATATATATATATATACACACACACACACAAATATGTGTGCGCCCCATATTGCTATATATATATTTTTGTTTATTCATTATTATCACAGATAGGATAAAAATGTTGCTATTCAGGCCATTTTAGGTTTTTTGTTATGTATTTTCGCCAAAATACGTAATGGGAAAACTAAAATATGTGGTTGTAATCAGTGTTCTGTCTCTTTGGAAAATACAGGAAAATAAAATCACAAATGATACACAACCAATTCCCCACCCGGGGGCGGGGGACAGGGGTGGATTTCCCCTGAAATTTATCGACATTTCAAAACAATAGACGTTCTGATTTACGTCTCATTATTTCAGTTGCAAATAATTTCAGTATTTACTTACATACAGCGGAAAATATTCTTTTCTGTCAGAGATGCAGTGTACAGTATAAACCCATCACTCCTGGCATCCTTCACCAAAATCTGTTAACTATTAACTAATTTCCAATAAAACTGCAGAGATTGGATAAAAATGTTGTTATTAACACCATTTTAGGTATGTCTCAAGCAAAAATCATAATTTAGGTTTTTTTGGGGGCAAAAAAAAAAAGACCGAACTATGTGAAATTTTTTTTTATGTAATCACATATTTTCCCTATCTTTGATTATTATATATATGCACAGTCACTTTCTAGTTTTCATTTAAATACAATAATATTATTGTTATATCTTAGTAGCTGGTCAAGGATGAGAACCTCACTTCCATCAATTTCTAAATCTAGGCATATTCAGTGAAACTATAATTGAGGCACTGGTGTTCAGGGGAAAAAATCATCAAATCAGGAGTAAAAATAACAAAAAAAAAACAGGTTTAAAAGCAAATTCCTTTAATAAGTTCGACATCGGAGCGTGTATTCAGATAAATAATCGAAACAAGTAGCATAGTTCTGACATGTCTACTAAGTTAAGTATATCTTAGTTTAACCAGACCACTGAGCTGATTAAAAGCTCTCCTAGGGCTGGCCCGAAGGATTAGACTTATTTTACGTGACTAAGAACCAACTGGTTACCTAGCAACGGGACCTACAGCTTATTGTCTACCGATATACCAGCAACTGAGTCGAAATCGACTCATTTTATGAAACCGCAGGTATAGCCGGACCAGAAAAAGAAACTGTATGTTAAACTCTGTCACAGAATTTTTTCTAGTAATGGTCTCTGCCAAGGGTTACAACGGACAAGATGACTACAAATACATTATTCATCACAGTGAACAAAATTATATAAATATGAAGTATCATATGAATAAATTTGTTAAGGTAATATCGGGTTACACCGGAATACACAATGCAACTGAAAATATTACCAAATAAACAGAATACACGTGTTTGAGAAAGAAGGATGCGACGGCGAAAGGGAACTGAATTTCCAAACAGCAGTTACAAAGGAATTAGAACATACATCAGCCTTAACTAACAGCTCACCTGGGTACCAAATACGCCAATATTTCCCATTTGTAGGAAACAGTGGCTGGAAAACTAGACGAG
>NC_089788.1:71822719-71850219 GCF_040412425.1 Macrobrachium rosenbergii | reverse complement strand
TATGCACTCTCAGCATTTCACTTATATCGCCTTCTTAGTATTATTATTATTATTATTATTATTATTATTATTATTATTATTATTATTATTATTATTATTATTATTTTTTGCATGCAGTAGAAGGTTCATGCAATATAGTTATTAGAAAATAATTATACGCTCTCAGCATTTTACTTACATCGCCTTATTATTATTATTATTATCTGCATGCAGTAGAATGCTCGGGAAATATAGTTATGTACATAGCTTTTATATCTTACAACAATGACTAACTACATGAAATACTTAATTTCGGGGAAAACTGATAAAACCGACAAATATGAAGACATATTTATGAAAAGAATAAATTTTGGAAGCTGATCATATCCATAACCAGTACAAAACAGTATAAGGTAAACATTAACCAGTACAAAACAGTGTAAGGTAAACATTAACCAGTACAAAACAGTGTAAGGTAAACATTAAAACAGTGGTTTTCCAAATAACATTCTTAGTATTTGTTCCTGTGATAAAGATATATTTACGGATCTCGAAATGTGCTAAAATATAATAGTATTCCGGGTAATATGTAAGCAGAGAATTAAAAATTATAACGCATATCCTACTAGAGAGCCTCTGTGAACTATATAATGTTTTATGTAAATATCATCGGCACAGAAAGAACGACATCGAAAGCTTAATAAGAATAAATGAGTTGCCTCTCATTTTTTTCAAGCACCTCTTAAAATAAAATAAAATAAAATAAATAGACTTTGTTAAAGTAGGGGCATCTGAAAAATCTGCTGGATGAAATTTCATCATGAGCTTTTCATAAAAGGAAAATGACTATCCGCTACTTGAAACTCAATTTTGCTAACCAATACGCAGTTACAAGAGCTTCTTATAAGTCTCCGAATACCATTTCTGGAGTTATATTCGGCCGACAGCTGTATACGTGCCATTCAAATGTGCAACATTCATGTCTGTTTTAATCTCACTAATACCATGAGAAGATTATAAGCTTAATGGAGAACGCGAGTCAAATAATTTAATCACTTATTTTTCTTTATTTCCTGACCATTAAATGTTAACCACATCTTGCTCTCCTATAGTAGCCAACTGTAACCTTCTCCTGGGGCCCATCTATTTTCACCTAAAATGCCAGAGTATGGAAGTAAATATTGTCAATTTCAAAATTCACTTACTTTTAAAACAGAGAAAAACACTTGTGAGGTTTAACGTAAAAAAAAAAGCAAATCAAAACGCAACATGCTATATCACGAAGCTTCTTAAATAATTGGGGAATATGAATGAGACGGCGATTATATATTTGTAAAATATTCAGTTCTCCGATAACTGCCTGAGATAGCTACTCTGTCTGCCTGTCGCGGCTTGGAATTGGCTTGCCAGAAATCCTAAGGATAATAACTAGCCCCTTCACCTGGTAGTAACCTCGAAAATCGGGGCTTTACACTCAAAGTACCTGCCTTCGAGCACAAAGTGTAGGGTTTAAGGGAAAACAGCCTGGCTACATGGTGATATTTAATTATGGGTAGCAGTGTACACCCAATATTCCACGTTATATGAACATGGATCCTACTCCGGAGACTTTGAAGCTCATTATTGTCTTTTTTGTATGTATTATGTCCTCTCACCCACTAAACAATATTTCAAGAATACCGTGGGCTTATTCGAATGGCCGCACGTAACCGAGAAGTGATTTATGTATACTAAAAAGTATAAACTGGATCTTACCTGCATCCCTGTATTACAAAATATTTTATTCAGTCTTAATTTCCGATCAATGCAGTCTCATCTAGTACTAACGAAATCATTTAAACATGAAACAAGTTCGCCGCATAAAAAAAAAGTGTCCTCAAAATGTAATTGAAACACCGAGCTCCAAGTCCTGGTTTATTAAAAAAAAGAGAAACTTATGTACCTACCCGAACCTCATTAACAAATGGAACCCTAGAAATTGTCATATAGGAGGGGAAAAAAAAGGGAAAAAACTCCACTCGAAAGCCTTTCTTTCTGTGCCTGTGAGCCTTAATGGGGAAAAAGCAACCAATGGCCATCAATATCGTGCCCCTTCGTCCTTTGTCTACAACGCCCTTTGAAGTTCTGGATGACTTTCCATCTTCTCGTCCAAGTATGACCTTCCATTGAAGCTGAACTATTGGATGGTAACCGAACTACTGCTACTGATCTTGGAGGAGGAGGAGGAGGAGGAGGAGGAGGAGGAGGAGGTTTGGTTACACATAGGTTTCCCTAGTTCTGACAAGGTACTGTGTCTGAAGATCATAGGTATACGGGAGTTATGTTTATTTTATGACATGTGAAGATGCTGTACAGTAAATCAATGCGGAAGATCAGTGTATAATTTAGGCAAGATGAGGTAAATTAATTATTGGAATGAAATTAATTGAATTGAATATAGAATTTAGGCCTAAGGCCAAGCACTGGGGCCTATGAGGTCATTCAGCGTTGAAACGGATATAGACAGTAAAAGGTTTGAAAGGTGTAACAGGAGGAAAACCTCGCAGTTGCACTTATGAATCAATTGTCAGGAGAGGGTGGAAAGTAAGATGGAAGAAAGAGAATATGAAAGGAGGTACAGTAAAAGGAACGAAAGGGGTTGCAGCTAGGGGCCGAAGGCACGCTGCAAAGGACCTTCAAGTAATGCATACAGTGCACCGCATGAGGTACACTGACGGCCCCTGCCCCCTACGGAGAATTATTGGAAAGAGAAAACTGATTATAGAACTCTCCCGTTCTATTTTTAATAACTTTTCCCATCACTGCTGACACTGTGGTGAAAATGAATAACATGAATTATTTGGTTACGAGGAAGGCTTGTGTTTAAGCGTGACTTCGGGCATGCTTGTTTTAAGTTTTGGAAATATTTGCCTTATGGCAAATTTAAATGGCTAATGAGGTGTCTTCTGACGTGCTACTTACTTGCTCAAGGCCAGCCAAGTCTTGTATCGAAAGTCTTGTAACTCTCCATGACATGGCAGCAGTACAATGTAAAATCTTGCACTGAGGTTTCTTTCAACATTATTCTATATAATACTCATTTCACATTATCTAAAGCTGGATTTCCAATAGAAACAAGGGGAAGGTTCCGACAGACTTAAAGCCCTAATAACAATCTCCTATCTTTAACGATTATTGATTACTAGTGTCCAATTATTAACTGTACATTTAGAAAGACTTATCAACGTAGCAACCAGAGGTAAAAGAGGTTCGAGCAAATGTTTCACGTTAGTGGGCAGAGTAAACTAATGAATGTCATAGGTTAAAGCAGGGGGTAAACATTACAGGGGTAACGGAAAACTAATGAATGTGTCCGGGTTAGATAAATGGTAAGATTTTCTACGGGCAAAAGAAATGGCTAGTCGGGGTACATGGTACATAATGACCTTTTTTTTTGTGGGGGTGGGGGGCTCATTAACGACTCACTTAAAAGTCATAATAATCCATTAGTTGTACAATTAGCTGTTTCTGAAGGCCTGTCACCATGCTACCATCACACGATCTTGTTCAATGGAATCGTGCGTTTCACGATTCTATGCGGTCATGCGTCTAAGCTGAGTTAAAATGGCTTTTCAGGGTATAGTTATCATGGTTCGAAAATCACATGAAGAAAACTGTCAGCTGTTAATGCTCATGTGATGTAATGATGATTAAGCTGACATAATCATACACAAATACTCGATTATTAGACGAGAGAGAGAGAGAGAGAGAGAGAGAGAGAGAGAGACAGAGAGAGAGAGAGAGACAGACAGACAGAGAGAGAGAGAGAGAGAGAGAGAGAGAGAGAGAGAGAGAGAGAGAGAGATACTTCGCTGCAATACTGTTGAAACCTTTTCTTCAATAATGTTACAACGAACTGCAAAGCAAGGTGCATTAGTGTAATTTTTAGGGGCATGTTATTATTAACTTCATATTTTTCGGTGTTCTTGAACCTGGTGTTCTGATTAGAGTTTTGTCAAATTTAAAGAAAGCTGTGTATACAATGTACTCTATTACACTGTTCCACTCTTAACACATAATAACAGATAACCTACCGTATTCTTGATTATTTCAACAAAAAAAGTAACTAATGCAAATATACCAACCTTATTCTATATTAACATTAAAGACAAACAAAATTTAGTTCACTAAAAACTTGACCCATGAAATTTGTAAATGATTCCGAAATGAATACTTATTTGTTAGTGACCTTTTTATTCAGTTCCATTTCAATTATCACATAACCGAGTGACAAGCTCCCGCTGAATGTCAGTATCATATTCACAAATTGCCATCACTGATTAATGACTTACCAATCAAATATCAAACGAGATCTCAAATCGCCTCAAAAAGACATACATTTCAAAATTATATAAATAAATAATTATATATATTATATGAATATATTTATGCATATATATATATTCAAATATATATATGAATGTGTGTATATGTATATATATATATATATATATATATATATATATATATATATATATATATATATATATATATATAATTTACATTCCGGCGCTACATCATAATCTTGCTGAAACACTTCATCCATATTCCTAGCACAGTTACTGAATGTATTACATAAATTAAATGACATACAACGTGGTAAATAAATACGTTACTTTAGGCATTGTGTTCAAACATTCAAAACGACGGGCAAAGTCAGGTATCTATATTCTAAGCAGAATCATAAACGCTTTCCCCTTCGCAATAAAATATGCACAAGTAAATAAACTGAAAGGATGAAAGAGCACCTATGTAAGAAACCTTGAAAAGTTATTATAAATTCATACAGAACAATCACCAATGCCTCGAGGAAAAACCTTGACCATAAAGGTTAGAAGCAAAATTTGTGACATAATAACAATTTTTCGTAATGTTAACCCGAGATAAAAGATGACGCAATTTTTGGATGTTCGTCCGAGACATTCTTCAGAAATCGAAATCATCAAAGGGGTATTAGTAAATGAATGCAAAACATTCAGCAACTACGCTTTTCTTTCAGGAATATTCGCGGAAAATGCTGCCACGCATAATCCTTTTGGAGCAAACTTCAATAAAACGATCAACGTCAATCCGCCGCTGATTGTAACCTATAGTTTAAAAGCAATATTCTATTAGAGAAACTGCAGCAGTTGATTTTATTGCTATCCTTTGGATGCACAACAGTTCACTTATATTCTGTGTGTATTTCTGGTATATTTTCTTTTTTAAAAGATTTATTAATAGGTGTAATCGAAACGACTTACTTCAACCAAATGCCTGAGAATTTAATTATCTTTTTATCATTCTCATAACCACGAAACAAAATGAGATACAAGGAATACAGGTAAGACCTGGATTCCGATCCCAGACTTAACAATGTAAATGGATGGAATTAATGGAGAAAAGGAAGCAACATTTTCAATTTATATTAATCATACCCTCAAGCAAGGATAATTTGCTATTAAGGGAATTATGTTTTCAAAGATGCACTCTTTCTATGAAAATATTCATTTCCTACAGTTGAGGAAGTCGATGACAAAAGTGTGAAGTATTTCATGGGGTCCTCTTGACAATTTCCTGTGGGGTTCGTAACGTCTTGTCAAATATGACAAGTTGCAAGTAGTGATCTCTTATCTTTCATCATCACTGTTGTTTTAAAGGTAAACGATACTGACCCCGAAACTATCTCAACATGCAACATAATCTATGGCATTCTTTTCAAATTGCAAAGTTCAATACCTTGCCTCTTAACATCTACAATACATTGCTATTATCCGACAACTAAATGTAAATAAACATTACTTCTAGTAGCAGTGTGCCTTCTATTTTTCCGGTAATACACCTGAGAAATTTAAAATATCATCGTTAAAATGTGTTTCTTGTTAATATTTCCTACGTATTAAAAATGATTATGAGAAGAACAAGCAATATTGGTATTGAAAGTCAGAAAAAAAAGCATTTAGTAGAATAGTTGTACTGTACAAAGAAAACATGCAATAGTTAGTACTACTGCAGAAACTGAAATATCGACAGAGAGAGAGAGAGAGAGAGAGAGAGAGAGAGAGAGAGAGAGAGAGAGAGAGAGAGAGTACACGGAGGCGACAAGGTAAACATGAAATCGTTCAGTGGAAGAGAAACTATAAATAACTGATCAGCAAACCTCAAGGTCATGAACCCTTTAATCAATATTCGATGAATATTAAAGGCAATACCCAAAACCTGACCTAATGCCAAGGTACATGAAAGGGTGGAAAAAGCAGCTCGAACTCGAGTAAAGCATAACCAACAAATTTAGAGCAGCTTCGGCGATTAAAAGTTTTGCAAAGTTTCGATTAAAATTTGCCGAAGAGTTTGGAACAGCGCAGTGAGAATCAGTTGACTTCCGTGGGTCTTTCTTTTGTCGGAACTTGTGACAAAATATTACAGGGCGATGAAATGAAAATTTGCCAAGGGATTGAGAAGGGGGTTTGGGGGGTAAAAAGACTATTTTATTGAGCAGATGTTTAAAGTAACGGTAAACAACTTGAAGTCATACCAAGCTGAATGATATGAAATAATAGAATGCATAGGATTTCACGGATAATTTGCCGATTCAAAGATATTTTTGACTATGAAAAAAAAAAAAACAGTTGGAAAGCTCTGACAACTAAAAAAAATCAGCAAAGTGGGGTGACATAAACACCGAATCTTTTTTTTTCCCCCAATAAGCCTATCGACTGGAGGTGGAAATAAAATAGCACTTCTGTATTGCTTTAGTTTTCCGTTCACGGCCAAAGTTACGAAAATTTTTTTCACAGTGAACTAGATGCAAATCTTCATTTCCACCAAGCAAATTGGAATGAAAGGGCTGATTAGTGACCAACAGAAAATCTATGCCATTTCCAAAGAGATTTCCACAACCATTATCCAAGTATCTGCCTAGCAAAAATGGGTATTCTTATCAGTGATATCATTACCGTGCTAGGACTTGTCATCTCTGCCGAAGCACCAGAAAAACTACAGCAAGGAAACTTGAAAAAGATGGAGTAAGTTTGTCGTAAAGACAATTTCTCTACTAGCAAAAAGTGAAAACAAAAATCTCAAATATCTACCTGACAGGATCAGAAACACACGCGTCATGCAAATATCCTGGCTAAGAAGATAGCACTGACCAAACCAAACTACTCAAGGTATTTGCTAAGCAGACACCAAGTCATGACGGATTATACTGATTGACTTACTTACAATAACTGTTTTAACTATGAATTACAATCTTGCTCTGATACAATTTCCAAACTGAAATATGGAGGCATATGCATTGTGTACTGTGGAAAATAATTCCTGCAGTCCATGTGTTCCTTCTCTACATACGATTAGGCTTCTTGGAGAGATACCAAACTCTGAAAACATGACCCCCTTGGATTTCCATTTTCTTGTAAAATTCCTCCGCATTATTTCCATGTAGTATTTTCATATTATTCACCAAAAAATACCGCTGGTCTTGAGTTCTGAATGTCCACGAAGGCAAATCAGTTCTGAACTCCAGTCTTCGTGATACGGTGTTTTCCCTAAAATTCACAAGACATTGTCAATATTACTGAAGTTATATCCCATTGTTTACCCATTACAAATCTGCTGCCTCTCCATAGCATAAACTACCTTAACCGATCATTCATTTGGGTATGATATAAATGCTAATGGAAAACTTTCTATTGGTGAATGCTGGAATCGTAACTTGTCCAAAATATACAACAGGGAGACTAAATACACAGGTTTAATAATGACAGTTTATACTTCCCCATACTTTTCGACCTTTCAGTCAACCTCTCTCCAACGACTTTCTGGGTATGGTTGAAACAAACAGAAAATAAGCTTATACATGTGTACGTATATATATACTGTGTGTATATATATATATATATATATATATATATATATATATATATATATATATATATATATATATATATATATATATATATGCTTATACATGTGTACGTATATATACATACTGTGTGTATATACATATATATATATATATATATATATATATATATATATATATATATATATATATATATATATATATATATATATATATATATATATATTATGTATATTATATATATGTATACATATACATATATATGTATGTATATACATACACAATCATGAATTGGTGATGGCGCTCCTGCATCCGGCATTAAATTTCAACTCGGACAAACGAATGGTTTACACTTTAACCCCTGCTGCATCCGATAATATTTCATGCATTTCATGCATGAGCCTGAGCATTCATTCTTTATGCTGATAAACTCAGGTTTATCAACAATTTAGAATATTCAGAAAAATCACGAATGCCTTGAATAATGCTATGAACTGAGTTCTTCCATAAAAGAAAAAAAGAAAAATATGTTTTCTATAATGCAGAACGAAAGATATCCATCAGGTTCAGAATAGAGGATGAAACATATTTAAGAGTTAAATATTTTAACGTTAATTTTTGCTGAAAAATTTTGTTAACAATTCAGTGATTAAAAAAGCCACTGATGACCATTTTATATTTCTACGCAAAAAAAAAAAAGACTTTGTATTCAAATTAAGTTACATTTGTTATCCAGACTTTAAAAAGACTGTTTTGCTTTACTGATACTTTTGATTATGTACGAGTTCTCTGATGCTAGCTGAGAAAAACATTCAGTCAGATGGATCGCAACCAGTTCTCGAAAAGCAACAATACCCGAGATAAAAAATTAAGTTAACGTGGTAATACCTTTCAAGTATGGATATTTACTTTTTGCCGTGGTAGTCGGGAAGCTATCTCTCGAACTGCATGAAAATTCGCAAAGAAATGGAAGTGTCAGAATTAAGCTATAACGCGCGCCGATATATTCTTTAAATTCTCTCGCTCCCTCATACATATTGATAATCTTTTCCCCAACTCTGAAGCTTCTCTTCGATATCAACTGAATTTTTTTTTTCTCGCAAACATTTGATTTTCCACATTTCATTCGTAATCCTTTACACAAAAATGCTTCTGGATATATATCTCCCTGTCGAACTTCTCTCGTCATTCCATTACTGTTAGAAAGCCCTACCTCTTATTCCTTTACACAATAATGCATCCATTAATATTAACAAGTAAAAAATGCGCCGAAGTTTCTTCAACGCAATCGAGTTTTCTGTACAGCGCATAATCAAGGCCACCGAAAATAGATCTATTTTTCGGTGGTCTCGGTATAATGCTGTATGAGCCGCGGCCCATGAATCTTTAACCACGGGCCGGAGGTGGCCTGTCCTATATCGTTGCCAGATGCACGATTGTGGCTAACTTTAACCTTAAATAAAATATAAAAAAAAAAACTACTGAGGCTAGGGGGCTGCAATTTGGTATGTTTGATGACTGGAGGGTGGATGATCAACATACCAATTTGCAGCCCTCTAGCCTCAATAGTTTTTAAGATCTGAGGGCGGACAGACAAAGCCGGCACAATAGTTTTCCTTTACAGAAAACTAAAAGCCTTGCCTCTTACATTTACGTGCAATTTGTCTCTCTTCTATTTGCACATCCTCATATAAGCTTCACTTTCATGGTAAACCTCCTGTTTTTACTACCAAGTATTCTCTATACCCCACAGGTCCGTAACTTTTATACTCTTTATTCCTTTGGTCATATGATTTCTCTGCGTCATTATATAGATTTTTTACCTTTAATATCAACCAGCTCATCCACAATGCTTCTTTTTGGCCTACATTTAAACAACCCTTTACCTATAATGATTGCTATCATACTTGAAAGTTTAAAACTATAATTCCACAGATCCTCCTCTAAACTTATATTATAATACAGAAAAAATTATTTCACTATCTTTGCCCAATTCGAATTCATATTACGGTACTCTTTCCCCAAGAGGCATCTATAAAGGTCTCTTGTGATTTCTATAAACCCCGTTAATTATTATCTCACCATGTTTTGCCTCTTACTATATTTGGGCATCAAACTTCCGGCTCTGTTCCATAATCTTGACATTATTATCAGCCACAAAAAATAATGTTTATCCTTAAAACTACTCAGCCCATTCTACAAAGGTACTTCATTGGATCTAACAATACTCTCTTCAGCTTTTGTATTCAACCCGTTCTTTCTCTTATTTTGCATATTTTTAGTACTTAGTAAGTGTAACTAAAAATGTATTTTATAATTTTATAATTTACATAAATATATTTCGGCATAATTAAGAGTTGCTCTGTACAAATACGGCATATCTATAGCCGCCCTAACCACTGCATTTTTCTCTTCCTATTCATCTCTTCTAACTATATTTTACGTAAGCTCAATTGACTGTTTTTTGCTTGTTTGACTGGGTAACTATTTCCTACTTACACGTGACCAAAATCTCTCACCCGTTCAACTACACTCGTCATACCAGCTCCATTTCTATGCTCTTGTTTTTCTAATCTTCCGCCAAAAAAGGAAATTTCAAATACTTAGATTGTCCAATTATATTTCTTCTCCCTAAACCCAAAGTCTTAACCTCTCACCTCTGTGAGTCAAGGGCGGCTATGTCACCTATTCGTAATCTTCCCTCCGACTCCAATTTGTCCTTTAATCAAGCAGCATTCACTTACATCTCTTCGTTTCACTAAAAGCCTTTCAAATTTCTTTAAAACATTTGCTCCCACTGCACTTTGTCTGTCCGTAAATATTTCCATGGTTATTGATTTAGCTGTTATTATCCGGGAGTATGAAAGACTGCTTGCACAAAAAAGTTCTTGCATTCCTTGCACTCGACACACGCCATGAACATTTATCTCTAGCGAAACTCTGATTTTCATCATATAATTTTTTCTTTGGCTTCTGTAATGCTAATTTCCAAGCAACAAACATTTCTCGGCTGAATTAACACAACTCGGAGAACTGTCCCTTTTTCACAGAGTATATGTATATATAAATATATATATATATATATATATATATATATATATATATATATATATATATATATATATATATATATATATATATATATATAAAATATATATATGTGTGTGTGTGTGTGTGTGCGTGTACATATATATACATATATACATATATACTACGTGTGTATAATGAAAGTGAGGATAGAATATGCCTCACTGAATAAGTATGTATAACGTTTCAACAAAAAGAGACAGCCCAAAATTTTTTTATTACTTCCAATCAGTACAACACCATTAGAAGTTATCAGTCGTTACTGTATATATATATATATATATATATATATATATATATATATATATATATATATATATATATATATATATATATATATATATATATATATATATATATATATATATATATATATATATATATATACTGTATATATATATATATATAATATACATATATATATATATATATATATATATATATATACGAGTATATATCAAATGAAAATAATTTACATTAAAAATGACACCAATTTACAAGACTCTCTATGCCATACACAACAAAGTGACATACGGTCCACTTTCACATCTTAAAATAGAATTCGGTCTCTAATTACAAAAACAAAATATTCTCAATGGATTTTTGATGCCTGCAAAATGATAAAGGCTTATGTTGTCTTTCATAATTCACAGTCGGTCAGACATCAAAAATACTTTTTTTTCAGTGAGGAAACAATTGCTCACTCGATAATCGTCACTGTCGAATCCGGTAAGCAGCTTACGTGAAGATAAATTCTTGGTTAGCATATTCGTTAAAATTGTATCGTTGTGGGAAGCGAATAAATGACTCTTCCTGGGTCATCCTACGTGGTAGCAACGAGATCCCTAATCCCACACAATTGGGAAAATCATGCGGTGAAATCATTTACATCTTTTTTAAATATCTAACATCCTAAAAATATACTATTCTTCCACAACGTATGCTGATTGCCTAACCTCATGTTGGACCATTAAATATGGATTTAGTGGATACTTCGACATCTTTTTTTTATCCATACGCTATAATTCGTTTGATAATTAGTTAAGAATAATGGCTTCTATCCAAAGAACTGAACTAAAACCCTCAGAGGAATACTGATGAATTTCTTAGGTGATACACGCACCTCTTAATGTGACTATTGACTGAGTGAATGAATTAATAAATATCTGACTGAATGAATGAATAAATGAATGCACCTACTTCAAGCAATTATTGGACATTGTATCCTTAAGACGCAAAAAAAATTGCTTGATAACTACAAAAACAATTAATTTTTTTCAAGGAAATCTATCAATAAATCTCCACCTATTGTTCAATCAGACACTTCACATAGTACCACGTTAAAGAGTATGAAGATTACTATATATCGGAACTTTAATAAGGTTGTCTCATCAGTGTGGTGTGTTATAAATTTAGTTTTGAAAAGACTTATAAATATGGCATGACAATCTAATATACATGTATCTGTGTATTTGTGTTTATTTACAGAACATTGATGAGCCTTTGAAATGAAGGTTTTAATTAAACTCCCGGATGCAATTACTTCATCGGCGGATTAATTATTTCTTCGCGTCTTGAACCTTCTAACGCAGATGAATTAGTTTTTACTGCAAATCATGTTACTTTTAACAGTCTATTCCATTCAGTATATCGTCGAACTTTATTTCCCTTCACTCCCCCGTGAGAGAGAGAGAGAGAGAGAGAGAGAGAGAGAGAGAGAGAGAGAGAGAGAGAGAGAGAGAGAGAGAGAGAGAGAGAGAGAGAGAGAGAGAGATTAAGTACAACCAAGCATGCCAAAAGATATTATCAATAGTGTCATCGAATGATGAGTGACGACAATACAGAAAAAGATTTCAGAAGACTACTCATTGTTACATGAACCAAATACGCATTTGATGCTGCCTAGAACACATGCACAATAGCAATCAAAATCTTAAATCGTAACAAGAATATATAGCCACCCTGTCTACTAATTTTTTGAAGTTATGTGTATTCTTTGAAATGTTATTGTCAGTCCGACTGAAGAAAAACTGAAATGTACACGAGTACCAAGTAAATCCCCGTTACTTTATGAGATATGGCAAAACTTCATTAATCGCAAAGCAATAACAGAATTCTAGATTTGTGACAAAGCGCAAATATTATTAAACAGATCATTTCAGAAACTGCTGAATAATGACAAATAGACTCTAGGTAAAAGTTCCACAGAAAAAAAATACAATGGGAGAACTGGCATAAAATTGACAGATAAAAGTCAAAAAGAAACTACAATATTCAAACAGTGGATAGATCAGAAGATCTAATTCGACTGAAGTCCTTAAATAGATCCTGCACCCAAGATCATACCAAAGTATTTTGATACTGACCAAAGAAATGACTCTACAATGAAACACTGGCTAAAATTTATAAAAATAAAATCGACTAAATGGCAAAACGACAAAAAAGAAAGCGACATCGATCCGGAGAGAGGCAATACATCTTATTTTGTAGAGTCCATGCTCGAAGAAAACTTCGCAGATCCAAGCGTTTAAACTTCAAAGTTCGCGTGATAAAGAACTGGACCTGAGTTTGCTTTGGAACAGATGCCAGCTGGTCGAACTGTCCGAACAAAGGCATGTCTCAGAAGCAAACGTAGTGAAAGATTAATGTTATAGATACGCCAGCACAAACAAACATTCTTTTTAGACAAACATACGAGTGCATAAATACAAGATTCCTCGGCATCTAAAAAAAAAAAAATCAAAGATATCCTTGCGTTACGAAGTTTGTAACCAGGCATTTTTTTTTTTTTTTAGTTCCCACGTCGCTCTGAAGAAAAGTACAGAGAGTCCAAGAGAATTAAAATTAGGACCAAAATTGGGGAAAAACACTCCAAATTTCCTGCCTTACACGAACATGAACCACCCATTGAGTGGGAAATTAGTTGGCAACTTGATGTAAAAAATCCTTTAAATTATATTTTTGGTAGACACGTCTAAGAGAACACTAAATTTAAATACTTACTGCACTGGAAAGGAAAGGATACTGATGGCATTGAAACAGCATTGTTCATTTCATCATTACTCCTGGTGGAATGGAACTAACCAGACAGAACTCTCTCTCTCTCTCTCTCTCTCTCTCTCTCTCTCTCTCTCTCTCTCTCTCTCTCTCTCTTTGTATATTCCAAAACAAATACATGGAACCGATATCACTGTGCTACGGCCAAGGGCGAAATAAAATTATATATATATATATATATATATATATATATATATATATATATATATATATATATATATATATGTATATATATATATATTTTTTTTTTTTTTTTTTTTTTTTTTTTTTTTTAAATAAATATTATACCTGCACTACTCGTGAAGTTCTCTTCTAATCCTTCTGTTTACCAAGATATACTTCATTCTTCCTGATAACAATTGCAAGACGTAAAAGAATACAAAACAGTAAAAATCTGCAACACACAATCGCGGAATATAATGGCAAACAAAAACATAACCTCCGTCTTTCCGTGTCGTCCAATTGCTGTTTCTTTGTGCATAAAGAATTTCATATGGCAAAACGCAACGCTTAAAAAAAAATGTTGCAGTTAACCAGCACTGTTCGAAATGAAACTTTTTGAAGTTAGAAGCAATAATTCGCTTTGTTGGTGAAACTGGGTTAGATTCTTTAATATCTTACTCTGCAGCGGCTAGTATTCCATTTGCCACGTAAAATGATAAACGTTCGGTATTGTATACGATTCTGTTGGATTTCGGGTTTTTATGCGATAAAAGTACGACAGAGGTAGTATTGCTGTGTCCTCTTCAAAAATAAAAAAAAAAAGGGCTGGAAAAAGTTAGCATAAAAGAAAATACGGTTAATCCCTCTGTACCAATTCTAGTGGATTTGTAAAAGTGATTGCGATATGTACAAAAAGATATATACACGTACTAATTGGACATACCCAATGGATCTGTATATAGCCTATATATCAGTACACATACACACACACACACACACACATATATATATATATATATATATATATATATATATATATATATATATATATATATATATATATATATATATATATATGTGTGTGTGTGTGTGTGTGTGTGTGTGTGTGTGTGTGTATGTATGTATATATCCACAGCACAAAACGAAGGCAAATTGTGATCCCTATGATATTTCAAAAGTATAGAAAACTAGGTATATTAAAGCACATTTAAATACGAAAATCAGCAGGCTACTTGGTCCTCTTTTTTTTTACTCACATATTATTACTGATCTGGTAATCCATCCAGTCACATAGTGTTCATATGCCCAGGATGGGGCAAGTCGTCCTTAGCAGAGCAATAATTTATGTACCAAATTTCCTTGTCGGTTTACGAGAAATTATGCAAAATATCTATTGAGTGTCTACTTTCAGTAGAGGTCTAAATGACTTAGAATCCTAGAGTCTTCCTAGATACCAGTTACTACAACAAAATGTGTCCAAACTAAATAATCTAATGGTAAAATAATGTTATTATAAATCAATATTGTATACTTATATACACCACTAGAGCACAATGTAAACTAGCCTACATTTCTCTCTGGTGACGAGAATGCTTCATTTCATAATAGCCTCTGCTGCTAAGCGCTGTCTTATAAGTTTCGAGCCACTAAAATTGCAATCTATAATAGTGTGAATATAAATAATAACTTGTCTTTTACATATTATCTTATAAGTTACGAGCTACTAAAATAGCAATCTATCAATAGTGTGAATACAAATAATAACTTGTTTTTTGCACATTGTCTTATAAGTTACGAGCTATTGAAATAGCACTTTATAACAGTGTAAACATAAATAATAACTTGTTTTTTTTACACATTGTCTTATAAGTTACGAGCTACTGAAATAGCAATCTATAATAAGGTAAATATAAATAACAATTACACATTGTTTTATAAGTTACGAGCTACTAAAATAGCAATCTATAATGGTGTAAATATATATAATAACTTGTTTTTTTACAAATTGTCTCATGAGTTACGAGCTACTGAAATAGCAATCTATAATAGCGTAAATATAAATAACTACACACTGTCTTATAAGTTACGAGCTACTAAAATAGCAATCTAAGTATAAATGTAAATAATAACTTGCTTTTTACACATTGTCTTATAAGTTACGAGTTACTGAAATAGCAATCTATAACAGCGTAAATATAAATAACAACTACACATTGTCTTATAAGTTACGAGCTACTAAAATAGCAATCTATAACTGTAAATATAAATAATAACTTGCTTTTTATACATTGTCTTATAAGTTACGAGTTACTGAAATAGCAATCTATAACAGCGTAAATATAAATAATAACTACACATTGTCTTATAAGTTATGAGCTACTAAAATAGCAATCTATAACTGTAAATATAAATAATAACTTGCTTTTTATACATTGTCTTATAAGTTGCGAGTTACTGAAATAGCAATCTACAACAGCGTAAATATAAATAACAACTACACATTGTCTTATAAGTTATGAGTTACTGAAATAGCAATCTACAACAGCGTAAATATAAATAACAACTACACATTGTCTTATAAGTTACGAGGCACTAAAATAGTAATCTATAAATAATAACTTTTTTTTTGCACACGACTTCTAAGTTACGAACTTCTGAAATAGCAATCTATAAAACTGTAAATATAAATAACAACTCTCTTACATTAATTTGTAATAGATCTGCCTCGCTTGGATATAACTTAAAAAGCAACACAGAAAAATGCCAATCGTTCACCTCCTCATAGTGAAGCGTGGCCGAATTTCATTTCCCTCGTGCCATTAATCTTTAATGAATCCACTGCAGCAACATATGTGAACGAAACCGTATTTGATGAAGGGAGGATAGAAATTCCACACAACGGTGATAAATGGATCGCACTCGGCATATAACTGCGGGGCTTCTGTCAAAGAAACTTATCATCTATTTTTTTTTTAAATTTGTATACCGAAGTCATAAAATATTGGTCTTTTTTATACTGTTTTATTAAGCTTGCTTTTTTGTTTATTTGTTTGTTTGTCTCGGTCAAATCTTGTAGCTCAATTTTCGACCTGTTCTCTTCGTCCGATGGACTTGAAATTTTCCATGGTTACTCAATCCCGGTGACAATACAACCTTACACAATCAGTAGGTCAGCAGTGACCTCTAGTGACCCTTCAGTGACTCATAGTATCTCAGGATTTGTATGAAATTCTTCGGATTTTTCACAGCTTATTTGAATCGGTAAATAACTCTACGGATTTTTCAAACCTTCTCTCGCTCGACATGATATCAATTTCGTTAGCTACAATTATAAATCAGTTACAATTTCTATCAAAACTAAAAATTATGAAATTAAAAAATATAAAAAAATATTTAACACACTTTTATTAAAATGCACTAAAAAATGAAAAACAAATTTTCTGAGACACACCAGGATTTTCTTCCAATTAATCATGTCTACAAAAATAAATATAGTTATTTTCTTGTAGCGTTTCCTTCCATGTTTGGCGCCCAGGCTTTTATTTTTGTAGACATGATTAATTGGAGGAAAATCCTGGTTTGTCTCAAAAATTTTATTTTTTACTTTTTAGAGCATTTTAATAAAAGCGTGTTTTAAAGAAAACTTTTTATGTATTTTTTTTATTTGTTGACCCAACTCATAAGGTATTAATCTTAACTAATAGTTTGTAGGTGCTGCAAAAAAAAATTATTGTTAAGTTTGCTTCACGTTTACTGAAACAAAGACGGCTCTCAAGTGTATCGTTTCCTATTAAAAAATATTCGTTATATGAAAGGCCTCCTGCACAAAGGCAAGAAATACTCAGTAAATAAAATGTGCAAAAATTATAACTATGATGAAGCGGCATTCCAAATTATAAGACTCCAATCACTTCCGAATTCTTTACATATGACCAACTAGATAAAATTTCAAGCTTCATATGTACAGAAAATAAAGTTTATTTTCAAATTCCACTTTGAATTTTTATCACACTGAAATACATTGCAACTGTTTCTGAATAACTGTATAATCTAAACAACTGTATAATCTAAACAATTGTATAATCTAAACAATTGTATACTCAAAACAATTGTATGATCAAGCTCAGTATAAATTTTATTGCTGCTAAAATAACATTACTGTAAGCACATTTTTTTTTTACAGAGATATGCCTAAAAAAAAAGGGATGAAAAACCCCTAATTCTCAAGTGGAACAAGTCTCACAGAACAGGGAACTTTTATTCAGTTTCTTTCAAGCCCATCATTGGGCTCTACTAGATTAATTATAATTGTCACGCTCGGAATTTAATCCAATTACCCCTCCCTACATTTTTAATTTGGTTTTGGATAGAAGGAAGGGCGCTGCTTAATTGATTATATTTAGCATATTTACTCCCGGTACTACAGCGTTGGTTGTTTTCTACTACAATGCTGTAAAACAGCACATACATATACATACATACATTATATATTCATATACATAATTTATATATATATATATAGATAGATAGACAGATAGATAGGTAGATAGATAGATACATGTACATAAACATATATTCAGTATATATATAATGTGTGTATACATATATATACATTATATATACATAATGTTTATATAAAATGTGTATATATATATTAGCATAATTGTGTTTATATACACACACACATACATTATATATCTATGCTCGATATAAACAAACACATTATCACAAACACAAGCGAACGCACACCAACACATACATAAAGGCGCTCTCCTACGTACCGACGCATGCACAGTGCACAGAAAAAAGCACATAAACAAACAACAAACAAGAAAGAAAACAAAAAAAAAACACAAACTGACTGCCACTCTGTCGTTTTTCCAGCGATAAGAAAAGGCGTTCGGAGTGCGGGCAGGTATCTTCGACTCCACAAAATAAGCTTTTATTGGAAACCCATTCCTCCACTGAGATATTGGGGAAAAAGTAAAATAGATAGAATCGCGTGGTAACCCTAAAAATGACAAGGGGAGTCAGCCTCTGATAATGAATGTAGAGATAAGGAAAAAAATAAAAAAAAAAAAAATGTGCGAAGGTAAAAAGGGATGCTAAGAGTTGGAAGAATAAAATGAATGATGATGAGATAGTAATGCGGATATACAGGAGTCGCTGGAATGGTGATTCGGGAATTGCATAAAACTGTGGAAAAGAGATATACATAAATAAGTGTGTGTGTGTATGTGTGTATGTATGTGTATATATATACACACATATATGTGTGCGTGTGTGTCAGAAACTGCATTAGCAAACTACTGTTATCAGATTATATCCCAATACTTTTTCATTACTTTTTCTGTCTTCCCTCTCTCTCTCTCTCTCTCTCTCTCTCTCTCTCTCTCTCTCTCTCTCTCTCTCTCTCTCTCCTTTTACTTACCCATCGATCAAAAATTACTGCTGCTCCCAAGTTTGAATAATGATTTAAAATAAAGGTAGTGTTATAGTCATACCAAAACACTCTCTTTGTTTATGAAATATACTTTGATCACTGTGAAAGAAGTAAATACATTAGAATAATTTTGTATTAGGTCTCAGGATAACAAATTAGTTCAAACAGAGGCATAATCGTCTTTACATTCAACTTTTCTAAAGTTAAACCTTATCAAAAGTAATCACAGTACAGTTTTCATTGTTTTTCCTCTTTTCTCCTTCAACTATGTTATAAATTAGTATTTATGCATATACAGCATTATTGGTAAATGTGATACCATCGGTAGCAGGTTTAACAAAACTGGTCTATACAGAAAATGGTGTTTAAAAATCAAGGGGAGGATATAACTGTGAATGCGCACACAATCAAATACAAACGTCTGTGTATTTATACAATGTAGTAAACTTTTACATCTAAGGACACATTTATAAGAAAATGACCACACACATTCATTTACAGAGTGACAATCCACAAAAGGATATACAAATAAGAATTCGAACACAAAGGGACACGCACTTTTAATGAGGACACACGTTTCAACGACACGGACAGATATACAACTATAAACACTCGTACAGACACACGTCAAGAGGCTAAAGACAAAATATACAATGAGACATAGAGTAATATACAAATCAATGCGTTCAAGCAATGGAATTTACAAATATACACACAGCACACCCAATCGACAACTGCGACATGCAATCTTGACTCATTAAAGCCCCAAGCCCTTGAAATCCGTCTGAACAGACGAACGCAGCCAATCCTTGAGCAACAATCCTATTCGAAATCCTCACAAGCGTTTTCCTCCCCCATCCCGGCGCAACAATATTACTGCCCGCCCTTACGATCAATATCAATCTAATTTGCCAAATTTGACAACAAAATGAAAAATTTCATTTGCATAAAAACAACGGGGAATAAATTAGCATGATTTCAAGGCCTTCGATGCAGATGCAATTATTTGCCATCGCAACGAGTTTTACTAAATGGAATTCTCTGTACCCCGCTCATCTCATGCTAATCATCAAAATAACAATGGCCCTTTGCAACTCGTTTTCATCTCTTCCCTAATTATAACTTTGGCCTCATCTATCTAGCGTCTAGACCCAAACTCGAAGGACATAATGAGCTCATTTATCCACATGCAGGTTTGATACACACGCAGTTTTGCTCCTCTGTTTCTCGGGAAGACTCGTGTCTGCATCGTGCATAGATGAAGGCATAGGGAAATAAAATTTGCGACTAATATATTAAAAAAGGTAAAGCGGGTGAAATTCATGTGACAATGACTGCAATAAAAAATCATGACTACACAGGACTCGACAATAACCAAAACACTTTAAAAAAAAATGACATTTTAGGAACAGACTAGTTTGTATCACCTTTCAACATCATTATTAGTTATATATTACCATAAAATGAAATAAGGGGATTGCTTCCATAATGTAATTAAGGGATTACTGATATTAGCATATGAAAGACTCTTCTACTTTCTCGAAATAAAACCAGTCAAATATATTTATCGGAAAACGAAGTGCTTGAAAACTTTTGGAAGTTCCTAGGTTATATATATTTGCAAGAAAAGGAGACACGCTATGCATTAACACGCAAACTAAGAGACCTTAATAGAAAAGAAGCCAAAGAATTCTTACTTCAAAATCAAATTGATATTTTCCTCAAATTGATATTTTCCTCAAATTGATATTTTCCTCAAATTGACATTTTCCTCAAATTGATATTTTCCTCAAATTGATATTTTCCTCAAATTGATATTTTCCTCAAATTGATATTTTCCTCAAATTGACATTTTCCTCAAATTGATATTTTCCTCAAATTGATATTTTCCTCAATTTGATATTTTCCTCAGTGTGCTTGAGATGAATAGAAAGTAAGCCTTCAAACTCTTGAGAGACAAAGCAAAAAGATGTGTAAATCCAGTTCATCTTATCATCAATACGAAACTTTGTTTCTCCTGTCTTATTTCTTATCAAAATTAAGCCTAATAATGTTTTAATGTGTAAACGTAGTTACAAAAGAAGAAGTTAGCCTGAAACTTGTTCATTTTAGAAAGCAAAAGAGATCCTCTAGCAATGATGAAATATTTATTCTTAAGCGGAGGACTTCCATTATACACATATAATCAAATAACTTTATTAAGGCACTGTTTAACTCTCCCCTTTGAATATTAAATTAAGGCATTCCGTGCGGAATAATTCTAAGATATGAATAATTCATTGCAATAAACCAACGATTATCCATTTAATACAAGCCAGCCTGATGAATACAGAAATGCATACATGCATAACAAGTACAAAATGCGCCGAAGCTTCTCCGGCGCAATCGAGTTTTCTGTACAGCCGCTACAGCGTATAATCAAGGCCACCGAAAATAGATCTATCTTTCGGTGGTCTTGGTATAATGCTGTATGAGCCGCGGCCCAAGAAAATTTAACCACGGCCCGGTGGTGGCCTATCCTATATCGTTGCCAGAAGCACGATCATGGTTAACGTTAACCTTAAATAAAATAAAAACTACTGAGGCTAGAGGGCTGTAATTTGGTATGTTTGATGATTGGAGGGTGGATGATCAACATACCAATTTGCAGCCCTCTAACCTCAGTAGTTTTTAAGACCTGAGGGCGGACAGAATAAAGTGCGGACGGACGGGCAAAGCCGGCACAATAGTTTTCTTTTACAGAAAACTAAAAATGAACGTAACTGCAGATAAAAAGCTGCAAGGTCAAAGAGAAATACAGCAGCGACATAATCATTATCACTAACATTGGACGAATTTGCCTTCTTCAGCCAGGAACTGCGAGCTACAAGGAACCGGCTATCCTTTACAGTAACCAATTAATCCTTCATGAATTCTGCTACATCAATGAACAGTCAAATTTTCGGAATGGACCCCAGTCACTGGCAATCAATGGGTGCAAAGTCTCCTGATTTATGAAAACTGATGAGCTAAAAATAGGAAACTGAAACGTTAAGAAACCTCACTCAAATTAGAAAAATGCAACAGGCAGAAAATGCCTCGAGACACAAAGACTGGTCATCTGAGCTGTTTGTGAATTCCGGTGGAAAGGAATGAGAAAAGAAAGACTAGATGGGGGATATTCGTATATCCATTCATTAAGAGCAGAAGGAATTGCAACAGAAAGAGTAGGCATGGTCTTGCAACAAGTGCAGGTAAAGCACTGCCCAGCCAAGAGAGCAGTGAGCATTAATACCCTATTTGCAAGATTTAAATAAAAAAGGGTGCAATAAGAGTATTATAAGACATAACACAAATTTTATACAGAACTGCAGAATATTTTAGATGAAATAACAAATACATTGACATGAATGCAAAAGTTGACAGGAACAATGAGGACATGGAGGATTTAAAGGGCATGGATTCGTGGGATAGATTTGCACAAACGAAAATGGAGGGGAATTTATGTAGTTTTTGTGATCCAAATATTCTCATAATTGCAGGTAACCTTTCTCAAACTGTTATAAATAATGTACCAATTTATGATCAGATGCTTATAAGATTTCTCGAGTTGAATTGGCTTTTAAGTATATATAAATAAACAAAATGTTTTGGAGATAAAAAAAAAAAGAAGTCTGTCGATTTTAGCCCTCCATAGAAAGAGAAATATTCCTGTAAGTTTTGTTTTCTATTTCCTATCCCTACTTGTTTTCTCTTGGGAAGGGAAAAACCAATACCAATCTAGGAAGAGGGTGGGCAGGAAAAAAGACTATTCGCAACACTATTTGCTTCGTGAATTGCTGTTATCCGCCGATTTATATCTAATATGATCTCATATCACACAACAGAAGCTTCTATTTATATGCTAATATCTGTGCTCCCCCAGACCACCGCTGCCGTGCCTCCCCCTCCCCTCCTCCCGTTCCTGCTCAGGAAAATCTTATCCTAAAACCGACCTGCTTCGTCTTACTTTAATTGGAACAAGCTCCATCTTCTTCCCACCTGAATATCAGTATTCTTATCGTGGACCTTCTAATGAACTCCAGGTACAGAAAAAGGGGAGGTACAAAAAAAAGGAGGGGGTGGGGAGAAGAAATCAAGTACGAAAAAGGGGAAAAAGAAAGATAAGTTTACGTGCAATGTGCATAAGAGTTACAAAGTTTCGATTTGAAAATAATTTAATTCTGGGCTCATTCTGCATCTAACAAACATTTCCATGATTCGTCAAAATTTAATATTGTAAAATATCAAAAAGATGATGCTGTTTTTACGATTCCAGGAGGAGTATTTTAACAAATCTAAAAACATGAAAGCTTCGTGCATCATATCCAAAACAGTCAACAACAATATCACCCATATTTTGAAGTTTCCCTGATGTTGACATCAAATGAAACTGATCTCCATCAAAAGAATGTCATGCAATGAAACTTAGTAAAAATATAAAAAAAAGAGGTGGTTTTAAAGCTGTACTAGTTCAAGATATGCAACTCGGCACATCCAGGCTAATACCATGACATCTTTATCCCGTATAATTGTACAAATATCAAGTTTGAAAACACTGGAATTGTTACGCATGGGTTTATGACAGTATTAGGTCGTTCTCATCTCCCAACACCTTACCTTGATTTTGATTAAACCATGTTAATTGACGTAGCCAAAATAACAGATTGCAATCTTAAGGTTGAGCTCAAAAGAAAACCTTCCAAACCATGTTATCAAAAAGGAAAGAAAAGAAATGTCTCAAGACTACCTCAGAGAAATAAAATTTTTTGTTCAGCTATAAAGCGTTAGAACTCTGGAACTCATTCGAAATATCACGGAGCAAACAAATCAAAAAGGCTTTTATACAATGAAATAAAACGACACTTGTAATCACCCCAAGTGACCCAGCAAGCGACAGATTGTCCATCAAGAAAATTCAATCAAAATGGGGGACAGACTTCTTCTGGCGACATACTGCTGTGTTGGGTTTCACAGTTTCATCTTTCTAACGAACATCTATCCCCACAGCACTGATTCCCGTTGGAATTTGGGTCATCGCGCAGCTGAATGTCATTGCAACATACAAATACAGTTTAGACGTTTACTCAAGTGTAAAACCTTTAAATTCTAACTCGTAGCAAATAATGGTCACCTCTGAGGTACACTGAAATTCCACTATTGTTTCAGCACTTTAAAATTTCTGTTCTCCTGAAGGAAACTAATACAAACTTCAAAATTCGACAATCATTAAATTTTCAAGGATTTATTTCGTCGTACGATGAGATGAAATCATCTCACAAATCTGAGAGCTCTCGTGACATTCCAAAATCATTTCGATCCTCTCTCTATTTAATGTAGTTCTCGCTCCATGACATTTAGTAACAGTGAAAACATATAAGGATGAGAGTAAATCCATCATGCCTTCTCGCCAGTACAGAAACAAATATCCCCTCACGATGCTCTAATCTCAGAGGGGTAAATCCTTTAGAAGCAGCAATAAGTAAAATACAACAAAATCTAAATAAAAATACCTTCACGTATAATAATAATCACAAAATAATAATCTTGTTTATTATCAAGACCACCGATGTCAAGTCTCTGTCTCTTAATGAAGTAAAGAATTCTGGACGGTTCTTGAGCCGATTCAATAAAATCATTCGTGCATTACAGCCCAAGAGTCAAGCAGCTGATTGGTACTTATCACGTTATTGCAAATTCCGCAGATGAACAACAAAGCAGTAATGAAAATAAGTTATTTCTGAGGGGGACACCAGGACATTCCAGGATAATATTACCTAAGGGACTCCATATGACGTGAGCTTAGAAGATGGACAAATATTGAAACATACGTATGGTTGCTATAGAGCACAACATTAATAGCACTGAGGTGACTCATTAAAAATTCAGATGGAAGAATAAGCTACCAGGTGAAAGAAGGAAGAAAAGAGATTTCAAGAGGGTAAGTCAAGCCTAAGGAACAGAATAAATATCGGTCGAGGAAAAGGTGGCTTCTTCATTTTCTTAGCTAAACCATTACTACATGAACTGGGAGAGGAGCAACTGAATATACCGCACGAACAAAGACAATATCTATAACCATTTACGAATACTGGATTACCTTTTCTATACGAACGTGATAACGCAGTACAGAAAACATTCGTCATAATCTTGGCATTAAGAGATAAAGCCCTATAAAAGCGTAATACAGACGTACGTAAATTACTTACCAATATGGTTCGCAATTTCTAACAGCAATACTGAAAATCTAAAGTAAGTGACAAGTGAAGGTTAACCTCATTCTCACATGTTTAGCGCTGGTTCGAATCCTGTCACGGGCGTCAGAGTCTTCCAGTTCGTAGTGACAGGCATATCTATAAAGGGTGGAAATACCGAGAGGTCAAGAGTTCATTGTGGCTATTGCAAGTGTCCATACGTGTGTGTGTGTGTGTGTCAGTGTTTTATTCTTTATCTGTCACTGTAGCGACCACAAAGCGAATAAACGTCCTTAAATAAAAGCAGGATTGTGTTTGATATTTATATGGAAGGAGTAACAGCAATAGTCTTTACAGCAAGTCTGTCCATTTCTGTTCTTTTAAAGCACACAGCAATCCGCTGACTTTTCGCGCTAATTTTATCATGCATACGGTAATCTCTAAATCCCTTCGTGTTCCATGGCCTCCTGTTTGTACGGCAGTAGAGCATGAAGGTGCCTACCGTTGTCATTGTATCCTGAAGCTAACTCCTTATCAGAGCATACAGCTGAATGATTCACTTACAGTTTTCAATAGCATCGAAGATCCTAGTACTTTAAAAGAAGCTGGTAAAATGTGAGAAAATCTTTCTTCACAAATGACCTGAACACAGTACACTTATACTGCATGAACAGTTCCTACAGAAATGAAATCAAGTTTCTCAAAACTCAATTATTATAAATTTATTTTAATTCTCCCTGAAGATGTAATCTTAATAACCGAAAATATGTAAGTAATAATTTTGTGTTAAGTATAAAACTGCTATAGATAAAAAAGAAAGTAAAAGAGTTTATATTAATAATAACAATCACTGCTGTTACACTAAAGAAATATCAGACATTTTTACATCTAGAAAGTAATGCGAAAGAATATAATGCCGAAAAGTACACAATAAAAAGACATAACAATAACAATCCTTTCTTATTAAAGGCAGTGCAGTGAACTCCTTTCCCCTGTATACCAATACAGTCTTTTCTGTTCGGGTACACAGGAGTATGAATGTGTGTGTGTATGTGTCTGTGTGAGAGAGAGAGAGAGACAGTATACCATTATAGTCTTTCCTGTACGTATGTGTATGTATGAGAGAAAGAGAGAGAGAGAGATAGTATACCAATATAGTCTCTCTTGTTCAGGTACACAGGTGTACGTATGTGTATGTATGAGAGAGAGAGAGAGAGAGAGAGAGAGAGAGAGAGAGAGAGAGAGAAACCTTTCTCAAGTACATATATGTATAAAAACATAAAAACATAAAACAAAAACAATACACCCATTTGCAGACCGAAGGGGGAGAGAGAGAGAGAGAGAGAGAGAGAGAGAGAGAGAGAGAGAGAGAGAGAGAGAGAGAGAGAGAGAGAGAGAGAGAGAGAATTTCACAAGTATATGTATATATAAAAGTGTAAAATCATAAAACAAAAACCCATTTGTAGATCCACAGCAGCAAATACACAAAAAATTACCGAAATGCAAAAGCAAATCTCAGATAGCTACATCGTCTTGTATGTATTTACCTAAAAAAAAAAAATCATTATGCTTAGACTCACCGTACACTATGGGAGATGTTTGCCTCTCCCCCTCTGACGAAAGACAAAACTTTCTTCAAAATCGTGACGGCATATTCATCAAGCAGCAGGCCTCAGACTGCTACAGTCTCTTTTCATTAGGGGCTCTTCTGGAAAACAATGGATCCCGGAAGAAAGAGAGCGGTAGAAACATAAAAGGGGGGAGAGAGAGAGAGAGAGAGAGAGAGAGAGAGAGAGAGAGAGAGAGAGAGAGAGAGAGAGAGAGATTATCTCAGTACATTCTGTTCGACTTGGAATATTTATGCTACTAAAAAGTCATAGCTTTTAAGACGGATTTT
>NC_089788.1:71805219-71820219 GCF_040412425.1 Macrobrachium rosenbergii | reverse complement strand
TGTTACCGTTCTCCACGGGTCTAGTGATTCCTCGCGGGTGAAAAAGGAATGGGCGACTAAAAATAACAGCCAGATACATACACTGGATGCGTTAAATGCAAAGCGAAACAGTATCAGGATACAACAGTAAATATTCCATCTATACACACACAAAAACACACACATTATATGCATATATATATATATATATATATATATATATATATATATATATATATATATATATATATATATATATATATATATATATATATATATATATATATATATATATATATAAGAAGATGAAAGAGAGCTTCAGAGGAAGTAATTATAGACAGAAGAATTAATGAACAAATGAATCTTCAAATAAAGATATTGGTTGAAATTAATGCAATCCAGGGTCGATGGAGTGAGTATTTCAAGGGTTTCTTAAATAAAGAGGATAAAAAAGGTGGCAGAGTTGATAATATAAATGCTGAGAGTGTTTGTGGAAATGACTGTGGCTGACTTGGATATGGACCATATGTTTGGATGAGGGGGAAGGTTCTGAAAGAATAATTTTCTATTGAATACGTTTAAAGGTAATATAAGAGTTAGTTGTAAGAACTGAACGGACATGAAATTACTAAATATACCAAATAAGGTGTACGGCAAAATTCTGATTAAAAAGGAAAAGACAAATGACACAGGAACTGAGCTAAGACTAGGCAGAATATGTGAGGATCGAGTGTTCCAAGAACTTGTGTGAGGCATTTTAATGGAAAGGTAAAAGCTACAAGTGGTATACATGGACCTAGGAGAAGCTTATGACCGAATCAATCGAGAAGTAAGTTTTTACGATGGAAGTGAACCATAGTTTAGAATATCAAGGAGGGTTTGTTAGGTCTCCGTGGCTGTTCAGTATTTTTCTGAATGAAGGATTGTGTGAGTTCAGAAAAAGGACAGTGCGTGGGTGCAAAATTGATGGATAAAAAAATGGGCAGTGAATGGGATGTTAACTATTGAATTTTTGTGTGTGGTTCTGAATAAGAACAGTGAAGAAAACTGCAGAAACTAGTGGAAGAATTAGTGTTTGCAAGAGTGGATAATGCAGAAGTGGTTGTGGGAAGTGGACGAAAAGACCCAAAAATGGTTAACAGAAAGAAGACGAGAGAGATATAATGGAAAGGAAGGGTCCTGTTAGCTCTAGAAGGGTGAATGGAATACTGCTACTGATGAGCCTTCTGTGTAAGTATATGAAATGGGTAACGT
The DNA here is from genome assembly GCF_040412425.1 of Macrobrachium rosenbergii. Classification (NCBI taxonomy): domain Eukaryota; kingdom Metazoa; phylum Arthropoda; class Malacostraca; order Decapoda; family Palaemonidae; genus Macrobrachium; species Macrobrachium rosenbergii. The sequence continues at coordinate 71,818,986 of NC_089788.1, read as the reverse complement.
TGTGGAAATCTTGCTGCAGAACGATTCAGGAGTCAAAGTAGGGGTGTAGCAGTGACCAAGGTGCTTTTTGTTTCTCTAGGGGCACTCTCTGTTGGGGAAACTGTGTAACCTTGATAAGAGAGAGAATGAGAGAGGGAACTGAAGAGAGAACTGAATATTGGAAAGCTTATTACAAATAACAGATAGCCGTGCACCATTAAAGGACGCTTCCAACAAAGCCATTTGCTTTAAGTCTTGCACATATATAACTTCAGAATTAATTACAGTTTTCAGTAAGTCTGTAGCGATGAAGCTGTTAGCCCCTGCATTTTTTCTTTACCCCAGCTCTCGCTACTACCGCCCCACACCTGGGTCGACTGGTAAGCGGCAAGCCTGGATCATACCAAGGTGCCTTCCTAACTCGATCTAAGCCCTCCACCACAGTTAAGAATCCTGAAAAGCGTTATCCTGACTCTCAGCTTGCATTCGGGGATAAGGCTGCTTTCCCATGTACGTCTGCACCCTACTGCAAACCATGTACTGTAGTACAGCCAACTAACAACCAAATACCTAACGCCCTTTTTTACGCCAACCGAGGCGCAATGGGTTTTAAAGGAACGTGTCGCATCGCTCAGTCCTCGCTCGTATTTGAACACAGGTTCTCCTCCCATTGGGACGAGGATTGTCACCACTCGACAGTGCTTGAATGTTAGTTTGTTTGTGTTCCTGAGTTTCCATGGGATATGTCATGACGGTATATGAGTCATGCTCGCTTAAACATAAGGAAAAACCAAGAAAAACATGCATACATACAGTGAATGAAATTATACGGAAATAAGTAATCTTATAATACCTTTGGCACTCGGAATAATAATAATGTGTGAAATGTCACTCAATATGATCAGCCTTTAAAAAAATGAACAAATTAATAAAAAAAGATTTAGTAGGTGAAAATATATCGTCAAAAACTTAGTTCGTGAGAGAGAGAGAGAGAGAGAGAGAGAGAGAGAGAGAGAGAGAGAGAGAGAGAGAGAGAGAGAGAGAGAGAGAGAGAGGAAAAAGTTCAGAAATTACAAGCATAATAAAAATATTACTTTTACCAAAGCTACATATTTTATTACAATACAGCATTTTATTTCTTTACACTGATTCATATCAAATAAATCCAATAACTTTCACATCACTTACATTTGCTGAAAAAATGTCAATCAACATGCTGGTTACTCAAAATACATTTAAAAACAATATAAGAGACGCCATAAAATCAAATTGAAATCCTTACTTTACCTGAAGCATCACAATGGAAAAAAATTCTGAGTTGTAATAAGATATGCAGCTTGGTTAAAAGGTTTTCATTTAAATTATGAGGATACTCCCTGCGCTTTCCTCCATGAATTGTTATTTTCAATTATAAATTAAAATAAGTAACCACGCAAAACTATACATTATTGCAAAAATTGCAATAATCAAGTAAGCAAAAACTGAACCTCGAGAAGAAATGAAATAAGGTTAAATTACTGATTAAACTAGTTCCTTTTGATTCCAAGGTGTAAGACAAAGGGAAAACGCAGCCAATTTATTTACGCCCAGCAAAGTGAAGAATTCGATCTCTCTGAGGCAAAAGTCTGAAATATCTTGCATAACAAGGAGACAGTGTCCAAGTAAAAAATAAGAGCAAATGGCTGATTACACTTTATCAAACAGAAGTCAAACTTGACTGGGAGAGTAAACACACAAACAGGTAAAAACAGCGACGAAGTCACTTAACTCCAGAGCTCTTCTGGTGAACAGCCTTGACAGACAAAGAGAGAGCAAGTCATAATTTAGCGAAAATAGCTGGGGATGGTTGGAATCTCTGAAAAAAATATACAAGGCTGAATCATTAACCACAGACCGCAAAGGAAAAAAATGCCAATGAAAAAGGATATTGGTTTGGGGGGAAAATACCGAGAAATGTTGTGAGATTGAGGAAAATGGCAAATTTTGCGCTATTTATATCAACAGATATAAAGTGCAAAAGAATAAAACGCTCCTTACATAAAGAGGATTTAATCCATAAGCAGGGAATTTGGCTACCAATGCTTCTTTCCATCCATTAGAAATATCAGGGTGATCATTATAAATTTTTCGCACCCTGCAAAATAGTCACCTACCTTCTAGAGGCCGCGCTGACAAATTATAAGAAGACGATTAGAATTTCAGTTCCACATGTTTGAAAAACGAAAGAATCGGTGTATTATAGCATTTCATAATGGCATTACTCTCCCATAATTTCCAAGAAATAAGCATCCATATCTGCTAGGAAGACTGTGCCACATTTTCACAAAGAATAAAAAGGAATGGAATACCTCGCGTTCTATGGTAACCAGTAGTGTTATCGGTAGCCTCCACTACTTCAGCATGAGTAGACACGTAATCCTCTTCGGAAATGGCTTAAGTTCCGGGACACACAGTACTGAGACCAAACGTGGAACTAGCTTTCAATATATATGAATAGAAGAAATAAAATCATATACAACATTCTATATGAATAGGAGAAATAAAATTATGCAATATTATTAGATTCACTGGGAAATAGAAAATGTTAGAACATACGAGGCTATCTATTAACAGTGTAGACACAAGAAATAAAACTACCAGTGTAAAATAACAGCTGGTAATTAATACTAATACCCAAAGCAGCTTAACGAGACCACTAAGTCGCATATCCAGACTACCGCAGGACTTACCTGAGACTTGGTTTAAAAGCAAAGTTAAAACTGGGACGAGGTTAAGTTCAAGTTGAACAGCTAAGTGTTAAAAGATCAGTGAGAACAGACGACATGTGAAAAGACAGAAGAGAACGCTGCTGGAAGGAATATTACAGAAAATACCAGCCTGAAGGGACATGACTGCCGAGGAAATTATTGTAAACAAGGCGATTAAATGAAGTAAAGAAGCGCAGAATTATAAGGAGAGAGAGAGAGAGAGAGAGAGAGAGAGAGAGAGAGAGAGAGAGAGAGAGAGAGAGTAGACAAGGATTATGAATCATCTGGAATTTCTCAAATCGAACACCAGAGGGCAAAGAACTGAAGATTGCCGAACATAAACAACAAAGTAGACGTGAAAAACCTGTGGCCGATCAAAAATACTATGACTTGTGACGGTTATTTCAGAAACTAGTCACGTAAATAGTTCACAGGCACGTGAAGGAACATCTACCACTATTAAACGAAATTCTGACACTGTAAACCACTGTCAGACTGACGTTTTGATTGATGTACAAAATGGTTTCGTCCAATCTCAGCTGGTTACAAAGAAGTAATTCGGATTACAACACAAATAGTATACGGAAGCTTTTCTATTTGGACGATAGACAAAAGAAAATCCGAGGGCATTCGTGGCGGGGCAACTTAGCTGTCAGTCAAACAAGACAAAGAAAATTATCTAAATTTGTCGGGAAATAGTGCACCATCCCCTTAATATTAAACATTATATTCCACCTATAGCAGCAATCTGTAATATTCTCCGTTTCAGCAGATTATTTTTTACGGAAGCTGAACCAAGGTACTTAAAGAACGCAATACAGAAATATTCATATATACTCATCTTAAAGGAATAAAACCTGTGATAATGAATTTTAAGAATTCAGGAACTTTATCTGCGTTCCATCAGCTTTAATATGGGAAAAAATACATAATCATTCCCAAATGAATTAAAATCAACAAATAATAAAAATAATCATGATGGCGTCGCGAACTGGTTGTGGTTGCTATGAATAAGGGAATAAGGTTAGCGTAGACTATTTCTGCGTATAATACATTTAACAGAGGGATAGTTATGCGTTTCAAAATACACAAAAATGGAATCAAATAAAATACTAATTCATTGAGTCCTCAATATTTGAAATTCCAGATTAAGCCACCATTGTCTTTTCTCCCTATCGCGAAAACCAGGGATACGTATTTCAACACATTCAACATCAAAACATATTACTGTTAGAACAAGGAACGTCCTTCCCAGCTGACAATCTCTCTCTCTCTCTCTCTCTCTCTCTCTCTCTCTCTCTCTCTCTCTCTCTCTCTGTTGTTTCCATTACGTCTTTCTCGCAGTATCATACTTGGTTTGTGTACATATATGCATTGCAATACATCTCTCACGAAAAGCTTTATCCTCTCTCTCTCTCTCTCTCTCTCTGCCCTTAAATACTGTTTCTGCACCATCTTGACCATTAAACCTACTTTTGTCTTTCGTTATTACGGTGAAGTGTCCGTGAATACGATATAAGTCGAAGGCAGTACTACGCGATGCACATAATGCTCACAGAGACAAGACATTATGCTGCACAACCCCTTTTAGGGGCTATAATTCTGCAAGCTTTGCCGTCAGAACGTCCTCCGTGGAAGCAATCTGTTTCAAACAGAGGAGAAGCACACTTTATTATTATTATTATTATTATTATTAAAAAATACTCATAGTAGTACCACTCTTAAAACGGAGAAGCAAATCCACACTTAGGTATATGTACATATATTTAAAGGTAAGTCTATACTGATTGATCTTTAAATATATGTACATATACATAACTGTGGATTTGCTTCGCCATTATTATTATTATTATTATTATTATTATTATTATTATTATTATTATTATTATTATTATTATTATTATTATTATTATTATTGTTGTTGGTTGAAAAGAACTTATATTTCGCCTTCTCAACCTGATAAGTTTCTTCGTTTCTGCAGGTCAATTATAAAGCAGCTGTTCGAAGTTTATTTATTCTCCCAGCGTTTCGGTAATTATTATTATTATTATTATTATTATTATTATTATTATTATTAATGAAACATCCACCAAGAACAATTACAGGAATATAATAAAGTGATTAAATTCAAATTGGCCTATTTAACAAAGACAATTATGAGGCATTATGCCACCTCTGAAGACACCAATATTAAGCTATCGTTGTCACGAAAGCATGGTTATGACAACAGGTTTATAACCGTGTTGTCATGTTGAATAGTAAGTGATCTATAATAAGGAGATGTAACGAATACGTCAAATAAAATGACGAACTAAACTCCAAGCAAATATAAACAACGAAAACGAATGTTAACCTTATAAAAATAAAATTTTATATTTTCACGCAAAACTTTATAAATCTATAAATTCATGGGTATGAATTTGTTGTATCGTCCGTTCTTGCGCAAATGAAACGGATACATTATAAGATATATGTCTATTTAAAGATACCATCAGTTATGGCACGATTGTGTATTGCTTGCTCACAGTTCAAGCACTTTAGGGGAGAGGTTTTGTCACTGAAATATTTGAATTATATTTGTGACTCTGAAATATTTAAATTATATTTGTCACTCTGAACTATTTAAATTATATTTGTAACTCTGAAATATTTAAATTATATTGGTCACTCTGGAATATTTAAATTACATTTGTTACTCCGACACATTTAAACTATATTTGTCACACTGAACTATTTAAATTATATTTGTCACTCTGGAATATTTAAATTATATTTGTCACTCCGAAATATCTAATTATATTTGTCAGTCTGGAATATTTTAAATATATTTGTCACTCTGAAATATTTAAATTATATTTGTCACTCTCAAATATTTAAATTATATATGTCACTCCGAAATATTTAAATTATATTTGTCAGTCTGAAATATTTTAATTATATTTGTCACTGAAATATTTAAATTATATTTGTCACTCTGAAATATTTAAATTACATCTGTCATTCTGAAATACTTAAAATATATTTGTCACTGAAATATTTTAATTATATTTGTCAATGAAATATTTAAATTATATTTGTCACTGAACTATTTAAATTATACTTGTCACTCTGAAATATTTAAATTATATTTGTCAATGAAATATTTAAATTATATTTGTCACTGAACTAATTAAATTATATATGTCACTCTGAAATACTTAAATTATATTTGTCAATGAAATATCTAAATTATATATGTCACTCTGAAATATTTGAATTATATTTGTCCCTGAAATATTCAAATTATGTACTTCTTCGAGCAAGTCATCGACTCCTGTCATCCACAAAATATATTACCTTATTTATTCTCATTTTGTTTATGCCTTGTTCTCGTCACGGGAACTAAATCTTCATCAAAGATTCATATAAATACCTGATGACAAAAGAAAATGTCTTTCCCAAAGGTAAGACTGAGGAATCTTCTTTTGTTCTCAAGGAGAGAGAGAGAGAGAGAGAGAGAGAGAGAGAGAGAGAGAGAGAGAGAGAGAGAGAGAGAGAGAGAGAGAGAACGATTTATAGTGATGAGAATGAAAGTCACCGACAGATATCACTGATCAACAAAAATTTTGTATTTTTTTTTTTTTTATCTTTCAAATCATCGTATCAAAAATATGAAAGTAGTCTACTTTGAAAAGCTTTCCAAAGGTTGACCCAGCTATTTATCTGATTCTGAATAAGAAAAACTAGCTCTCCAGCAGCTTAAGCCTTACCTAGTTCAACTCTTATCAGATCTTTATTTTTTAAAATAATTAGTTAATATATTATTCAACGCAAAGACAAAAAAAAAAAAAAAAAAAAAAACTCCTGGTGAAACAGATGTGCTGTCTTAATCTATTCTTGAAGTGTGCATTCTCCACCGATTTAATTCAATACTGAATTTTTAATTAATTAAAATAAGGATGATGCTGCAAAAAAAGGTAGTTTTTAATCAATAATGATCACGACTTGTATCCGCGAACTGCATAAATAATATTTTGGATAATCTAGACATGTCTGAACCCAACATCGGACAACATAAATATGAGGGGCAGGAAGAGCAAGCAATTGGAGAGATAAAATAATTAATCAATACAAAAAGATAAAGTAATTAATCAATACAAAAAGATAAAGTAATTAATCAATACAAAAAACATACATACTTACATTTATTACAAAACTACGTTACTGTAGAAATATCAAGCATAAAAACAGATGACGCAATTCTAAGCCCTTAAAAAAAACAAGACATAAACACAGATCGACGAACGCGAACAAGGAAAACAACCAAGTAATTACAAGAGAAATTACATCAAAATTACAACATTCGATAATGCTGACGGACAGATTTTCTTTTTTTTTTTTTACCCCCCTCCAGCTCCTCCCCGCCTTTAATGACTGCTTTTAAAAAGTTTCTCCCCTGTAATTCAGTTATGAATTGAGAAGTTTTGTGAGGGCAGCCAGGACTCTGCTGATAATGAAATATCGAAAGTCTTTATTATCACCAGCAAAAGATCTAAAATAAAAAAAAAAATAAAAAAAAGATAAAGGAAAAGTTCTCTTCCCCGTGACAATACTACGCTTTTTCTTTTGAATTCTTCCCATCCAATTCTCTATCTTTTCTATTTACTTTCTTTTCTTTTACAGGAATGTGGTATTGAATTCAGAGGTCGCCCCTAGGCGCCTCTTTTTCAGCAATTCTTGTGAACATTTTTAGGCTTTACTGCCTCGAAAAAAATGGGGAAAATTCTTATAGAAATTCCCAGTAATCGATGGACAACAATGCCGTGCTTAGAACATTGTCTGCTGCCGCCCGAGACATGTGATATTTATGGTCTTTTTGTATTTGTTCTTCATTATTAATTTTTTTATCTATTAATGATATCCTTGTATAAAAATTTTCCTTTTATTTTGACTACTTTTTGTGGCGTTTCTTGCCCGCCCCACTAAATGCATTTATATATATATATATATATATATATATATATATATATATATATATATATATATATATATATATATATAAATTATAAGGACACACATAAACACACACACACACATATATATATACATATATATATATATATATGTGTGTGTGTGTGTGTGTGTGTAAATTAATACTAAAGGGTAGCGTGAAAATTCCTCTTATTTTTCTTAGATTAAAGACTATAACGTTTATGCAGTCTATATAACAACTTCAGAAAGTATATATCTTAGTTAATCACTCTCATGGAAAATAGTCACAATAAATAAATACCGTCGCTCTGGATAGGGACAAAATGCAATAGTTCCTCGCACATATGACCCTGGGAAACAAATCCCACCATTATGAATTCTATTATAATTTTTTTTCTATTTAACCTTCCATAATTTTTTAAATACTCCATGAAGCCGGTTATTTTACCGTTCATTTATTAAAATCCTTTTTAAATGCACCGCTTTCCGAATAAAAAAATGTCAAACACGTAGATAATTTTTGCAGATATTCCTTTCCATCAATTTCATTAAAATCTAAAAGTGAATCGACTGATGTAGCCATTAAAAATGAGAGATCATTTTTAACATCGCTCGGATTCTTTGCAAAATAATGTACTCCATTTATTAGTTCCAACAAAAAGTGTCCATTTTTATGTCCTACGCAGTAAATTATCATGGATTTTTAATGTACATGACATAAAATACTCCGTAACACTTGCCTATCGTTGATATATATATTTCATTTTTTTTTTCTCTCTAAAACTAATAGAAAATCATATTTTATTATAAAAACTTCAACAGCATGTTCAAAGAATTATAAAAATTTTTTTCATGCTTCTAATTAGCTCAGACTTCGAAGAATCATTAATGTGATACAATCAGTTTAAGAAAATGGAATAGGCTGTGTTTACCATTTCAGGGACCGCGAGTCATTGTTTTTCTCAAGTATCTTTCAAACTAATTATTTGATCGAAAAGGTGCTTTCACACAATGTACAAGACACCTCCCGCTAATTTTTGGTGATATAGTGCATTGTCAAATGTTTTAGTTAAGGCGTTTACTCTTGACTTGCATGGTGTTGCCAAGCATCGTCAAACTATGCATTCGAATGTCCTTTATCCCCATCCCGTCCCTCCCTCTCCCTTCCCCTCCTCATCCCTCCCTCAACACGCTTTCCTGGCCTCCCTGTCTCCGCCCCCCCCCCCTTTCCTGCCTATGGGGGATAGCGGACGTTCGATTGTGTAGATTAGCCCTGCTGACTCGTGCGACTTTGCCTTTAAAAGTCAAGAGTAAACGCCTTAATTAACACCATTTGACAATGCACTAATACCAAAAATTAGCGGGAGGTGCCTTGTACACTGAGTCAAAGCACCAATTTGATCAGATAATTAGCATTAGTTTGAAAGATATTTGAGATAAACGATGACTCGTGGCCCCTGAAATGGATAGTAGAGGAGTGAATTTCTGAAGCAAGTATAGTAAAAATAGCACCATAAGAAACAAACAAATAATAATTACCAGTTATAAAGCATAAAATAGTTAGTACTCTACAACACAATCCCCCAGCAGATTTCTCAGCTCCATTACCAAAACAATGTATCAAAATACCGAGATAAGTGAATTTTCCCTTAAATGCATGTGATTTTGGAATTAAAATGCCCATATGTATATACCCTGTCCCGTTTAGTTAGGTGAGTGTACGCATGCGTGCGCATGTGCGTTTTATGTTACATAACTGAGGAGGAAATTCTTTTTGAAATATCTATAAGTTTACTGAATAAAATACGGTAATAATGTACTTAGATGCTATTACAGGCAGAGTAAGCTAACTTTCAACTCTATTCCCATTTCCGTCCGACCCAGGAGGGGGTGAAATATGCGCGCGCGCGCACACACAAACTCACACACAAAGTGAGACAGAGAGAAAGAACGGAACCACAATGTGAATCACAACCAAACCCAAAGTCTTGGCCAACCATTGAGCCAAGACGACCCTGGAATTAATCCATGTGAGCACTCTCTCACACTCTCCGCCTTCCCAACATGCCTCTGCCCGCTCAGAGCCCGTTTTCCATCCGACGTCTCTCTCTCTCTCTCTCTCTCTCTCTCTCTCCGAATCTTTCATCGCTGCTGATCTGATCCCGGCCTTGTCATGACCATCCTCCCCTCTTTGCGAATATCCTCCTGGGCCTCATCCAGTCCCTCTCCCCACCAAACCACCACCACCTCCTCCTCCTCCTCCTCTTCCCGATTTACCCCTTTCGGCGTCTTGACGGTTCTAAGGGTTCTGGGACTTTGGGGGGGGGGGCGGTGGGTGTGCTAGTGAGGTTGGAAATGGGGTTGCGATTGGGAGAGGAGGTTAGCAGAGGCGTCTGGATCCGACACCTTCATCTGGCGACTATTCCAGGAACGCCAGTCTTAATTCCAGAGACCTGAATTCCTCACTCATTTTCTCCCCTTTCAATGGGTGGGAGGGCAGAGGTTATTTTGCATTCTGGGATTGCTTTTACACAATTTTCCACCATTTTTTTTTCTGATCTTGTTCCAGGCTAAATTTATTTTCCCTTGTATTTCTGAAAATCGTCATTCAGTTTGCAAATTGCCTGCCCAACTTCCTCAAACCTTAATCAGGTTTGGCTTCTTAATAATTTGCCTCCAGCGAACTTTCTTTAAATAATGTTTCCATTAAAAGGATAAGGTTTAAGCAGCAGGGACTCAGGCCTACTTCTTGTATTCAGAAATGAATTTTGTCTCGTTATGTAATTCTCGCAGCCTAACGGGCCTTCTTTCGCTCTGAGTGATGATGACCGTTGAATAGAAAACCAAGAAAAAATACTTTAATCTCGACAAGTACAGTACATATAAATTATTTCACACTATAAAATTCCTGTACAGCAAACTAACATGCTTTAAATCCACTAATAAGTCAGCTTTTGGAACTGAAATCTTCAAGTATTCACTAAGCGCAAGCACATTATATTTTATGTGCTCCTTATAATGAAGAACATAGAACAAAGCAGCCTCATTACTCAAATCAGAAAATGCTTACAATCCCTTCCTCCACATCGCAAGGTATCATCGTTGAAGTTTCTTTGTTCATAATCTTCTCTTCAACAGCCAGCGCTCTCATGTCTTTAATAATGATTACCTGCTGAATACCCTGATCACGACACTGAAGTTTTAATCCTATTACCTCCAGTTCTGCAAATATTTCTTGCGGTCTGAGGCGGGTTCATTAAGATACATGCAATCATAAAATCTTCATTTTGCTTGTGTCAAATTTTGGTTAGATGTAGTTCGAAGTTGGAAGACCTATCCTGTACAATATTTAATGATTAAGTGATAGTTGAATGTTTGTCAGTAAATATTTATTTCTCATAAGATTTTCTTTTTCCTTAAAATCCACGAATTAGCCTTGTGCACGTTTTGACTGCCCATGCTAAAAAATATAAGTAAAGCGCCAGCTGCTGTTAAATTTGAGGGTTTCAGTTCCCGCTGTGCTAACTGAAAACCAATGCCAATCAACTTAATTGAAACTGCTCTCAAATCTAAAGTGGCTGTTATAAAAACTTTGAATTATTCCTATGTGATGTGACCGCATTAAGTAGATCGTTTTTGCATATATTGGTATTTTGAACGCCACTACACAATTGATGCAAGGTTTCTAACCCTCGCTCCCAAAAACTGAAACGGATTTGTACTGCAGATACCCTGATATTATACCGTTTCTTAAAGAAACAGGTAAAAAATGCGCAGAAGTTTCTTCGGCGCAATCGACTTTTCTGTACAGCGTATAATACTGTAAGAAGCTTTCAGCCGCGGCCCATGAAACTTTCAGCCACGGCCCGGTGGTGGCCTGTGTTGCTGGTACCTATAGAGGTGCCAGACATACGATTGTGGCTAACTTTAACCTTAAATAAAATAAAAATTACTAAGGCTAGAGGGCTGCAATTTGGTATGTTTCATGACTCGAGGGTGGATGGTCAACATAACAATTTGCAGCCCTCTAGCCTCAGTAGTTTTTAAGATCTAAGGGCGGACAGATAAAGCCGCCTCAGTTTTTTTTACAGAAAACTAAAACTCAAATTCCCATGCTTTACCTTTTGCATTTCTGATTAACAGAGATCGGCTTAGTGAGCTGAGGTCCATACCAAGCCTCTTAATCACTTCATCACATTACCACACTCACTGCAAGGGCTTGTACTGCCAGCCACAAGATTCGCTTCTTCTTAAGCGACCTATCTACCAATCGACACATGACGGATTTGTTTTATTAAATCGAGTCCAGTGACACCGTATTCCCTCTTTGTGAAATGACAAACCTAATAAGGGAGGACGAAAGCGAAACTTTCTTCATTACCATCCAATTCACTGCGGACAAAGCACTCACCTCTCTATCATAATTTGTTGAACGTTTTCCCTAAAAATCAGAAACCCCATAAAGTCTTGATTATGAAAAGAGGAAATGCTATAGCTATATCATTTGCCAGATTTTTCTGTGAAGGAACTCTTGCTGCCTTAGATATCATTGATGTATCACGTCTGTGGAATAATGAGAAATACGGTCCATTTCCGGCAAAAGATCAACTCTTAGTAATAGGATCTTCTGTGATTAGCCGATTGATAACACAAAAGAACATCATAAGCCGAACCACCTCCTGCTCTTACAGGTAAAGGCAGCCATATTTAGAGGGATGCAAGTAATGACAAAAGCTTTAGTAAATACTCACTATACTGGATAATGGAACTTTAACCAAATATAGATGTACTCATTATCATCACTGCCACGAAAGCTGAAGTTGTGAATATAGATGTACGCAAAAAAAGTAAACATGTCCATAAAAACCATATAATATATATATATATATATATATATATATATATATATATATATATATATATATATATATATATATATGTATATATATATATATATATATATATATATATATATATATATATATACATATATATATATATATATATATATATATATATATATATATATTTATATATATAATATATAATATATATATATATATATATATATATATATATATGTATATATATATATATATACATATATATATATATATATATATATATATATATATATATATATATATATATATATATTTATATATATAATATATATACATTACATATATTTAGATATATAAATATATATATATACACATATAAATACATACATACATATATATATATATATATATATATATATATATATATATATATATATATATATATATATATATATATATATATACATACAGGAAAACAAAATGCCAAGCCAAGAACGAGCGTTGGCAGAATTCCTGTCATAACTTTGGAATGAGGGCGGTGTACATGGGCGAAAAAGGCACACGTAGGGAAGCCTGGTTGGAGTCAGTCTCCCATGAGGTTATGGTGTTGGCAAAGAATTTGAGAGGTTAAAGACAAGGCGGAGAGGCGGGGAATGTAATGCTCTGATGTAGTTTGTGCTGTTTCGCAAATTTTTTTCATAATTATCGTAGTGAACGTTAAGTGTAAATCATTTTTCGTGCTGACAATATAACATGATTTATTTATTTTCGCTTTATAAAAGTAGTAATCATTCTATTCGTAAACAAATATGCGCCGAAGTTTCTTCGGAGCAATCGGGTTTTCTGTACATCGTATAATCAAGACCACCGAAAACAGATCTATCTTTCGGTGGTCTCGGTATAATGCTGTATGAGCCGCGGCCCATGAAATTTTAACTACGGCCCGGTGGTGCCCTGGCCTATATCGCTGCCAGACACATAATTATGGCTAACTTTAACCCTTAATAAAAATTTTTAAAAAACTACTAAGGCTAGAGGGCTGCAATTTTGTATGTTTGATGATTAGAGGATGGATGATCAACATACCAATTTGCAGCCCTCTAGCCTCAGTAGTTTTTAAGACCTGAGGGCGGACAGGAAAAGTGCGGACGGACAGACAAAGCCGTCTGACAGTTCGCCCCAGAGTACTTGTCGAGAGGCATGGTGGCAGCCCTAGGGCGACCCGC
>NC_089788.1:71792719-71802719 GCF_040412425.1 Macrobrachium rosenbergii | reverse complement strand
CCTTTTCAAAACAAGAGAGGCGGGCTAAAAACGGACTCACAGCATTGATGTACTGTGCAACTGGCTTGCCCGAAAAGAATCAGGTGGGGTCTCTCACGCATATATGTATATTCGACCTGCTGTCTATTTTCCTTTGTATTCTCTCTACATTCTTTGACTTAAAGCTGAGATCTTGCAGTTTCATTCAGACGGTTGATAAACGGTGTAAGTTTAGTTTAATGGTAGAAAGGTTATTACCATTTTTTTTACCATTGTTTGTAATTTGTTTCCAATGCAGAAATTACTTCATCGTCATCATTGACTCCATGGAATCTGTGAACTTCCAGTAATCATGCTTTTTACTTCCACAAATCCTATCTTATCTTCAACCTACCAATTAACAGATCTCGTTCAAGGTCAAGGTCTTCCACTAGTCTGGTGTCCAGGGCTTGTTTCAGCCATATCCATCTTCCCTTCATCATTACGTCACCTACATGTGGTACGCCACAATTTTTCTTAGTGTGTCATTTTTCACTCTATCCTGCCATCTGACCCCTAATATTCTACTTATATACCTTTATCTCATATACACGAAATTTTGTTGATATTATTTCATTTTTATACTATGGTTCATGTCCGTATAGCAATACATACATGCGTACGTACATACACACACATATATATATGTATACATATATACATACTATAATATATATGTATATATATGCATATATATATATATATATATATATATATATATATATATATATATATATATATATATATATATATGTATATGTATAAAAATCTGTTAGTACCCTAACAACTAAATGAAATCCACTTCTTCCTTCATGCACATTGTTCGAACTCTCCGTCAGATCATAAAATCAAAGATTTTCAAGAAACACTTCTCATTTCCTGAATTCCTTTATTGTTTGTCAATTTTGAAGGCTGTGAATTTGATTAACATTTTTCTATAAACTGAACTCTTCAATCTCTGAGAACCTATGAAGCGCTGCCTATTAAAACTTTTTTTAGATATTTGATTTTTCTATCTCTTCTTTTAAGGTTTGGCCTCAAACATTGCATCGTCAATTATAGCTATTTTTGTACTGAATATCACAGAAGTATCAAATTTGTGTACTTATTCAATCTTAGAGCAGATTTCTTCCAGCATTCCTACGATGTGGCACACTACTGAAGAGAGGATTTATACAGTTTTTGGGCATATTATGTAAATGTTCTGTGTATGGTGTTTACAGCCGACGTCTTAATATTTTTTTCACAATCTGATAAACTGTCAGTACAGGGGATGCATGAAATATTTATAACATCCATAGGTATTATGCAAGTGATATTACCTACAGCACTAGTTTTAATTTTAAATAAAAAATTAATTGCCCATAAACTTTAATTTTCTAAATTTAAGAACTCTTAAGGAAAATTTAAATAGTTTGTCAACCGGTGATTAGCACAGCTAAAGGAGAAAGCCAAGTTAAAATTAAGTATACCTTAGTTTAACCAGACCACTGAGCTGATTAACAGCTCTACTAGGGCTGGCCCGAAGGATTAGATTTATTTTACGTGGCTAAGAACCAACTGGTTACCTAGCAACGGGACCTACAGCTGATTGTGGAATCCGAAGCACATTATAACGAGAAATGAATTTCTATCACCAGGAATAAATTCCTCTAATTCTTCATTGGCCGGTCGGAGATTCGACCTCGCGGCCAGCAGAGTGCTAGTTGAGAACGGAACCCACTCCCCCAACGAGGAACTCGGAGAAAGTCAAGGCCATAAAAAACCTGTGCTACACTCGAATGTGCTATCTTAGACACAGCACATTGCCTTTCTAAGAAATATTTTGCCTGAGTTCAAAGGCAACCTCAGAATTCATTATAATTATAACGACTTCCTAGAAATGCTAGTCTGATAAAGAAACACTGAATAATTGACACAGACGAACACCCACGCGTCTAAACCGATGTTTCAAAGGCAAAGACTTTATGAGTTCAAGGCATCAATTAAAATTCGTTGGTTTGAGCTTTGATCTTGTTTGGTCTCTTAATACAGGAAAACCAAAAATAGAATTTCTGTTTAAATATTCACATTTAAAGAAGGGCGCTCCAACTTAATTTGATAGTTTTGATTTTATTACAACATGACCTATGTTTCTATTTCATTTTATTCTGAGTGATCGACTGTTTACTGATAGATACTGTCGTATAAATGCTCTTAACCATTACAGACTAGTTCACAGACCCAATGTCTGTTTCCAAATTTTGAAATGCTTTTTATATCACTGCAAAACGCATCAGCATAAAAACAGAAGTGATAATAGTAGAAACACCCCACTGCTACTAATACTGATATATACTATCAATAATTTCATAACTGTAAACAAACACAAATATTTACTCTAAAACCTGACTACTCTTTTGTCTGTGTGGTGGGACTTTACCTCTTAGAATTCTCAAAATAAAAAATTATATATACAGTATATATATTCTAGCTTCCAGCTTCATGATAAAGTTAGTTTGAGTAAGACTTCCTCAAACTGTTACCCATGGTATTAAGCTGTTGCTTTTATATGAGAGAGAGAGAGAGAGAGAGAGAGAGAGAGAGAGAGAGAGAGAGAGAGAGAGAGAGAGAGAGCAAATAACTCATCATCAGCCCATAGCTTTACCCAAGACGTTGAGAGTAATATCCATATCCTTTTACAACCGCGTCAAGAATTATGCATTGCCCATTAATGTGTGTACACACTGAATATTGAAGTTACTAAATCACAAGCATCATATCCCCCTCCCCCTCCTCCTCCCCCTCCTCCCTTCCAAATTTTTCTATTGACTCTTCTCCCCTTCATCAATGATGTTTCCCCTTTCCCTTGGACACAAAAGTATCTTTGCTTCTTTTTATTTCTTTTCTTTCAAGTTTCCTCGTTTTTTACGACTTCTGCTTTCCTTTCTCTCTCACTTCCCTTCCCTTTCTCCCCTCCTGTGGATGAGGGTGTTGTGTTATTTTGTGGACCAGACACAGATGACAGTATTCCGATGTCTATGTATTGATTCCGAAAGTACATGGTGAAAGTGCTGTGTAATGCGGGCGCATATGTGTGAAAACTGACCTATCACCTCACTGTAGTTTAGTTCACCAGATTCAACAAAATTTTAAAAATCTCTATATTGTACAAAACTACTTTGGAGAGTGGTTGAAAGCGCACCAATGGTTGGATTTAAAGCCTTAATTCATAATTAATACATTCAGTCATTAAACATGGATAATTTGGTAAGAAAATGATCTAACAAACTCCCTATGACTGTAAAGGTTGAGCCTGGAATAAATATAAAACAAGTCAAAATTCGGCGCAATCGAGTTTTCTGTACAGCGTATGATGCTGTATGAAACCCACTGCCACAGCCCAAGAAAGTCTCAGCTGCGCCCCATGAAACTTTCAGCACGGCCCGGTGGTGGCCTGTGCTGTTGGCACCTTTAGCGGTACCAGACGTACGATCATGGCTAACTTTAACTTAAAACAAAATAAAAACTACTGAGGCTAGAGGGCTGCAATTTGGTATGTTTGATGATTGGAGGGTGGATGATCACCATACCAATTTGCGGCCCTCTAGCCTCAATAGTTTTCAAGATCTGAAGGCGGACAGGAAAAGTTCGGACGGACAGACCAAGCCATCTCTATAGTTTTCTTTTACAGAAAACTAAAAAAACAGGCTTAAATTGTACCCATCTTTCCTATTCCAAACTGAGTGCTTTTGTGTTAGCAATGTATCATCAATTCCGTGGATGCTGACATATAATCACACACAAACGCAAAACAGCAAACAGGACAACATAATATCCTTATACAAATACATTTCCCAAATAAATCGACTACTCGACAAAGAGTTCGACTTTTATCTCCGAGTCTAAATCCCATATAAAAGGTAAGTAAACCAACCGTTTTAATCGATCCAATAAACCCTTCCGCCTTCCAACGATTAAATTATTCAGCATCTACCTACGCTTTCTTCTCATTTCTCTCTCTCTCTCGCTCTCTCCTTCAGAGAGAGAGAGAGAGAGAGAGAGAGAGAGAGAGAGAGAGAGAGAGAGAGAGAGATTGGTTTCAAGGCATTAGAGATGGAAATCCACTTTTTCTCTCCTCAAACATCTGGGTAAGTTTAACGTAATTAATTAGCATATGAGTGTGAATCCATAGACAGGCATAATCCCGCTTTCTCTCAAAGCAATGGCTGTCAGCCTACATAACTACCAACCATAAATTATACAGAGAAAAATTTCAAGAAATACTTGCAATTATAACCTAGTAACATCTACTATCCCAAGCTCTCATTTTGCTAAAATATCAATATACAAAAGTAAACTCTCTCTCAGTTTTCAACGAAGAAAAACGGAAAACAGTCAAATATTTATAGTGGCTACGTCTATCATATATCATTTAGAGACCTCCTTTGATATTATCTGAAGGGGTGCAAGACTGCAAAAGCATTCTTTAAGAAGATCATTCAAAGACATGAGAAGTATGTATAGTGTTTATGTATATGCATATCTTCTTTCGAGTTATATAACAAATACCGATTTGTATCATTCTAACGCAACAGTCGTATCTTTAACAACGCTTTCCTACGGATTCAGCATTTGCAACATCCCATTTATTAGTGTCTGAGGGTGAAACACTAGTAATATTCAAAGAAGCTGATCATTGAGATCATATATGTAAGCACACGCAAAAATAGTTATTCTAACACACGTTGTGAGATATATCAACATCTTTTTAACTGATCTGTGCTAACTATCGTAACTTACAAAACGATTAAATTTTTATATTCTGAAAGACATTTGGTATGGTAGGAACATGGGACGCCATACATCCTACACAAATTGTTTTAACATAAGTTTTGTTATCAACATCCCTAGTAAATGAATGCTGAGGTGCCCAATGGGAAATATGTCTTATGTGGTCATGAAATATAAGACAAAATATTTCTTTGTGCTAAACACGACACAAAACTAACAATTTCCTGTTATTTACGACTTAAAAAATTTACCTAAGGGGTTATTTTTTTGTGACAATGTTATGACTTGAATTTCCAAAATTATTAGGATAAAACGGAATTTATCCCCAAATTATTGGAAATCTTGTGTTTTTCCATATATAGCGTTACTGCAATTTTCAGTTACACCAGGATTCCAATGTATACTTATTATTTACTGATACTGCAATTGACATGTACTAGACAAATGCCTGGAGATATTGTTTTAGGGTAGGTCAGAAAAAAATGCATTTTTCCTTTCCCAAGCTGTTCCACTTTAACCGCATCTTGTATACAAGTGTCATGACGTATGAGTTGCATGCCTTTTAGTATACGACAAGAGGTAAGTGTCAGAAAATTGGTTATCTTCGTTGCATTCTTAAAGTTGTTTTTGAAGGTAAGATTCAACCCGCAAAAATGCCAATAAAATGTACTCACTAACCAACCAGGCAACAGTTGTCTGAAGTTGGAGGAATTAATTTACTTACTTAATACAAGTTTAGGGAAAGCAAGGAATATTAAAACAAAAGTCCTCTCAGAAGATAAACTGTTTTTTAGCATAAATTAAATATATCAGAATAGAACCTAAATACTTTCTGTTACATCTAATAATGGCCAAGTTGGATTAATGTTACTTTATTATAATGATTAAAGGTACCTTTAGAATATTGACTCAAATACCCGCCCCCTCCCCCCTCACACAAACGCATAGAAACCAATAAATAGACCTGAATTACTACAACTTCATTATTAGTTATATATGTTTCAGGACAGTGGAAACAGGAAGACGCCTATTTAGTTAAATACACAAACTAATTAATAGCAAGACTTCGTGCCAAATCTTCATACTAAATCTGAATTTGATTTTCTGGAACCTTAATACATTTATGTATATACAAATGTCAATAGGGAACCATAATCACTTTTCAGCGTTAATCAACATTATATTTCCCCCCTCTTACTAAATCCCAGTAATTGCACTTATATATCAATAAAGTGATCAGGAAATTAGGAAGGGGAACTAAGCTGTTAGGTGAATTCCAGATCGATGGAATGAATGGGATAAATGAATAAACACAAATATATATAAAGTTAGAAATAAACTTCAAATCAAGCCGAGGATTATAGTACATATAAATCTGTATCATTCTTGATGACATTTCTTAACTGATGTAGCTGGTTTACTATGAAATGTGTCCTGTATATTACTGCAAAGAAAAAATAATTATGCAAATGAGTTAATTGTATAGATCAACAGTAATTATGAATTTGAGGTTTGGTTATATTTAATCCTCTCACTTCTCAGGAACATGTAACCAATAACCCTTACAATATAAATGCAAAAGTGTCCATCCTCTTTTATGTGACTGTGACATACTAATCCCCTAGTGAAAAGGTTTATGCTTAGCAATATTTCTCACTGAATGGGCAGTGTCAAGTTCCTTCTCATGGTAGGATACGCATTATGGTACAATTTCAAAGCTGAGTAATTGTTGTCTATCTCAGTGATGTGATGATATTGAAAAGCTTACAGTCTGAAGTTAGACAAACAGAACTGTCTATTGCTTGACTTAAAAAATATTCAATGTAAAAAAGTAAGGCATACATATAATTCTTCTTACAGTGCAAAATTACTATAAATTTCGTTTCTAATGATATACATTTTGATGAAATTTATGTCAGCTATTGTACATTCAAAACAAGTTAAGTACGCCTTAGTTTAACCAGACCACTGAGCTGATTAACAGCTCTCCTAGGGCTGGCCCGAAGGATTAGACTTATTTTACCTGGCTAAGAACAGTGAAATAAAAGAACATTTGCGACTTTACATAATGAAGTTACTAATCACTATATTTTTGACAGGTTACACCAAAGCTGCTTTCCATGATAAATTATTTTCATTTTTATAGTCATGTTAAAAAATAAAGTGCAAAATTAACAGGTTAAAACGACAGGCTGAAGTTACCCAAAAACAGATTATTTCTATGCTTTACTTAAAAAAATTTTTTTTAAAGTAAAGTGACATTGACATTTCTATATTTTGGCACCCAAAACCTTGAAAAATTTCCTTTCCAAAGATATACTGTACTCTTGCTGTTTTTTTATATCAGCCATTGAACAGCATAGCATATTATATTTTTTTATGGTATGAGTACATTAGATGTTGATATTTATGGTTAAGTTTCATTTACTTCAGCAGTATTTGTTTAGAAGCCCCAAAAAATATACCCTTTACCTTTAACTAATTTTTACCTAAATATATCAACGCACCTGAATCACTGAATTCACCGAATATGAATTACATACTCGACTTCCTTTTAAGTCCAGTGTATAATTCAGATTCAATAAATTAGTAATACGATGTAATTAGGAAATTACTTAAACTTACAAGTCATTTTTGATGACATGGGCACACTAATCACGTCAATGTAACAAAACGCAGGCACAAAATAATAATACCCGTCCAAAACCAGAAATG
This sequence comes from Macrobrachium rosenbergii, assembly GCF_040412425.1. Taxonomy (NCBI): domain Eukaryota; kingdom Metazoa; phylum Arthropoda; class Malacostraca; order Decapoda; family Palaemonidae; genus Macrobrachium; species Macrobrachium rosenbergii. Next base: position 71,795,213 of record NC_089788.1, on the reverse strand, counting down.
ACGAGCTCACGCGAATAATAAAATTTCAAACATCGTCCTTATTTCCCCCTAAATGAACCCAACGCTCTCTTTGTCATGGCGAGGCCATTCATCAGGCAGGCACAAAGAGACAGCTTCATTAATTATAATCACTCCTAGTTCTTAGAAATAATTAAGCTTTCGCAAGCTGTAATTTTTTCCCCCCATTTTATTTCTTCGAGACTATATAATAATAGCTTTCATTCCCCGTAATTCCAAGCCTTACTTATTCCCTTAGAACAATGGCATCTCGTTCTTTATTTGAATTCTCAAATAACAGACATCTAAATAAATCATTAGTATACACTTCGAAGTAAAATGAATAAGTCTCCTCTCTCTCTCTCTCTCTCTCTCTCTCTCTCTCTCTCTCTCTCTCTCTCTCTCTCTCTCTCTCTCTCTCAAATAAGAGATAGGAAATTCAGCATAAACCGTAATTTTCACATGTTGCTTCGATGTATTTATCTTCTCATGTGACAGGAGATACATACTTTTAACCCTCAGGGAGAAGCATGAGTTAGGGACCAAAGTGTCAGGGTGTTTGACGGTGAAAAAAAAATGAAAGCGATGGACTCTACATCTACGATCTACAGACTTCATAAAAAAATTACATTTGATGAATAACGAAAGAGGAATAAGTAACGGAAGCCAGACACACTGTATATCTATCAAATATCATGTGGATGTTTGTAACGTCTATACATTTTTAACAAAATATTCATATTATCATTGTTATTACTCTTTGATAGTTAACCTGACCGCTGGCTCGTAGTGTGTGCTTAACAAATATATCAGATATTATTCATTTCAACCCTTCAGCAACTCAATACTCATAAAGCGAAAGAATTTATTTTTAGAACTTGATATCGGTTGTTGGTTGAAAATGTGTGTATTATAAATATCGTTTAGCATTCTCTGCGTGCTGGCTGGATCATGTAAGGTAATCTCCTCATACCAAAGGGTCAAATGACTGTGACCTATTTGAAGACGGGATAAAATTACTTACATGTGGGTTTAATCCTTTTTTATTCTATTAATACCAGATTTATTACTCAACAAAGACTCATTGAGAGGAATAGGTATGTCTGGTCTTGTCATAATTGCATCTTCGGGTCCCAGTAGCATCTTCATTTATTGGCGGCATGAAAACTTAAATCAACTGAACAACGGGATTTTCCGACGTGAAGTGAAGATCCGGTTTCGCTATCTTTTCGTATCTTTCAAAACTGAGTTTCCCAAAGTGGAACATCGTCGGCATTTAAAACACATCTAAAGAAATAATGTGAAGCATTCTTGGAATTCTCCTTTTAAAACTGTAGTCAACTACAAAGGTACATCAAAATTTTTCATATTTTTTATCTGATTTTGACGACCCGACATCCCTTTCTGTCGACAATGCTTTGTTACCCTATTAGACTGATTTCCTCTAAGGAATCGCAGTAAGAAACGGGAGTTTAAAACTAGAGAAATCCTACCCTAACCTAACGTTCCTTAACTTGACCTAACTTACGTTCCTTAACTTGACCTAACCTACCACATGGTGCCTAAACCAATACTCTATTTATTCACAATTGCAAGCACTATAATATAAAAATGCAGTAGAATTAACTATGATACTTAATTAACACACTTTGTACTCCGTAGCTAATTATATGAATAACAGCAACATCTACCTTATACGTAGGCCTATACATACACTTCAGATAATTAAGATCGTTATTCAATAAGGAAGCACGCCGCTAGAAATGTTTTGCATGAAATACAGAGTTGTACTTACGCTGGAAGCCACTTTACCAAAAGTTTACGTCACTCACGCCAACAGTATCCGCATAGTTACATCAAGGCCGGGTAACATTCTGAAAAAAGGAGAGACGAATGAAAACATGGGAATATGAGAAAACAAATAATTTTTTGAGGCATCGTATTTCTAAGTATTTCAAAGTAATTTTATGTAGCTTCCAAATATTACCCGACTTCGATTAAACATATCTTCCACCACTTTCAGTTATATTTGCTATGCATATATTGGTACACAGAATGGACTCCAGCAGAACTACAGTACAACTAGATCATTCTACTAAGTTGACGACTATGACGACAGCGAGGTACAAAAATGAAACGTCAACAGAAAAGAATCATTAAACTTCTATTATTTTAGGCGACATCATTCCCATATTATTATTATTATTATTATTATTATTATTATTATTATTATTATTATTATTATTATTATTATTATTATTATTATTATATGTCGGTATGTGAAACCTATTCACACGGAACAAGCACACAGGGGCCATTGACTTAAGATTCAAGCTTCCAAAGAATGTTGGTTTCAACCTCCCACCGCAGACCCTACACTGCAGCAGTAACCGATCATGATACAGAGCCAATGATTTTTTCATCGCCTTAGGGGAGGCGCGAACTCGCGACATCTGAGCGGCATGTCACCACACTAACGACTAGATGATACTAATTC
>NC_089788.1:71775219-71787719 GCF_040412425.1 Macrobrachium rosenbergii | reverse complement strand
GAAGGCCGCATGAATCACATCGTATTAAAACATAATCAATAATATTTAACTGCTGGTGGCAATGGAAACAATTTATTCCCAAGTAATCATTAAGAAATTAAGGGATAACAACATTTCCCACGAAATCTCCGGAAAAAAGCAGAAAATAGTAACAACAACGATAACAGCAGCAGCAACAATAAAAATAAGAATAGGAGGAATGACAATATAACTTTCACGCAATGGGGAATAATAATAAAAATAATAAAACTGATAATTCAACGACTGTATGAATAGAAACATGAATTGAATTGAACTGAATTGAATTGAATACAGAATTTAGGCCAAAGGCCAAGCACTGGGACCTATGAGGTCATTCACCGCTGAAACGGAAATTGACAGTAAAAAGGTTTGAAAGGTGTAACAGGGGGGAAAACCTCAAAGCAGTTGCACTATGAAAAGTAAGATATATTTTCCAACCTGTTACCACATCATCTCTCTCAAATTTATGGTAGCCTCTTTACAGAAATTCATGCATCAATCTTATCGTTCTATAGTCACAATTTCTCTGAAACATACTCTCATTATTATTATTATTATTATTATTATTATTATTATTATTATTATTATTATTATTCCATCTTACTCTGGAAAGTTAAGATGGAAGAAAGAGAATATGAAAGGAGGTACAGTAAAAGGAACGAAAAGGGTTGCAGCTAGGGGCCGAAGGCATGCTACAAAGAACCTTAATTGATGCCTACAGTGCACCGCATGAGGTGCACTGACGGCTCTACCCCCCTACGGGAACATGAAGAGGAAAAAGTAAAATAGAAAAAAAGTATCTCTTGTACGAAAGGCGAGTAGATCATTATATTAACCCTCCAACAGAAACTGTTACAGACCACGTCATTCGCATTACCTTGAAACGCACGCACTCTGCGCTGTGAGAAATTCCTCGGCGTCCATAAACAAAACAGCGCACCCGGGTAAAAATAAAACTCGCACAATCAAGCTTCAAATAACAATTTTCTTTTTCCCCGTCATTTCGCCGCGTTTGGAAATGCTTGGCTTAGCGAGCGACCGACCAGTTCAACGTGACCAGCAAATGGGTCATTCATATGTTGTGAAATTTGGGGAAGTGCTTCTGAAACGTCCAAATGGGCAATGAGTGGGATGTGGGCCAAAAAACGCAGCGAACAGACGACTGGGCGTTGGGTACGGTTCTTTAGCCTGGCTTAGTTCTCTTTTATCTTTCTTAATAATTAGGGTATAAAATTACGTTGGTCACTAAATTTGAAATGGTTAAATGGATGAAGGTGGTAAAACTTTTTTTTTTTTTCATAACCTACATAAATGGAAGACCTCTTTTCGATTCTCTTGTACCTTTCCTTTTATTTTTTTCTCTAACTTAAGGTATAAAATGGATAAAGGTGGTAGAATAGAACAGAACACAGAAATTAGGCCTAAGACCAAGCGCTGGGACTTATGAGGTCATTCAGCACTGAAACGGAAATTGACAGTAATAAGGTTTGAAAGGTCTAACAGGAGGAAAACCTCGCAGTTGCGCTATGAATCAATTGTTAGGAGAGGGTGGGAAGTAAGACGGATGAGAGAGAATATGAACAGAGGTACAGCAAAAGGAATGAAATGGGTTGCAGCTAGGGGCCGAAGGGATGCTGCAAAGACCCTTAAGTAATGCCTAGAGTGCACCGGATGAGGAGCACTGACGGTACTAGCCCCCTGCCCTCGGCTTGGCTCCCTTCTAACTTCCACAAGTACCTAAATACCTCAATATAGGATTAAAGGAGCTTAGCAATAGTAAAAAAAGAGATATCATCCCTTAACTGGTTGGAGATTATAATTTCTCTCAAACTTCAGCGCTGAAAATTAAATGATACATGAAAATCTTTAATAAATAAAGCCGTATTGTTGGGGTATTCCCATGAAAAAGTACACGTAATCCACGACAATAAATATGAAATATATTTGTGATCTGCTTACTTTACAAGCATTGCGTATGGATTATGAAATTTGCAAATGGACTTTCTATTATATTATTTGCAATCGTTATAGAAAACGGGCATGCATGCAAAATAAGCGCAGTTTATTTATAGCAATTAAATCTCATTTCTTATTTAACGAAGTAGTTTTCAGTCCCGTGGACTCGTATCAACAGTGCTAACAAATAACAAGGATTCTAAATAAAAACTGACGTACCTGCAAAATTGTAAGTAAACACCAGAATAAAACTATTTTAATGCATGCACACAAACAAAAAATAATTATGTGATCAAGTCTTTGCAGCAAAATGCAATGCATTATTCAAAAATAATCTACTCTTCTGACTACGAAAATACGTGATACCAAAAACTTATGGGCTATTTGAGGCGAAACGCACACAAATTGATACTTTTTCAATACTGCCTTCTACCCACCAGCATTATAAATCAACAGTGATACTGATCTAAAATACGTAGATACGCACATACATACACAAACTAACTAATATATGATATATATATATATATATATATATATATATATATATATATATATATATATATATATATATATATATATATATGTATATATATATATATATATATATATATATATATATATATATATATATATATATATATATATATGTGTGTGTGTGTGTCATTGCTAATTTATAATGTTGGAATACCAACCTCTACTGCTAAAAGTCAGCATTACAAAAGTATCATTTTGTTTTGATGACTGCATCTACATATATATAATATAAATATATATATATAAGTATATATGCAGTATATATTTAATATAAATATATGTATATATACATATACATTGCTGCTGTCATTAAACTATAAGAAAGAAATTCGCAGTGCCCCAAGTTTCAGCAGTCCTTTTCAATGGGCGGTTGCTATGGACTAATAAGGGAAAGAGATGCTTCTAAATACTGAAGCGCCCTCTTACTTTAAGTCAGACAAAATGTTAATAAAACAAGCTCTGGTAGAGTGCCAATAACTGAATAATGTCACCCTCGGTACTTTGAGTTCAACAAAAAGTAAACTGCGGGAATTTTTCAGCCTAAGCTATGAATTCCCTTTGTACAAAAAAAGAAAAACTGGAAAAAACAGATTAATATACCATCCGACTGCTCCAAAATGTACTAGTCATGTTGAGAGAACGGGAAACAATGGGTTTGGGAAACTGTGCATAACTAATAAGTTGAAGGAGGGGCGGTGATACAAACAGCCAAAAGGAAGTGCTGGTGATGTGAAAACTGTTGTTACAAATTCCAAATCCCTTTCCCTTGACAAGATTAAGTCATTTTCAGACCCAGCTGCAATATCTTCATGAGAATCTGTTTCCTTTGAATACTATTCTTTATTCCCCCCAAAAAATAAAAAAATAAGAATTTTCAAGCCATTCTAATATAAATTAAATTATCCTTAAACCATTCATTTATAAGTTGCCTGTCTACAATTTTTTGGAAAAGTACTGGACTTCGTTATCAGTGCACCAAGAGAAGTTTGGATAATAAACAGCTGAAAAGAATATGGAGCGAGACTTATTATTATTATTATTATTATTATTATTATTAATATTATTATTATTATACAGATGATTTACTCTATTCATATGGCGCAAGCTCACAGAGGCCACTGTCTTGAAATTCAAGCCAACAAAGAATATTGTGTTCCTTTGAAAGAAGTAACAGGAAATACAAAAAGAAATTATCAGTTATTAGAAAAGAAAAATTCAATTAAAATATCAATAAATAAACAGATAAAAATGTAAGTAAATGATTAAAATAATTATTTTACGGTAGCAATTTCTCAGATGACAAACAACGCGTTGGTTAACATCCGTACAATTATGAAAATACAGCTAAATTTCCTTGCACTTCCATTTACATTTTATATACACACACCCTAATTATGAAAGAAGATAACAAAGAAGAAGGAAAACCATATCGAAAGACTCAAATATTAATGAATGACCACTGAAACCTCGTAAACAGGCCTATGTAACATTTGCATCAAGCCTCAAGGGTTATAAATGAAATGGACTTCACGTCACCAGTCATTTCAGAGTTTATAATTTTGCGGGTAGTACAAGAATGTATTCAGGTTGCTTGGTGAATTATACCTTAAACAGAAAGGTGGACTACATACTGAATACTGTATTCGGCCCTCTATGTAGGTTTATGCAGCAGTTGAGAGACTGCGGAGAATTTCTTTTGTTCATTCACATGCTCCTGAACAAGAGTATGAATGTATATAGGGTGATATCTTCTTTGTTACTGAGTATATATGCATGACGTGCGTGTGTATATAATATATATATATATATATATATATATATATATATATATATATATATATATATATATATATATATATATATATATATATATACTGTGCATAGTATATATATACAGTATATATATATATATATATATATATATATATATATATACACACACACATCATACATATATACATATGTACATATTCAAATACATGTGTATAAAAAATTTTTATAAACATTCTTACAAACGACGCTACACAAAAAAATATCAGACTGCAAACTCTGCGATTCCTTCCTGTGCACAGTTCACGTGCGCGCAGTCAAAGAAAACTAACCTTTAATGCAATAGTTTACATGAATCTGGAGCAATTCAGTTGTGGAGCCATTACAGATTCCTTGCCTGTAGGGGAGAGCAGGAAGGGAGAAAATGAAAAAAAAAAAATACAAATAAAAGGACATTAGATTAAGAGTGGATTAGAGCGCCAGAGAGAAGAGAGATGGAAAAGGGAATGAAAGTAGGTAAAGAGGAAGGCTGATAAGGGAAGCGAAAGAGAAAGAGAGAGTGAGAGAGAGAGAGAGAGAGCTAATAGCCAAGAATATGCAGGAGGAAAGGAAGGAAGGAAGGAAGACAAAATATGGGGAGAAATTCAAGAATGCACGAGGGGGAAACGAAAACAAAAATAAGCGATACAGATGACAAGTAACAACTGGATTTGAGAATGGAATCGTTGATGATCGGAGAGGAAGGGAACAAGGCTTCATTCATGTACCTCGGTTTACTTATTCTGTTTTTCGTCAAGTGGAAAAGAAGCCACATAAAATGACATTAATCCGATATAACAGTAAATCTATTTATAATTTCAAGGGTCAATCATCACTGGCAAACAAGCTTAAGATATAAGGAAAATATCAATGGTATTGATAATAAGGACAACTATGCTGTCTTACTGTATTCAGTGTATGCTACGATCATCAGAATATGCTTAATAGGAAAGAAATGTCCAGGGAAAAAGTACAGAAATTTTAACAATTTTATGATTTCTAGTAAAAAAAAGAACAGGAATTTTCAATGAAGTATTTTTAAATCTTAAAAAATGTCATACAAATATGCACTCACACACGGGGAGAGAGAGAGAGAGAGAGAGAGAGAGAGAGAGAGAGAGAGAGAGAGAGAGAGGAATGTTAATTTTTTATTCCACCAAAAAACTACGTAGTAGTTTATATTCTCCTAACTTGTAAATGGTTTTATAAGTAAAAGTTATTGGTGTGCGGATGAAAATTTGATCTGAGGTTCTGAACAAAATTATGAGCAGCAGTGAACTGCTTGAGTTGTCCTGTATAGGTCAGAATGTTTTTCAACGTCATCTGAGTTTCATCTGAAGTACTGACAGAAAGGAGCTGTTTGGTATACGAGTATAGTGTATATTTCACGTTCCTTGATATCTATGAGCACTGCATTTGAGTCAGACGGCCTGGTTATGCTGTACAGAGAACGCAAAATCTCTTGTACAAAACCGTTGATGTAAACCAGCCCTATCTGAACGTTGCGTCTGCTCTAGCCCTCCTAACTTCCTTTGTATTTATTTTCCAAATGCTTTATAACATCCTGCCAACAATTTTCTAGCCTTTACCGGCCTACTCTGTAATCCTATTATTTTTGCCCCATCTTTACACCATCACTTAGTCCTTTTGAATATGAATGATCAACTTAATAATACTGATATTAATAATAAAGGACAAATTTCAGTAAAAACTGACTGTAACTTCCCAAAAATCAACAAATACAACCCTAATAAAAATAATATGAAGATAATAAACATAAAAAAATAAGCCTGGATTGATCTTAAATACGTATAAAAAAAAAGAAATTAACTAAAACATGAGTAAACCTGACACTGAATGAAACATTAAAACACTTATTTCCCTTATATAGGAATTCCACAAATAAACATTACGGATTTTGCCCACTGAAAAATGATATTAATGAAGTAATGTAACTTATTAAAGCATGCAATTTCCTTGCATCCAGAACCCTTCAGTCACTCTACATAAATAATTCGTCATGAAAAAAATCAGAAATTCCTTGACCGTATGCATCTATTCTAGATAGCCAGGGAAACGGGAGAATAGTTAGTTCAGCCTTATTTTTACACATTCAACCGGTAGAAGAGAAAAAAAAAATGAGCTGTAGGCCCAAATGAACGCGCCGCTGCCTAAACTCGAGACTAATGTAAATTCATAACCGAACATTCCATTCACAACACCCAAGGTCAGAGGTGGTGTTAATTAAATAGTCACGATGTATGAGCAACCGACTGCAGAGGTTCATGGTGAGGTGGCGGAGCACGAATGTGTAAATTGTACTTGAACTTATAAATTGTTGTTGGAATGGAATGGAATCTAGAGTTTAGGCCAAGGGCCAAACGCTGGGAACTGTGAGGTCATTCAGCGCTGAAACGGAAATCGGGAGTAGGTAGGTTTGAAAGGTGTAACGGGAGGAAAACCTCGCAGTTGCGCTATGAAGTAAGTTAAGTATACCTTAGTTTAACCAGACCACTGAGCTGATTAACAGCTCTCCTAGGGCTGGCCCGAAAGATTAGACTTATTTTACGTGGCTAGGAACCAACTGGTTACCTAGCAACGGGACTCACAGCTTACTGTGGAATCCGAACCACATTACACCGAGAAATGAATTTCTATCACCAGAAATAAATTCCTCTAGTTCTTCATTGGCCGGCCGGAGACTCGAACTCGGACCTAGCAGAGTGCTAGCCGAGAACTCTACCGACTCGTCCAACGAGGAACTACGCGCTATGAAATAACTGTTAGAAGAGGGTGGATAGCAAGATATAAGAAAGATAATATGAATCGAGATACAGTAAAGGGAATGAAAGGGGTTGCAGCTAGGGACCGAAGGGACGCCGCATAGAACCTTAAGTAATGCCTGCAGTGCACAGCATGGGCTACACTGCCGGCACTGCCCCCCTACGGGTTATAAATTGTTGTTGGTCGTGAACATACAAATTACTGGCGTGAAGAGGCTCGGGAACGGAAATTGGTTTACATAGGTTAAAGATAATTTCAATCAGACGGTGGGGTGATAATGTCACGCCACGAGGAAGAGAGAAGAGGACGCGGGGAAAACTGAGCGAGAAATCATAATGGACTGTACTGCTGGTGTGCTGTCTGACATAACGGTGGGTAATAAAAAAATAACAAAGGGAAACGGTGTTGGGGAGATGAAGGGAAACAAGTCTCTAAAAGTATAAGCGGTGGTGTTCGTTATTGAAGCTTAAAAGCACGTCTCTCTCTCTCTCTCTCTCTCTCTGTGTGTGTGTGTGTATATATATATATATTATATATATATATATATATATATATATATATATATATATATATATATATATATATATATATATATATATGTATATGTATATATATATATATGTGTGTGTGTGTGTGTGTGTGTGTGTGTGTGCGCGTGTGTACGTGTCATGGAAATGTGTGTGAGTGGGAGTATATTCGTAAGAAAAAATATATATAAAAAAAAATGAGTGTATTCAAAAGAAAAAATATAACAACGATAACATTTGGGAGAATTTCTCACTGTTCTGGCCAAAAACATTTATACCCATAACATTTAAAAAAAAAATTCGTATATAAGTCTTTCTATATGTATTTCTTGGTTCCGTAATTTTATTCAAAGCTAATAAAAATATAAATCTGGAAAACAATTTTCCCCTAACTTCACGATACTTGATGTAATAATAATATAATACCAATATATACTCAGATCGTCATTTGCAATATTAAAACATACACCACAATTACGAATAATAACAGTACAAATAAGAATCATTACACGATACTAAACAAATCTCTGGGGTGACCGTTTAATTATTCAGTACATTTATTCAGAATTCTTACTCCTGTGTATTTGCGGTGCGTTATGTTTGCATGTGGGAAAGGTATAAAAAAAGGGATGTTTTCTCATCATGAAGAGCATAAAACTCCTTCATTCTCCTGTCCAACCTGCCTGGTCTAAACTTGCACCCGTCCGCCCTCGTATCCCGGCCCCGTCTCTGACGCGTGTCACACAAACAGACATGAGCGCTTGTATGCACTTAAGAAATTAATCCTTGACAGCATAATAAAAATAGATGGGAGAGGAAAAACGAAATAAAAGAGAGAGAGAGAGAGAGAGAGAGAGAGAGAGAGAGAGAGAGAGAGAGAGAGAGAGAGAGAGCGCTTTAAGGGTCGACAATCACCCTGAATTGATCTCGCCCCCCATGGAGGAGAGGGAGTGGAGGAGATGAAGGAAGAGACCCTATAGTTTCTCTCTCTCTCTCTCTCTCTCTCTCTCTCTCTCTCGACCTCACCCTCATCACATCACAATAGAAATTCCACTTCTCAGTGTGTCCACCTACTTTCCTCACCCTTCACTCCGAATGCCTAAGGGGAAAGAGAGAGAGAGAGAGAGAGAGAGAGAGAGAGAGAGAGAGAGAGAGAGAGAGTGTATAAACGAGGATGAGGGAAGGTGAGGGGAGACACATGAAGGGAGGAGGAACAGGAAGTGCATGTTAGATTACTGGATGGGGGGAGGGGGGAAAAAGGGGGAGAGGAAATATTGTTATCTAGAGCGTAAACACAGGAGAGAAAAACAACGTGGATAAAAAAAAAAAATACTACCATCTCCAGTGTATCGATAGACATCTTTGTGTTACCCTTCTCGTTCAGGTCTTTTTTCTTTCAGTTTTTTCCTTTTCTTTTCTTTCCGCCACTGTCAAAATGTAAGAAAAGTTTGCATGGATGGTGTACCTAGTAATCAATAATTCTGAACCCAAATAACTCCAAGTCTCTGCGAAAGGAAAAAATCTCTCATTTTTGCATTGTTTTGAAAAGCCGTTAATTTTCTTTCCTGGCGGTGTCTTCTCCGCTTCAGGTATTTGTAACGCCCGTTTGTGTACGCAATCAATCAAAAGTCTTGTGAAACTCTGTTAGCCATCAGTGCCTTCGAAAATCTATTTCTTTCAAAATGGCTAAGAGTGAAGATGCTGCAATGGCTCTTTGTATCAAATGTGCCAGCAGTTTTGCGCAAGAGCCATTTCTTATTTTACAATTGCAATAAGCAAGAAATTTTTCTGTAAGTATCTTTGTACTTAACATTTGTAAAAAGCTTTTTCCGTTATGCAGGTTCGAAAATGTTTGAGGAAATGCAGCCAATTAAGATTGTAAAAGATGATGGCGCGTCAATAGCTCATCTCTGGGTACACCACTAAGCTAACGGGAGCATACCAATATCACGGAGTGGAAGCAATTATTAAATCCCCATTTTCGTAGTAATAATATTAAAATGGAGAGGAAGATCATGTTGGTGATAAGAAACGACAGCAATAATAATAATAATAATAATCCCTCTTTTTCCATGATGCACACACACATATACATACATACATACATATATATATATATATATATATATATATATATATATATATATATATATATATATATATATATAACTGGTATTCGCTTATATACAACGGTCACGTGCATCTACTGTGATTTTATATATAAATATATATATATATATATATATATATATATATATATATATATATATATATATGTATATATATATATATACACACACTTTTGATTTGCAAAAGCAGCGTTGCAAAGTGGTTGTTGATAGTCTTCCACAGGGGACAAGGACGGAATTTAATGAAGGTCACACATCCATATGACTATCACCGTGGATAATATTTTCACTTATTATCACTACGAAATAAACAGATCCAAAAATCTATAACAACAATTTTGACCTACTGTAATTGTTAATCCATGTAAACTGATCCAGTCAAATGGATAATCAGCGCACTGGCATTGTGGCAGAGCTGTGATGAGTGTTGACTCAGCATACGGTTCATACCCTCTTGAAAATTGAGACATGTACAACGCAACACGGGTTAGGAGAGACACGGAATGGGCAATCATGTCCTGGTAATACGGGGGGTCAAGCTTTCGTCGAAGCAAGCAAGAGTGACGTGTGAAACAGGACTAGTACAAGTTTGGAGACCCACTATGACTTCGTGCATCAAAATCAGTCAGGCTGAAACCACCAAAGGCAAAACGAAATAGTTCTTCATTGGAAGGGTGGGTAGAGCTCTCGGCTAGCACGCTGTTAGCCCAGCGTTCGACTCTCCGACCGGCCAATGAAGAATTAGAGGAATTTATTTCTGGTTGTAGAAATTCATTTCTCGTCATAATGTGGTTCGGATTCCACAATAAGCCGTAGGTCCCGTTGCTTAGGTAACCAGTTTGTTCTTGGCCACGTAAAATAAATCTTATCCTTCGGGCCAGCCCTAGAAGAGCTGTTAATCTGGTTAAACCAAGGTATACTTAACTTAAAACAAATTAATAATCTTTCAAATATGAGTTAGCAGTATTTGTTTCCCGTTGCTGCCAAACTTTGAAGTCTATTTTCACTTTTCGTTTTCTCTGAATTTTATAATATGTCTTTCAAGAGGTAGGACCCCATTTCTTTCAGGAATAAATGTCGACTTTACTAATAACATTACTGCCTTCGCCAGAAATGTTCACTACATGATTTTCGCCTTAGAAAGCGCGCCAGTTCACTAATATATGGAGATTCGTGTAACGAATATTTCCACCCAATCTCATCAAAATTAATTCATCCGATCCCGGGATATTACTATAAAAATTTTTTTTCAGATGTGCATAAAATCATTGGGAGTAAAACAAGTTGTATTTCCCGAGAATTGTAATCTATGATTGCTCTCTCGTTATTGCTAATATCATTAATTCTCATTACGGGCGCAGATTCAGATTTTAATTGAACATTTCATAATAAATTCGAAAACTTTTGCTATACATATTACAAAGACAGAAGCGCGCGCGCCCGCGCACTCATCGCATATTCTACATACACACACATACTGTATATATACTGTATGTGTGTATATATATATATATATATATATATATATATATATATATATATATATATATATAAATAATCAAGACACAATCACGTGTGGAACAGAAATAAATTTCTGACTCATATCGGGATCGAACCCAGGTCTTTCAATTGTATGGCCTAGTGGGCAGCGCCCTTGCCTTCAATCGACAGACCTGTGTTCGATCCTGATGTGAGTCAGAAATTTATATATATATATATATATATATATATATATATATATATATATATATATATATATATATATATATATATATATAGATATATATATATATATAAGACAAACTTGTGATCAGCAAGAACATAATGTGTTGCAAAGAGGTGCTCACAGTCTTCCACTTGGAACGAGACAGAAACGCCAGTAGTTCCAGAAGTTCGAAAAGCGACGTCCGCTGGGTGGGGTACCCCTGAATACTAGCAGCCAGGTATTATCGATGTCAAATCTTTCCGTAAGCTTTTAATAAGCTAAAAAGCTAAACCGTGAACAGTTCCTGAAATGTGGACAATTAAATCACATAATTTGGAAAGCTGGAAATAATGCAAAAATACCCAGTGTTAAGCATATCTCTCTCTCTCTCTCTCTCTCTCTCTCTCTCTCTCTCTCTATATATATATATATATATATATATATATATATATATATATATATATATATATATATATACAGTATATTATATATATACATACATAATATATATATATATATATATATATATATATATATATATATATATATATATATATATATATATATATATATATATATATATATACATACATTTTTTTTCAAGATATTAATACATCATTAAATCCCTTCCAGTTCTACAGACTTCATTTGACTAATGACTTATTAAACGCCCCCGGTGATTGGTACATGTTACTGAGAAATAATAATATAATCTCAACTACCGTTCTTGCACTCCAAGGGATTAAGATTAAAATAGGAGGCGACAGCTGAACAAGAAGAACTGCACAGAGCCTCTCTCTCTCTCTCTCTCTCTCTCTCTCTCTCTCTCTCTCTCTCTCTCTCTCTCTCTCTCTCTCTCTCTCTCTACTCTTCTCCTTTACCTTTTTTACACCTAGAAATTGGAACAAAAAATTTATTTTTTATCAACCATCTTGAAAACTTTATCAGGTACATTGCAAACAATCTTCTTCAAGCTAATGAAGCTGCAATAAACTTTATTTCTTTGTCTATGAAAAGTAACAATTATAAACA
>NC_089788.1:71757719-71772719 GCF_040412425.1 Macrobrachium rosenbergii | reverse complement strand
GTTTATAAAAGAAAATGATGCAAAATGGTTATCAGCTGCTGCTGATGTTATTCAAAGTTTACGACCCGTTCAGATGGCTTAGCCGTCCTTGAAATTACAGATTTCCCCAAAAGGTAAATAGTTACGTTACTGATGAGAAAAATTTTGCCATATTAAAATATCGTTTATAGAAAGTAACGAGACAGACTAATTACACTGTTTGACTCTCGTACTGTATATTATCAATACCCACTTCCACTCTATAGTTGCGTCGGTTACAGAATGCTTTAAAGTATGCGACAAAAAGTTAAGTAAAGTACAAAACGAACGCTAAAAAAACTAGCCATTCGTCTGCAAACGGCACAGAACTATTACCAGAAGGAAATGTAAAATCAATTGCACGCCTTTACAAAACCTAGAATAATGGCAGTCAAAAAGTAATGTAACAAAACAAGACAAAAAACACAGAAGAGTGAGGATGAAGTTGTTCTAACAACATTACTCAGAGTCGAGAAGAAACTTGACGACTGAAACTGCAAAGACTACAAAGATTCTTGATAACATGTTTTAAGTACTTTACACAGGGAATTTGACAAAAGGGGTTGGAGACGAAGTCAATGAAATACGAAGAAAAAGTAGTCAGCCATTAGGAAGGTTTGCGACACAAGAAAAGCATCTGAGCTTTTGAGGGTCTTGTGCGAGAGAAAACAATGGGGAAATGTTCTTTGTATGTGCAGGGATTTCAAGAGAGCGCTCCACAAAGTAAACTGAAGGAAGATGAGGGTAAGTTTTAAAACAAAGTACAGATTAGACGGAAGAAGGATGATTTCGAGCCACATTTAGATTAGATGGAAGTGGTTAAAATGACAGTTTGAGAGACTATTGAAGGGCAAATGATTACTCTCTCATGTTGTTTTCTGTACTTACTCTAATGCTGTTAATGTTGTTTTCTGCATAAGCTGGAAAAATGGTACGAGATTTGCATGACGTAAAAGAGATTAAGATGGCAGGAGCTGGTGAAGGATAAAAAATTTGCAGATGATCACATCATGATGCAAAGACGGAAAGGAAAATGTACACAGTTGCTGGGAAATACAAAGGATGTGGACTTGAACAGATTTAAACAAAATAGGACTTTACACAACTATAAAGCAGAAGGAGATGAAAGATCCTCTTAGTACGCTGAGAAATGACCACTTGGAATCTGGGATAATTTTAGGACAAGATAAATTTACTCTAATATAATGTAGAAGACACCTGAAAAAAGGAATATCCCAGTAACAAAGAAATTAATACATTGGAGTTTTTTGAAACAACAACAAAAAAAACTGGGATTTACGCCTAGTACGCAGTGAAAGAACATTTGAATATTGGCTAACTCGATAATAAAAAACTATTAGTGAAGAATTTAGATAAATGTAAACAGGAATGTTTAGGTCTGGTATTCAGATCTAGAAGAAACTTTAACGGCTGTAATGCAGAAACCAACTTTCAGATACTCAGTCACCATAATATAATGAGTTACCGTTCACCAGCAACGGTGAATTTCACGCATCAAATAACGAGGAACCGAATATTGAGTTCACTGCTGGGGAAAGTTCAGGATCCATATGGCAAATTTCCTACGGACAGCATAGAAGATTAGTTACGATGAAATTCCTGGATGGTTTTTGTCAGTATTGTAACAGTTGTCACTGATTTAATTGCTGTTATTAATTTATTAAGCTATAATAATTACTGTTACTTGTACATCAGCATCAACTACTATTACTATTGTCAACTCTTAAAAAAAAAGTGTCTTGACCCAAAAGGTCAAAAGGTTAACCCCATTTCAGAAAGTACCTGGTGCAACTCATCTTCAACAGAGTATGTCATATCAAAATAATATGAACAATATACTGTGTGTTAGCTAATTAAACATGCTACATTTGGACGTTAATTTTGATTGTTTCATCTTGAATTTCAAGTGAAGGTCACAAATCTTGAAAAAGAATTATTTAAACATTTTCCATGAAAATTATTTATGACTTATCCTCTATATTTGAAAATGCCATTTCATAACTTTAAGCACAACTGTATATCGGTTAAATATTTTATGTGTACATTTTATATGTGAACACCTGCCAATCCTGCCTTCATTTCAACGTAATGAAATTGTTTAATTTTTGAAATACAGCGGCCGTTGATGATGTCTATTGACGTTCTGGACTGAAATATTTTGCAATAAGTGAACCCATCATATAGGCACAACTGTATCGTATACCGAATGTTAAAAATTATATATGTTTCAAACTGTGTGCAAATGCGTGGTCCAGAAACGTGACCGCTGGAATAAATTCTGTTTATTTACAACAATAATTATATGATAAGTGAGAAAAGATCCAGGGATCCAGGAGAGTTTCGAGAATACAAGTTTCTTGAATTATTAAACACCTTTGTTTTATTGAGAAGATTGATCTGACTTAGAATCTGCGTCCTTGATTAATTCAAGATTTTTGCATTATTAAAAGACCTTGTTTTACTGAGAAGATTGATCTGACTTAGAATCTGCGTCCTTGATTAATTCAAGATTCTTGCATTATTAAAAGCCCTTGTTTTATTGAGACGATTGCGTGACTTAGAATCTGCGTCCTTGATTAATTCAAGATTCTTGCATTATTAAAAGCCCTTGTTTTATTGAGACGATTGCTCTGCCTTAGAATCTGCGTCCTTGATTAATTCAAGATCCTTGCATTATTAAACACCCTTGTTTTATTGAGAAGATTGCTCTGAATTAGAGTCTGCGTCCTTGATTAATTCAAGATTCTTGCATTATTAAAAGAACATGTTTTATTGAGAAGATTGCTCTGACTAAGAATCTGCGTCCTTGATTAATTCTTGTATTTAATCAAAATTATTGTATTGCAGTTTTTGCTGACTGGTTAGCACTCTTGCTTTATATTTCTTTACAATAAGTTTCATCTTTTCATTTTATTCTTGCTTGCATTTGATTTCGTTTTGATTCCACGTGATTTCTACACCATTTCTGTATTATTATTATTATTATTATTATTATTATTATTATTATTATTATTATTATTATTATTATTATTATTATTATTTCCCTTTACATTACTTTTCCAGTATTGTAGTTTACGAAATTGTGATTTAATTTTTACTAGCCAATTTTCATATCCCATTTTCATTTTCATTTAAAAGACAAAACTGCATTTTCACATATCACCCAGATCATTTTTTGTCACTGAAAATAATCTCTCGAATTTATTGTTTGAGATCCACAATCTACGCTTGGCACAGCCACCGATAGAGCTAAACCAAGGGTATATGAGATATCTGAATAATGGTTCTTGTGGTAAATTAAGTATTTAATGAAATGGGAAGTGCAATACACAAACAATGCGTCAACTATGAAACGGAAGGTTGCATTATTGAGTGCCTTGACAAAGTCTGTTTGGCCATAGCGATTTAATGAATATGAGATCTCCACTAAAGGAGAACTATTATAGAAAGTTATAGGAGTGCTATGATGCCCAAAGTGTTCACAGGTCGGTAACTTGTTGTCGGGCCGTTTCGGCAATAATATTTCCCTCAGGGCAAGATATGGATTTAAGAAACATTTCACACACATTTATCGATTCCCGGAGGATTTCAAATTCAGTTCTTTAAGCAGAATTTGTTGATGAATGAAAAATCAGGATCCGTTAATAGGAACATCAATACATTGCTTTTTATGTTTAGAACTTCAATTGTATATACATTTCAAATGTAAATTAAAAATCAATAAGCTAACTTCCTTAAATGTGAGAATATGTTATTTACTTCACATTAAGCACTAGACCACATTTACAGAAAAAGAGTAAATCTGTCTTTCTCAAAAGAGCCTAAATCCTTATATGCACAAAACAAAAACAATTGACGACCGTTCACGCACGAAGATAACAGTTAAAGAGAAATGCATTACGCAGAACAAATTCAAAAACACAAATGGCCGGCCATTAACAAAATCACAGAAGGGGAGCGATGGAAACACGTCGTCTATCCTCGGAAATCCAACGACCATAATGCCAAGCACACGCAAAAAAAAAAAAAAAAAAAAAAACTAGGAGAGTTTGCAGCGTGCAATCCCAACACTTTTTAATGGCACAATGCATTAACGCGTAAAAACTAAACAGCACTTGCACTGGTGCCACTCATCACCCTATTTCTTTTTTTAATTTTTTGTTTACTAACTCCCCTTCTGCCTATTTCCTCTCTATCCTATGATAGTGTTGCCTGGTGGTGCAGTGGTAAGGTTCTCGCCTACCACTCGAGAGGACCGTGGTTCAAATCCCGCCGCTCACTGGTCGCTTGGGGATGGTGCCATTGCATAAACCAGGTAGCCCGCCAACCTAGCGGTCTGAAAACTCGAGAGGGTTAGTTAGAAAATAGGTACCACCCCTTGGGCTGGGGGGTTAAACAGTGGGCCTAGCGACACATTGGCCACGTTCTTAGGCAACGGATCTTCTCCCACACTGGCTGCTGGCCTAAGAAACCAGAGTTCAGCTCTGGCTCTATCAGCCTACAGAGGCCCCAGGACGACTTTAATCTTTTAATCCTATGATAGTACCCCACTGAATCATTACCTATCCCTTTTGTTGAATAGTTTCTATGGACAGAATTTAGCAAATAGGTTACATACCTCCAAATTACATTACATGTGACACTCTGTAGTTGTTGAAATATGAATTTCAGCACAGGCATACGAAAATCAGCATCGAGGTCATTCAGCTGTTGAATATAGTGATATCAAACACAATATTTACATTTTAGTTTACCCATTCATACCTCCAGATTACATAACATGCGTTACTACTAAGACCGATATCAAACTCACAGCCGTTGAATGCAGTGATATCAAAACACAATATTTAACTGCAAGTTGATTCTAAAGAACAAGATACAAGACTGATGTCAAGTTTATCGTTCTGTAACGCAAGGCAATGAAAACGTAATTATTACAACTATGTCCTTACTCGCTTTGAAGTCAAGATATGTAATCATTCTGTCTATAGCGTATATCAATTTGGATATTCATGAGCTAGTACATTCAGAGACCTTCCGCATATCTAGATTAATTTCACTTTGATGGCTGGGGTAATATGTATACCTGACTGGCAAACATATCACAACCGGTCTGCTGGCTCAGTTTATTAATTAAACGTTACCATATCAGTAAAGTCCATAATTATCACAAACGTTTTTAGAAAACATTGTGATCAAATAACCGTAACAAAAGCACTGAAGTATTCACGACATAAAAATGTTATAAGATGATGCCTCATTTTCAAAATGCATATTTTGTTACGACAAAAAGAGTTAATCATTTATTATGGAAAGAAACGGTAATTACAAAATTAATAAGCATAAATATTTCTACGGAGGCAAATCGGGATCAAAGGCATCCATACGCATTAACACGAAGACAGGTAAAAAAAAAAAAAAACTGTCTTCGTGTTGATACATATGGATTCCTTTCAACCAGTTTTGCCTCATTAGAAATATGTACATTTTTATTCATTTTGTAAGTGAAAAAAAACTTCGTACCACACCAGCCATCTAAGCAGCTGAATTCCATCCAAAATTGTATGTCTAGAACTGAAATTTTGTTAAGGGAGTTTGGGAAAGGATACGTGGGCGGGGTGCTGAAAAAATTCGTCCGGGACTGGACGGCATAACTGATGGAGGCTTCTCCTGTAACCATAATCCCCCAGTACTTGAGTCTTGTTTTCAACATTTTCCTTTGAATCCAACGTCTTCGGGAACTCTTTGCTTGGGTGTCTGCTTGTATCAGCTGTCAAATCTGACTGAGATCGTCACCCACTCTTAACTTTTACTTCTCTCTCATTACTATTTGTCCCCTTTATATTTTATAATCTATACCAAATTAACTTTCGGTGGCCATTTCTTGACAATTGTTACTGGTAAGAGTTTCTTCCACTTTTATGCTTTTTAAACCAATCGCAGCATTCGCTCCTGGAATTTCTTTCTTAATTAAAATGTTCAATTGACTTCAAAAGTGTAGCAATTACGAAAGACTTCCTTAATGAAATGTTAATGACAAAGTAACTACAGAGGATATTTTGAAGAAGCTCAACAAAACGACGAGGATTAAAATCCCAGGAGTTTAACATCTTTCGAAATAAAATGCCCATAACTTAGTGGTTGGTAATTGGGGAAATTACTTGTGAACAAAATACTAAGAAAAACGAGTGAAAACTTCGTAAGTCTCTGATAAGAGAGGCATAAATAAATATGCGTCTCTCTCTCTCTCTCTCTCTCTCTCTCTCACACACACACACAAACACACACACACACACACACACACGCACACACACACGCACACATCCTAGGGGATGAGAGAAACAAAAACAAAAAAAAAAGCAGAATAGTTATCAAGAGTGTTTATGCGTGGTCGTTAATCTTCTTGTGCAATGTCATTAATTAATTAGGATTACAAGGACTTTGGCTGGAAACTTAGTGAAAAGTCTCGGTAAGTTGTAAGGAAGGGTACAGAGGGAAGGGGGAGGGGAGGGAGGAACAAGGGAAGGGGGGGGGAATGAGCTCAGAGAGGCACAGGAGATACAAAGCAAAACCTTTGTCAAGTCTTATTCGAAGCTGACATTAGAATACAAATGAGCGGCTTGGATTCACCCTTCCATGCGGATACGGAAAAGGAATGAAAGTTACGCGAGTCAAAATTTTAGGTATTAATATAAAGCTAAAGGATTTCTTAGATATAAAAGCTCGTCTTAAATTAAGGCTGATAATTGAGTAAACATTAGAAATGACAGAAATTGCAAGGCTACAATGAGCAGTTAAGACACACCAACCAAAGCAAGTGTTAGCAAAATTTAAGGAGAACGAGAGACTCATGTTAAATTAAGGCTGGTAATCGAGTAAACATTAGCAATAAGAGAAATTGCAAGGCTAAAACGAGCAGTTAGGGCACACCAACCAAAGCAAGTGTTAGCAAAATGCAAGCAGAACGAGAGACAAGATATAGTTTATTAGCGATCTAATCGAATACGCCCAGTAAACCCGGGGAGCAGAGAAGCAAATATTTCCGAACGATTTAAACTTGGCAGCCGAGCGGTGAGGACTGTGTGCGTGTTTACATGCTAAATTTCTCTTCCGATCATTTCGGCGAATTCCCGTTTAAGCGCTGCACTATTATCATGGGCGGTACATTCGAGAATTGGTTCGTGGATTAATCTAGCTCTCCGAATGTTTTTCGGCCTTTCGCAAAATCCACAGAGGCAGTCGTAACGGGAACGATGCAGTAGTAGGATACACAAAGCGTTATGGAATCTTCTTTAGAATAAATGGAACCTCCTCAACTGCTAAAATCCTCCGAGAAGAATATTAACCCTCAGAAAAATAAACTAGTCCATTTTACTTGCATACGTAAGCATACTCGGAAAACGCGTCACTAATGAGCTTTCCATTATCCTATGAAATTAATACAAGGATGGGTCAAAAGTGCATTAACCTAACACCGCTTAAAACAGTTTGCCTAAAAATAATCAAATTTGGTGCCTAATTATGACAGACATAGGCGCGATATACAAGAAAACTGTGGTGCCTATTTTGTCGATGAGCGAAAATTCTGAAGGATATCTCATCTTCATAAACACGTGTCGCCTTCCCGAAATCGATATCACTCGCATATTCATGGGAATGAGATGGGAGCGGGGTTCCCGTTGGAATAAAATGCTCGTTAATCAGCGATTATGATAAAATCATTATCGGGGCGATATATGTAACCCAAACCTACAAAAGTCACAGGTTAAAGGATGATTATAATTATGATGTAGGGTAAATGTAGAAGAAAATAACTGTTACTGACGTTTCTGATTTTTTTTTTTGACTGACGCTGTCAACTACACTATAAATAACAGAAAGATAATTTCTTTGTCTATTTTCTTCAAGTTGAATATTACAACATTTCAAAACAGGCGGAGGAAAACAAGCTCTATCTTAAAAAAAAAAAAAAAAAAAAAACACACACACACCCACACAGCCTCCATCATCTTGTAAACGAAGTATCTCCAGTGCTTTCAGAGGCATTAAAACAGAGAAAATGCTCATGTTCTGACCGCCTGTGAAGACTACAAGTTTTTAACATATCCCTAAAAAAGTGTCTTCTTGCCAATACCGTGCTCTAATGTCGTCTGCCACAGGGTTTAACCTGGAAATCGCAGCAGGGACGAGTACTTAAGCATGCACCATATCCATAGAATTTTATTTAACGGTCCGTTACATTTGTTTAGGGAAATTTCAAAACTGTAAAGAGAAAAACAGAAGTTGTAAAAATGCAAATTACAATTAAGTGATCCATAAAAGTACATTAAAAAAAAACTCTACTCTTTAGCAGTGCCTACCCTCAATACATATTTTGATAGTTCCTCTATACATATTTTGATGGCTGATATTCTCTGCATAAATCTTAGGCATTTTCATTGTACAATTTTTTACTAATGCACTATGTGTATTCCTTGTTTGTAAATTTCATGTCACTTCTGTTTGTCTCTTTACAGTATTGAAAGTGCTATAAACAAATGTGAAAAGTTAGACCAAATGCTATGGATATCTGTGTTTAAGCAGTTATCCCTGAAGCGATTTCCAAGAGAAAGTTCTGCTCTATGCGAAGCTATTTACAATATGGGAATGATGATATGATATACGGGGTTGGATCGACAAGGGGACGGATTGCATGGAGCTGGATTGATCTTGGGGAAGGACTAACCAGAAAATACTCTCTGAAGCAACCCCTTAGCATTGTGCTTTATAAATTATAGTGCACTTTAATTGATGGCTATCTGATAAGGACAACAGATTGGGAAGTGCAGTCTTAGGGTGATTTGCAGACCTGAAGAACGAAAGCCCCTTTTAAGAATGAAGACAAATGAAAACGTACAATTGACGTATGTCGTAAAATAGATATGGACGGAAAAAGGACAAGTAACAACTGAGAGGATCAATACAGGAATAAACCGAAAAGGTAACGGAGTGACGGCATAAGATAAACCGAAATTGCCATATTTTAACATAACGTTTTAAGAGAATATTTTGTATATTGACAATAAAATGAGAGATGTTTCTTGTAAACGTAAATATGGCTAGAGTTAAAGAAGGTTAGAGGGTGCAGTGTTGCAGTGAATCATGGAAATGCAGTGTCATGAAGATGTATGACGTAGAGGTTATGATTTTGATTAACTTTTACATCACCTTCGAAACAAAAAAATAACACAAAAATAAAACTGAACTTGAGTGTGCCATCCCAGACAGGAGTTTTCACACCTAAAACCACGTAAAACCATAAAACAGAGGCTACGACACCGCCAAAGGTTTGAAAACTTTGGTTACATGGCCTTCCTGTAATAGCTAGGACAAATATGAGGATTATCAAGATCAACAGTCGTCAGATATACTTATAATAATGGCACAGGTCATAATTAGAGAAAGAAATATTGAGAACTGTCAACGTACTACTGTAAACACGCATCTGAATGGGCACAGTGTACTTGTCTACACATGCGACATGGATGGATCTTTTTTCACTGTTCACTGGCGTCCCTCTTTTTTTTTACATTTCTTACAATCTGACAGCCAACCCTCACCCTCTTTCCTCACTGTCCTCTTCCCCACCACACGCAGGAAGCGCTATCTTCACGCTCGCACACAGAAATTCATGTAGCGATTGGCAAACACAAAATATACAAACAAACGATAAGAAAAGGGGTCCCGAAAAGGAAAAAAAAATGTATTGGAAGGTGATTTAGGGAACAGAAAAACAAGGGGGATAGTGTAAACGACGAGTCAGGATAAAAACGAGGAGAGAGAGAGAGAGAGATATAGCACAAAAACGAAAGGTGCCCTGAAAGGTAAAAGAACAAAAAAAAATTCTAAGAATTTTACTGACTTGACATTCGATTCGGTTGGCGGAAAGAATTAATCTCCGGGGTGGAAATAAATGTTATAGTTGTTAATGTTTCTTAAGCTCGATTTTTAAGTCAAATTGAAGTGGAAACAAACTTCGAGGAATAAAATCAATGGATTGGATTTCAAAATCAATCGTGTTTTATTTACAATTGATTTTGCAAGATAATCGTCAGAAAATCTGTGCAGAACGTAAGACTGCTTTAATAAAAAAAGATGAAATTATATTATCAGGCAGGTAATGTTTAAAAAGACAAACCTGATTCAAAAGACATTGATCATTCTCTCTCTCTCTCTCTCTCTCTAAAGACATTGATCATTCTCTCTCTCTCTCTCTCTCTCTCTAAAGACATTGATCATTCTCTCTCTTTCTCTCTCTCTCTCTCTCTCTCTCTCTCTCTCTCTCTCTCTCTCTATATATATATATATATATATATATATATATATATATATATATATATATATATATATGTACACACACACACACACACACACACACACACATATATATATATATATATATATATATATATATATATATATATATATATATATATATATATATATATGTACATATATATATATATATATATATATATATATATATATATATATATATATACACAGTATATACAGTATATACACAGATTGATAGAGAAATACGTACAGACAACATTTTTACATCAGGCCACGTTCTTCATCTACGCTGTTCTTATTTTAGAACTTTCCTGCCATTCCCAATGACCTTCGACTTCTTTCTTCCTTAACTACTAGCTCTCTGACTAACTGAGCTTCTCCCCTTCTTACCACATACCCACACCACCCATCTCATTTCTGATATCCGAGACTATTCTCTGGCATTTTACTCATTTGGAATAAGATCCCTCTAATGCATGCCAATCATGACTCATAGGACTTGATAGCATACCTCTTCAAATTCTGTTCTATATATCTCTTTGCAAAAGTTCATGTCTCCCTTGTAGAGAAGTACAGGCTTTCAAAGCTTATCGCTGACTTTGCTGTCTACTCATAAAATACTATAACTGAAAAGTATTCCATTCCTTTCTCTACTTCCAGGATGTTGTACTACTCCTAGTTTTCCTGCACTGAAAGATTAACGTGTCTTTGGAGTTATGTAAATATCCGTTTACGAAGTTGATATTCATATCACACCGCTACATAATGGATAAAAACTGGCAATCTGGTGTGCTGACTGGTTGGACAAGTGATATACTATTTAAAACAGTTCGACTTCATGTGGCTCCTTCATTTTTTAAATTAAGCCATTACTTCAGTTATGACACGTCATGGTGTCATCAAAAACTCAACGGCTGAGTCATTAATGACAAGCTGACGCGCAATAAATTAATGCATAAAAATGCCTTGTAAATGCTTGAAACACAGTAAAACTTCTAAACTTATGGAATGCTTCATTAGATCTGGCTTTGCTCAGGGAGAGGCAGGCGGAGCAATTAAAGGAAAAATGATCTCCTATCATCTCGCTAAGTAAAAAGAATAAAAAATAAAGATGCATATTTCTTTGCGTTTATTGTACAAAAAACCCAGTAAATATAAATAGGGTATTCTTCTTTTATAATTAAATTAAATTTATTATAGGGTTTCATGCCAGAAAAAATATGCCACTTCTATATCAATTATATCAACATAAAATTCTCTTTACAGATTTGTATAAACTACTTTGTTGACGGCTACAATTAAATCTCAACTTTTACAGTTTTGCGTGTATTTAACCTACCATAATATACTTCAAATACTGAGCTTCAGAATGATACCAGAATGAGTATCATAACGTAAATAGTAACTTCACAGCAGGCGATCAAAGGAAATTATTGCCTACCACGGTTGCTGTCAGTTAGAAACAGGTGCGTCTGGGACCGACATAAATCGGACAGGCCCGCTTGATCCAAAGTGTCAAAAAAAAAACTCCGTATCCTCTTAACAAATAAACTGTAGTGGACATATCCATAATTCTGCTGTACACATGTTGACGCTAGTATTAGCTCTAAAGCCTGACACACACCTCACTGCTTGATTGCATTGTTAAATTAAATATTTTTGGCTTCTTTACAAACCATATTTCATTGCTATAAAGCAATGAACTCAAACCTGCAGGTTCAAAGACTTTCTCCCTTAACACACACACACATATCAGTGTTCAACGTCTCTGATTCTATATTCTGCATTTTTTAGCATCTACTGTGACACTCATCGATTATTTTTCTTAAAAATATACTGCAGTCGATAGTAACCATCTCCCCAGCGTCACCACGACCACTCTCCCTACAAGATTTATTCGTTCTCTTCCTTTCCTTTTACCATTACAGTGGCTTTGCTTTTTTTCGCTATTCCATTCTTCCATCTTTTGAACTTTTCTTATACCCAATCCTCTGATTCTGATGTCAACCCAAAGTCGTTGGCACACAGAACTCTCAGGGATCTCCTTTTCTACAAAGCTGTGAACTTTCTTCCCCTTTAAGGACGAACAACAAGGCTCAGCACAGATCCTTCACGAACAACAATATCTAACAACATCTATCTAAAATTGTTTGATATGCCTGTTACTGTGTTTCTTATAGATATTGCATTATGTTAGTAATACCTTCGCTTCTTCGGTGAATCTTTCTGGTATCCAGAAACAGTATCACCTCTTACTTTCCTCCTTGTACCTACAGCAGGTGCTTCTTTGTTATTGAACTTAATTGACTATTGCCTACTTTAACAGCTATATCTATCTCTCTTCCAACACTTGCTTTAAAAATTCAAATATATATATATATATATATATATATATATATATATATATATATATATATATATATATATATATATATATATATATATATATATATATATATGTACATATCACACATTACCACAGATGAAAAACAAGGTAGGTTCTGATCGGTTTCGACTTTATTTCTAAGCCATTGACGTCAATGGCTTGGAAATAAAGTCGAAACCGGTCAGACCTACACCCTGTCTCTTATTTTTCACCTGTGGTAATGTGTGATAAATGAATCACGTACAAAAGTGATAATAACCATATATATATATATATATATATATATATATATATATATATATATATATATATATATATATATATATATATATATATATATATATATATATATATATATATATATAGTATGCATACATACACACATATATATATATGAATATATGATGAAGTGAAGTTATGTGAATAAGCATGTACAATATATAAGACATGTATCAACAAGATCACCACGGTCATGCAAACTGATAAATCATTGATTTTTTTCCATTTCAAAATTGATTTATCATCAATTTTAACTTGATAAGAGATGTGTTGCTGTAATAACGTAGGGTGCCAAAACCTGTTGATTTTTAATATCAATGCATTAGCGAATCGCTAACAAATATAACAAAGAATTAGAT
Source organism: Macrobrachium rosenbergii (assembly GCF_040412425.1). NCBI lineage: Eukaryota > Metazoa > Arthropoda > Malacostraca > Decapoda > Palaemonidae > Macrobrachium > Macrobrachium rosenbergii. Next base: position 71,759,321 of record NC_089788.1, on the reverse strand, counting down.
TTTGATGAAGCTTAGATGACCTGCTACGTACAAAGTCAAAAGCTTGCTGATTCTGAACTTAATATAAACGTCGCCTCACTAGAAAATTCATGGCCAAGCAAAATTCACTCGTAAAACTCAAGAAACGACAGGCAACGGAAATTAATGACGGGGAGCTGCGGCGTAAGCCGATTATTTTATCATCGTTTATTTGTAAATACACCAGTTTCATGACAAAATATTACTTTTTCATATTTTCGCTTTGTAACTTTTAATATTATTATTACGCTCTTTATCGTCACATAAGAAATGTTTTCTCCGTTAGTGCACACGGCTGTAAAAGTATCAATATCCCACACACACACACACACACACACACGCTGGTAAGACTCGTCTCTAGTCAACACAAACCATTTATCAGGGCAAATTGGAATGTTAATCACTCGGCCTAAAGAAACACTTTCCTCGGAGTTGAATTCTTGCCGCGGAAGTCGTATTAATCACGCGGTTCATGCAAAATGCTTAAAGGGATGATGATCATTGCCCCCCGAATGACTAATATGAGAGGCGGGGGAGGAGGAGAGGGATTTGCGTCAAAACAGATTAATCACCGGATTTAATCATCCTCTAAACTTTCATTAACGTCTCAAGAGATTAACCACAAAGTTTAATCATTACCAGATGATCGCATGAGTGGACCCTTATCAATAACCACCTCCGCCGCCGTCCCCCACGCCCAACTTCCAGCATCCGTCCCGTGGATGGGACGATTTTTCTCCCGTTTATTACGTTTTGTACTTAAACGCTGCCTGAAACATCCCTGACAACGTCCCAACATTTCTTTACTATCATGAAGACGATCACCTCCAGTAAAGAGATTTCAAAGAGTAAAAGGGTAAGCTAGAGCAATTGTTGCTTAGCCCCGGCAACAAAAGAAAATTAAAGTTGCTTTGTCTGAACAATATACTTGAAAAAAATCGTTAAAATCCGTTATACATTTGTACATTCGCCTTTCAGGTTTTCATCAGATATATTAAATTCATAATACAATCGACTAGTTAACCAATTTTAAACCACTGTATGATATCGCAAGCATTTTCAAATTGATTAAATTGTTATGGATGTCTGAAAGTTAAGAAGACTTTCTTTAAGCATATCGTTACCAAATTAGGATTATCCGTCATTTGCATATTAATTAGAAAGTCACGTCCGGTGAAGAATTTCCGAGTAATTTCAAAGCTTCACCACAAGCCGCTAGCGGATCGAGGTGGGGGCGGGGGCACCTGGGCACGTGACCCCCCAACGAAAAATAATGACGAAATAATAATATCGAAGATTTAGTTAATTACATAAATGAGAAATATAAAAACGGAAAGCAAAACTCAAAATATATTAGAGTAATAATAATAAAATTTTGAGAAAAAAAAATAATAATAACAATAATATTCTAAAGGTGAGTAAAAACTTCAGATATCAACTACTGAATTCTAAATAAAATGCATGCATTATCCCCCACTCTCTTTCTCTCTCTTTATATATACATACTGTATATATATGTATATATACATATATGTGTGCATAATATGAAAATTGGTGGCCCCCATGAAATTTTTCTAGATCCGC
>NC_089788.1:71727719-71752719 GCF_040412425.1 Macrobrachium rosenbergii | reverse complement strand
TTCGTCTCACATAACTTCGCATTGCTGTCTAACGCCCTCTCTCTAAAATATCACATCATTCCTTCCATAACGATACTAAACAACCATGGCATCATATCACGCGATGATCTTGGGCAAAATTTTACACGAACCCAGTCAAATGGTCTTCCTCATAATTCATTATATACAAACATATATATATATATATATATATATATATATATATATATATATATATATATATATATATATATATATATATATATATATATATATATATATATATAGTTAAATATACATGAAAAAGAAGTGTAAGTAACCCCTTCCCTACCGTCCCAAGACACATTCTGGTGAGCATGAAAGAAACTAATTTGTCAAGGTATACGAGCTTCGGATACAATTTAGTTTTCACTTGCATTGTCCTTTTAAATACATACAATAATACAAAACTTACGACTTAGTGAACACAATAATGAAATGGGCAAAGTTTCGCTCCATCAATTTTGAGTACCAAATAACTGCATGCCGTTGTGAACCGTTTCAAACATACACACAGGAAATGTCTGCAGATCTATTAATTGTGATTCATGCAGTTGTCACCACCGGAGATTACGTTTTCAGGTCTTCCGAAGATATGAATCAAGGTTTATGCGTGTACAAAGCTCGAATGAAAACTACCCGTATAACAAAACTTATTTAACACAAACAATACTTGCGCTGGGAGAAGCAAAATATAACATTAAAAGAGGCATACATGGTACCAGGTGACGACACCTAATGACGTCCTACGGGTTATATACCCAGCCTGGCAGACGTCAGATAAGACAGCCAGCCTGAAGAGAATATCAAAGATTCAGGACCTTCTTGTCATAATATGTATATGTATATGTATATGTATATATATATATACACATACATATGAGAGAGAGAGAGAGAGAGAGAGAGAGAGAGAATGTTACTATAGCTCGTCTATGTTAATTTGCCATGAATACTGTACTAATTTTTACAGCTTCATAATTTCATAACGCATTCCACACTAAAGGCTATATGTATATGTATATATATACAGTATATAAGCATATATATGTACACACACACACACACATATATATATATATACATTATATATATATATATATATATATATATATATATATATATATATATATATATATATATATATATATATATATATTTATAAATATATATATATATATATATATATATATATATATATATATATATATATATAATATACATATTCGTAACGACCACTATACATTTCTCTATCGGAAAATTAATCTCTTTCCAAACGAAATGGAAACTTACACTCCTGAAACACTCTACCAACATAACGTGCAATAACTATATACTCTAGTACTTATAAAATGAGTTAGGCAAACTATTTTAACACTCGTTTATCGAAACAAAAACGACGTGATTCTTATAAGTCATGAATGAAAAGCCGAGAGAAAACTTGCCGTGCCTGACAAGAAAACATTTTCGTTTCAGGGGAGTCAAAACAATGCCAAACTTCCAAGCGCCACGGCACAAAAGGATTATTAACAACTATCTGTTTGAAAAAATCTGATTGGAATTTTTGGCAGAGTCTTCCGTTAAAAATGTTGATGAAAATAGTTTGAGGGAGAACACCATAAAGGTCGTCGTATATACTGAAAAGAAAAATAGTTCCTGGACTCCTTCAGGACAAAAACATTGTCTAAGATCCTTCCCTCGTAAAAAAAAATGACCCAATAATTGGTATACCGAACGACAAAAATAGCATGAAAATCATAACGTTTATGACATTGTTACGGACTTCACAGAGAGAGAGAGAGAGAGAGAGAGAGAGAGAGAGAGAGAGAGAGAGAGAGAGAGAGAGAGAGAGAGAATGAATACTACACTTCTATTATAAGCGTTTCTGTAATAACTGTTTCTGACTCAAAAAATTTCAAAGTTAAAAGCCAAACCACTCTGTATTGATTATTATTGATTTCATTCGAATAACAAAGCACTGCTGTATTTTGATCTATTTTCCTTCGCTAAAAAGATTTAAGAATATTTCTCACTGGGAAAAGATAATCTTCGTTAACAACGTCAAGACTAATAAAAGCATTACTATATTTCCTAATTTAATCTTCCACACAAAATATGATACAAACTTCTTGAAATTCAAAGGTAAAAAAGGCAATATCTCTGGGTTACTTTCACTTTAAGGCACTTAAGGGCAGAAAGATGAAAAAGGGGTAAAAAACACAAATTAACCCTAGGTAACCACCAGGTAGCAACGTGGCAACCTCTCTCGACCATACGTAATTAATCTTATTAATAGGCAAGGGAGTAAATGCTCTACATTTTACGCAAAGTAAACGGGAAACCAGTCCGCCCCTGTTCGTTGAGGCCATACAATCCGTTTTTACCCTCGCCACGGGTTTTGTGTTCTGTTTGGCTGGCTGTCTGATAATTAGATTACGTGAAAACTCAAGACCGAGTTTCTGTTTCATCTCTTTCGTGCACTACGTTCCATGTATCAATTATATTTCCATGTGGTTGCCACTGTGATCTGAATCTAGGAAGAGTTTGATGCTTCGTTCATTGTTAGTCATTCTTAAGTATTTTTAAAAATTCAAAGCTTCATAATGTCCGTGAAAATAAACGAAAAAGATGCATAATACTTCGGAACATATTCTAATCGCTTCCTTTTATTTAGGAGAGGAAATTTCAAAAGGAAAGGGTATCCGGGAGAAAATGCAGTGCGGAGATTTGCAGCATGCGATTGATCTTTGCAGTTTCTATTATTCAAAAACAGTTCGACGAAACCACTCAGCCACATTTATTGACTACTCAGGGCTCTCTCGAAAGATGCGTTCATAACTGGTGTGCGTTGATACTGAAAGAAGTTGCTGCGTGCAAGAGCATGCAAGCAGAAAATGGGGGCCTCAGGAAAACCAAAGCAATAAAAATGACATCAATGTTAGCAAGAATGATGATGACAATGATGATACCCAATTATAATAAAATTCATTCGAACCTAAGAAGCGAGACATTGAGGAAAGGCTGGAGCCTAAAGAACTGATGCCTAACTAATAACCTCCTGGCTCATGTTACTGCTTTGAAATACGATTGCTCAAAAACTAACACAAGAAAAAATAAATAAAAATAATCCAATGGTAATATATTATATTCTGATACTCCATTATAGGAGATCAATTTAACATATATATTTGGGTGCACACGGAAAGAGGCGATACTCTCATCAGTTCTGAAGAATTCAGATTTCTACATCATAAAAAAGATAACATAACTTCCTCATTCACAACCCGCAATCTTGTAAAATTTTCCAGTTGACTTTTAGATACGCCCACATCCCAAAACATTCCCATTTCGTGGACCTTTTAATTTCCTCCAGTTTGGTTGCTACCGTATATAGAGGATCCTGAAAATAAACCAAGTGTATTCTGTAGTCATTTAAGAATTTCTTTTGTAAGATCCCCAAAATTTCGACAGCAAAAACTTGACGAGTTTTTTACCACTTCTTTATTTTTCCCCTGTATCTTACACAGGAAAGCTGTGAATTCCTACCCTTCGTCTACGGGAAGGAGGAGTGGCATTCTCCTTAAATAATTATTACTAATAGAATTTAACGATACTTTGGCTTATTACACCGTCATCAAAATTCCAGTGGCTAAAGAAATTTAAATGTATGTGTATGCAAATAATTCTTTATACTGCCTCTCTTAGGTCAAGGACTATTGTCAAGTCAGATTCGCAGATTTAATCGATCAATCTATATAGAGAAATTGGAGCCTGGTATTATGAAAATACGGGTGCGCATGTTTGGAAATGCTTACACTCTTACCCTGTTTAATGGAAGCGAGCATATTGTACTGAAAAGATACATATCCGCTTTAAAGTTATCTTGTAGCTTACAGTTCTACCAGGTGATTCATTTTTTTATATTTTCGCATCGTTGGAGCTTTGAAAGCCCGTTGAGAATGTCAACAGCTATTTTTAGCTTATAATACAATGTCGTTTTTCATTCTTCCTAAACAAACGAATGTTATGGTTGATGTTCCATTTGGTAACTCAATAGAGTTAAAATGAATAACTATAAAAATGACACATCTACATTATTATCATTGCTAATATTAATAGTCTTATTATTTCTTTTGTTCTCGTAGCCTTTCATATAATTCATAACTAAACCATTAACACTGCTAATGGCGTTGAAACTACAAAAAAAAAATTAATAATTATGTTCCTTTCATATAATTTATAACTAACCCACGAACGTTACTAATGGCCTTGGAACTAAAAAAAAAATTAATAATAATTATGTTCCTCATCTTACTTCCTTGACGCGTATCTGCCTGGGCCATCACCCCAATCCCGCTCCCCTCCATCAAAGAGCGAAAGGGAGATTTATCTCTGGCGAGAGCTTTACGTCCCTCGGCAAGCCCTATTAAATAATTTCCTCCAAACTAATATCTTAATGGAGTAAACGGATGGGTCTTCTGAAGCATTTGCGCCCTTTGCCATCATCACTATCGACTTGTATCGGAAATTGAGCGATGCTCTTGCTGCTGGAAGGGTGGCACTGATTTTGTTTCCACAGCCCTCCTTATCTTCAGTTATGAAGGTCTGCGCCATTCGGCATTCTTCGAAAGTCAAGGCAAGACCTTAATCTCTTGTTTAGTTTCAACAGGCAAACAACTTTAAATGTTTGATATTTAAAATAAGATAGCATATAAGATAGAATACGATAGAATATAGAATTCAGGACAAAGGCCAAGCGCTGGGACCTGAGGTCATTCAGCGCTGAAAGAAAATCGTCAGTAGAAAGGTCTGAAAGGTGTAACAGGAGGAAAACCTTGCGGTTGCACTATGAGTTAATTGTTAGAAGGTGGAAAGAAAGATTGGAGAAAGGGAATATGAACGAAGGCACGGTAAAAGAATGAAAGGGGGTGCAGCTAGGGGCCGCAGGGACGCTGCTAAGAACCTTAAGTAATGCCTACAATGCACCGCGTAAGGTGCACTGAAGGCGCCACTCCCCCTACAGGGTTTAAGCAAGATATAATTCTACCTCGGTTTACAAAATAACACATACAAATACAGTTCGAATGCAAAGCACAAAAACCATATTCACAAGAGACGAGGCGAAACATTAAAAAGATCCAAAACATGCCTCGACAATACGTGAAATAAAACTAAAAAAAACTCACTAATAAAATACATTTTTAGGGATCCAGATTCCATGTCAACTCGAAGGTCATAAGAACGCAGACATTTTACCTGGAGTAAACTGAAACATCCTTCAGAACAAAACAAAAAATTAGGCACCAAAGAACAATCTTTGAGTTTATTCACTAGAACTCGCATGAATTATTTCTTTACATGTGTGTTTTTGAATATGTGTAGAATATTTGTGTGTGCGTGGATGTCTGTGCCATATAAGATATTGATAACTGTTTGATATAATTTGAAAGTAACATGTACAATACAGTTATCCTGGTAATAATAATAATAATAATAATAATAATAATAATAATAATAATAATAATAATAATAATAATAATAATATGAATTGGAATACAGAATTTAGGCCAAAGGCCAAGCGCTGGGACCTACAAGGTCATTCAGTGTTGAAATGGAATTTGAGAGTAAAAGAGGTTTGAAAGGTGTAACAGGAGGAAAACCTCAAAGCAGTTTCACTACGAAACAATTGTTAGGAGGTAAGCAAAAGGAATGAAAGAGGTAGCAGCTAGGGGGCCGAAGGGATGCTGCCAAGAACCTCAAGTAATGCCTACAGTGCGCCGTGTGAGGTGCACTGATGACACTGCCCCTACGGAGAATAAATAATAATAATAATAATAATAATAATAATAATAATAATAATAATAATTCTAAGTATGAGAAGAGCCACAATGTTTCTGGTTGGGACGACACTGACCTTGTACAAAAAAAGGGGAAAGAAAAATCATTCAGGAACCGGTGTTGATCCATCTAGCAGAGAGAGAGAGAGAAAAAAACACAGTATCCCCCAGGGATATACAGGCAAGGACGAGCCTGAAGCTTGAACGTTTCACTGGGGAAAAAAATGATGACGTTATACTTTACATTCAGCACGGCTTTAACAAGCTAATCTAGGTATACATGTGAATGTCGCAGTCATTATCATAATGACCCCCCTGAGGACGATGCGGAGACTATCCCACAACAGATAAAAGCCAGAGAGAGAGAGAGAGAGAGAGAGAGAGAGAGAGAGGGAGAGAGAGAGAGAGAGGTAAAAAGGAATACGAGCTGAAAATAGTCTTTAGAATACAGGTACTAAAAATACTGTAAACCTAACTTATGAAGATACACATGCTAAAAGGCTTCAGGAAACTAAGCTGGATTAGTAGAAAAATACGTACAAACAGACAGACATACACACACATTATATATATATATATATATATATATATATATATATATATATATATATATATATATATATATATATATATATATATATATATATATATATATATATATATATATATATATATATATATATATATATTATATACACATGTAATGGAACTCAAAATAAAAATGCAAATACAGAGACTGTTTGAAGAAAATGTTGTCTAGGTCGATGGACTGAATATTTTACGATTTTGTTGAGTCTAGAAGAGAGGCAGATGTGAATGACACAAGAGTGGATGCATTTAGGCTTAACTCTGAGAATGCTTGTGGAGGTTAATGTTGCGGATGCAAGGAGGGAAATTCAGAGGCTTGGAAATAAAAAGGACACAGAGGAGTTACTAAGAGTATAAGTGACATGTTGTGATATAGTGGTGAAGTGAATGAGTGGCTGACCAGGTTGTGTAAGGTGCGACTGGACGAGTGAAAGATTCAAATGTAATGGCTAAAATGAATAGTTGTTTCTTTAACAGTAGGTAAAGTTGATAGAAGGGACTGTAAAAAAATTGTTGGGACATAACTTTGCTGACTATACCAAGGAAGGTTCATGGTAGGGTTCTGACTGACAGGGCAAGATAGATAACACAAAGTGTGATAACGAAATAATAGGGTGTATTTAGAAAAGGTGCAGAGACTAAGTGTTTTTTATAAAACAGTTAAGCAAAATATTTATAAGTAAAGGGAACAAGCTTTACGTTACATACATGGACCCAGAGAAAGCTTATGATATAACTGACCAAGATACAAGTTGGAGAGTGATGAGAATGTATATTATTGAAATAAAATTGTAGAGTGATAAAAATTTTCCGATGGAAGAGAAGGATGTGTTAAATTTTGTAGGTGAAAAAGTGAGTTATCTGGTATGAAAATGGGGCTGAGACAGGGATGCACTATAATTCCAAGGTCGCTTAATATTTTTATGGATGGAGCGATGCGAGAAGCCAGGAAAAGAACAGTAGGTGTATGTGGTAAGCTGTAGGATACAACGATAGGTCGTGAACTGAGTGTGGAATTATTGATGTTTGTTGATGATACATGGTTTATTTACAATTTGTGGATAATATAACATAATTAATACCACAGCACATTCCAGTGTTGGTAGTCTGGGTGGTATGTACCTACTGCTCTTAAGTCACTTCCCTATGTTTTCCTTATAGCCCACAGGGTGTGATCTGGGGGCCTGGGAGTGGCATGCGCTCCCTCCTGCTGCCCTTGGCTTACATCAGTATTTGGGACTGTCATATTATGGCGTGTTTCTCCCCAAGTACACGGCTCTTCTACATGAATCCTAGCAGCATCAATGTGGGTGTTTTGTAATATCCTTGAGGAGAGGAGAATGAAGTCTATATTTCGTCTGACATTAAGAGCAGCCCTTTGCTATTTGTAGTCTGCTGGGGCACGATTCCCTATGTACTATATCACTGTTATCCTATAGTGTCTGAAAAGTTGTATTTCGATGGTGGGCGCCCACGCAGAACTGGAAGGTGCTAGCAGACGTCAATGCAAAGTAGCGGAGGTGCATCCAACATAGCATTGCTATGGGTTTGTGTACTGTCATTATCAATTCCATTCACTCTCTTATAGCAACTCCCTCATTCTCAGTCTGGCTGTGTCAACATTTTTCCACCACCCCCCTTTTTTTAACATTATTATCGCCATGCATTCTTGAATAGCACCGTGCAAGTATGCCTAAATTACAAAGTTACTGTCAAGTTCGTACCAATTTCACGGATTTACGAAGAAAGCAAAGGGCAAATAATCACAGAATTGAAATTCTAACAAGGAAAGGCAACAGCCTTACAGGATTTGATGCATCGCACTTCAGCCCACGTGCAAAGTCAAATAAATGCACCAATTCCCACGAGCTAGGTTCAAATGTTTGGAAGGAGAAGATAAACACATATGCACCCACACAAACATTCTCAGTTTCATACCATATACACAATTATTGGTCAAACCACCACCGCTTCCAGAGCGTTTCCCTCCTTGTAAAATAAACATGGCGCAAAACAGAATGTGCATTTCTATTCAAAGGTATAACAAAGGCACAATAAGCCAAACTTAAAACCTTTGATGAAAGTGAAGGGAATTAAATTTGCTTATTATCTACTGTATATTAAACTTATAGAACTTATATCCCACAAAGTCTGAAGCATGTTATGTGACCTAGTTCGTATGTGGAGCATAATTTTTATATAACAAATGAAACCCTATACCTTTAATATAACAAAGAAGACCTTCGTTTGTTAGGCTTTCAGAAATAAATCTTTTATTTTGTTAGGAATGCCTTCAAAATCAAGTAAAATCCCAGACGTTAGAAAACTGATTAAAGCCGCGGATTTTAAACGTTACCCTAATTTCTTAACGTTCTAGAAACGGTAATCAGTCAGAACCATTCTTGTACCTGGACAGTTAAAGAATTTGGTTTTCACGTTAAAAAGAATGCCACTGAAAAAGAACTGCAATGTATAATTCCCGAAATAAAATGTAAATCTTAGTTAAAACTAAACATGAAAATGCAAATGCAAGCATGTATTTAACATTACCACATTGCCATCAAAATCAAAATCTCGGCACATGGAATGTCTCCACTTGGGAATCGGATACAAGAAACACTATCAAGCTACATTATAGTGCGACTTGAGAGAAACAGAATTTAGAAATTAACACTTCGAGAAAAGCCCAAACATGATTTTTCACTGCAATGGCTTAAAAAAAAAAAAGTCCATTACGAAATTTCAAACTAAAGTGATGTATAAAGCAATTTGCCAGGCAGCTTTGCTAATCCGAAAAACATAATATTTCTGTTAGTTTGATCCTCGTGAATTTGTCATGACTGGAAATTTAGTTTAGAATAAACAATGCATGGCCGCCTATTACGATGAAAGCATAGAGAGAGAGAGAGAGAGAGAGAGAGAGAGAGAGAGAGAGAGAGAGAGAGAGAGAGAGAGAGAGAGAGAGAGAGAGAAATATATCGTTATCCTTCAGAGAAAACAGAGTCAAACCAAAGCTTCAATTAACTCTGATGCTCTACTTCTCTGCTAAGACTCCAATGGACTTCTAATTTAAAACAGCCTCATCAGGAACCTTTCTGTAAAAGACGCCATTTTTCCAACAGGTTTCTCCCTTCTTTAAAGGAGGGTATAAAAAAGATAAAGCTAACGAGTGTGAAAGAGGAAGTAACGATAATTATATCTTTGGTACGAGAACAGCAAGACAAAGATCAATGGACACAGTTCACTGCACATAAATTAACATCTCAGATACGACCAAATTTGAACCAAAGATAACAGGAATTATAAAAAAAAAAAAAAACGATTTCGAGGTTACCAAAGCGAGCATCGATATCAGGTTATCGAAAACTACCCGTGGCGAGTTGAAAGATAATTAAATCCCAGAAGAGACACGGAGGAAAAACTTTAAAACAGGAGAAAAGGTCACGGGGCTCAGTAAAACTGCTAGAGGTAATGAGTTTCGTGCCTAGAAAGAGGAAGAGGGAGGAGAGATCGAAATGACTTGGAGCTCCGGGGATATTTGAGAAATAGAGACATCAGTGATTAATGGCAATGATTTGGAGCAAATGGAAAATCCAATCGGTGTCTAAACGTCCCGAGGTAATGGAATCTGAAAAGCATCATGGAGAATACCGGCTGCCAAAATTTATTTATTTTAAGACAAAATCGTCACTGCTGAAGAAGAAGATATTTACCCTTGCTCTGGTTGACAGGCAAATAGGAAAGTAAACAATCTGTAACCCGGAAAAATAAATATACTCTAGCGGTAAATTTAACAAATATTAAGAAGCCATCTCTCCAAGACCAAGAAAGATGTTGCGCCGAAAAAAAGCGATTATTTGTATTACACGACATTTACTTGGATACTGAAGACTCAAAATTATGGGGACGCTGATGAACGACATTTGGATTTAATTGCACTACAGATAAAATTTAGGCCAATGGCCAAGCACTGGGACCTGTGAGATCATTCAGCGCTGAAACGGAAATTAACAGTAAGGTTTGCAAGCTGTAAAAGGAGGAAAACCTCGCAGTTGCACTATGAAATACTTTTAGGAGAGGGTGGAAAGTAAGATGGAAGAAAGAGAATATGAACGGAGGTACAGAAAAAGGAACGAAAGGGGTTGCAGTTAGGGGCCGAAGGCACGCTGCAAAGAACCTTAAGTAATGCCTATAGCACACCACAAGAGGTGCACTATAGGCACTAGCCCCCTAAGGAGCAAACGACATTTCGTACAGGGCAAGAAAAGAAATAAAATTGTACCTTTAAATATTTAAAAAAAAAGTGTGAAGCTTTAAACTATGGAGTAACTCCAACCTCTGATGACAACCCACCATAATCTAAGAGCATAATTAACCCCCGAATTATCTACGAGTACAATTTAGTCCCAAAACTGTTTGTATTGAACTCCACAAATATCACAGAAAGTCAGAATGAAGCATCACTGAACTATGAAAGATTAATGAGGTGTCTTTGCCACTATGGGCAACCACACAGAATCTCCCATTAAGCTCCTTAGCGAGGTAATCTCCCGCTGACTTGGTGCTCAAGGAACATACTGAAGATTTGGGGCGCAGCGTTTTGTACAAAGTACACAGAGGAAAATGACTAAACTGAAAATCGCCCGTGGATAAGAAGGAAGAATAGATCATAGAAGAAGAGGTTCTATTCAAGGTATAGCAAAAACGATATTCAAATCCAGTGAATGTTTTGAAAATCTTTCCGGTAGACGGACACACACACACACACAAACAAATACACGCACACACACAATAAATAAATATACAGATATATATATATATATATATATATATATATATATATATATATATATTAAAGTTAAAGTCCTCTATATATATATATATATATATATATATATATATATATATATATATATATATATATATATATATATATATATACACACACACACACAGTGTAATTGTAATAACCACAATATATAAATAAAAGAGATATATTTCGATAAAGAGGTAAATATAGATTCAGATGTGAATATATAAACACATATACATGTTACATCTATTCGCTTAACAGCTATCAATTTACACTACAAATGAACATCGCGACGCGGAAGCAGTTTAGAGCTGCTTTTGCAGAGAGAGAGAGAGAAAAAAATAAACGTGCAGTCTAGGGAACAAACATATCAGTCCAAATGAACCGAGGAGACTCCCACAATTGAACTTCCAAGTTGAAAAGCAAACACCAATAATGACTTGAAAGGGTCTTGACATTACAGTCAAAGTGGAAGCACTCCAAAAACCTTTTATTGGCTTTGTGTTGAAATTCCTTCGTTACTTTTCGGGCAATAAACTGAAAAGGTCGCGAAAATCCTTCTCGTTCGCTGTTTGCCACGATGTCTGATTGGCTGTTCATTTGTCCAACGGGAGGAAATATTGGAAATTAGAAAAACCCTTGACGCTTTATCCATGTGTCTCAAAAATCGGAGGGGAAGTTTAACCACCTGTTCGAGTTTTCAAAATGAAAGACAAAAATACGACATTTTCAAAGTAGGTGTTTTTCCAGCTGATTTTTCGCCTGAAGTATTTCGCCAGGAGAATTTGAAAAATAAATAAAACAGAATTATTTGGGGGCAAACTAAAGCAAACCCAGAAGGATTTTTGGGGCAAAACGTATAGCGGCCTTCTTCCAGGTGTTAAATTCTTAAACTGAACATGCAAAAATGCTTCAAATTTTACGTTTCAAAATTAACATTTCCAAAATGTCGAATTATCTCTGTGACAAAACTGGTTTTGGGCAGCCTCTGTATCTAGGTCTCATCAACATTCAATGCATAAAATATTTCCAAATTAAAACGATCCAGACCCAGTGTGTTCATTTCCGTAACAATGTGAGCTCTCTCTCTCTCTCTCTCCAAACACACACACATGTATATACATATTCATCTAATATGTAAATATATATATATATATATATATATATATATATATATATATATATATATATATATATATATGTATATATATATATATATATATATATAATATATATAAATACTCACTAAGAGATACGGCTCTTAAGCTCCCAGGCGTGGAATTATAGTTATCAAACTGGAAAACAGAACCTCATTTCCTGGCGCAGCATAGTGGATGCAACGACAAAAATAAATAAATAAATAAATAAATAGAATAAACTTCGAATACTAAGGTATGATAAATTTCCGTGCAAGCTCTCAAAATACTACTTTTGCATTAGTAAACTTTGTATGTTATGATTATGACACTATTACTTTCCACAGTAACAGGCTTTGGGTCCTTAGACACCATACTACACATTTTCTTCTTGACTTAATCAAATTACCATACAGAAGCGACCAGGATTATCAAAACGTAGGACAAAGTGAGATAATTAAGACCACTCGCTACCGTATGAGAACGAAATAATAAAAAACCTTCTACGTGTCTTAAAAATAAGACAAGCCTCAAAACTTCGGTAATTTCCGCACTTGAAAAGGCAGGAAGCACGTACGAGCCTTCCAAATAACTACAGGGTATAATGGGAACTGTATGGGAGAAGTTCTCAAACATCATGACTTTCTTGCTAATGTGTAGGTTCTCTTTCTTTTGATTTCATTACTAAATACATTCAAAACATAAATGAGCATACATTATAAGATGGTATACATTATTACTATATAATAATGTTTATGGAGTGACTTACGTTAGCGCACATAATCTTGAAACAATCCAACTAATGTTTGGTTATTGTTTATATTTGGTTAATAAATACGTTAAGTGTGTTTTCAGCATTATATAAGCTGTTATTACTTCAAGCTCCATTTGAAAGAGTATGACCTCTTACTACCTAGGAAGCAGGCCTGTCACCACCACAGGAAAAATGCCATCTAATGTTTATTAACATACTCTGTAGAAGAAGAAGGTTTAGGCAAGTTATCTAATGTTTATTAAAATACTCTGTGGAAGAAAGGGGTTCAGACAACTTATCAACACTGGTCGACGCAGTAGTATAATAAATATAAAATATAAGAAAATAAAAAAAAAAAAAAAAAAACAAGTTAACAGCAGCTAAAATAAATCGACACAAATATATAAATAAAGTGAAACTATAAAACAAGATTTACGCACTTTTTCTCTCCGTTTTCCTTTCCAGCCTGAGAATTTATTACGGCATTTATCTTCATCTGCGACACTTTTCAGTTTTTTAACAGATATTCAAGGCGGACTCGGCAAATACACAAAAATGAAAGACAAACGCGAAGGAGTGAAGAAATGGAGGCGACCAGGATACAAGTGTGATGACGTTCGTAGCTTGGGTAGAGCATAGTCCAGTCAATATATTTATACGTTCTGGCCCTTCAAAGAAGTGCTTTGTCTAGCTTAAAAAGGTAGACATTTTTCACATTGCATCAACTGTATCATAAACGGGCTTTAGTGAGCGATATCTCATAAAAATTTTACATGGGTGTATTCGTATGAAAGCAGTGAGATGTATTGCCTTACGCCACGATCCGATAGTGCTAAAAATATGTTCTTCAGTGTATTTCGCTTGGTTACAGTATTATGACAGCATACGGTCAAGTTTCTTAATAACTCGTAGAAAACCAAGAGTACAGAAAGGTAGGAGAAAACAGAGACCGAAAATCTAAATGTGTGCGTCATCATTTTGGACATGTTAAAAAGATTAGTTTTTTTTTTGTCCATTCTTTGCTGAACACAAAACTTGAGTGACATGTATTTTCAAAGAAAAACTCCGTTTGGAATAAATATTGCAAGGCTTTGCTAAAAATCCTTATTTCTTTAGCGGATACTTAAGAAAAAAAATATTATATTCTGAAACCTCAAATCACCTGCAGTGAAATTTTGACATTTTGACAACGCGAATATTAAGACGAGATTCCGCAAAATAATTTAAAACACAGAATTTGATACAAGAAGTTAACACTGAGCCTGAATGCATGCAATGCTAAAAATACCGTGACCCCGTCAAGAAGATCTAATTCTAAAAGGATTAATATCAAGATTCCTCTTACTGACGAAGATTCACCGTCACCAATATGGAACCTCGAAGAGACGTTTGTGAAGAATATTTATTGACAAGATTCACCGTCAGCACAAAGAAGTCCCACCTAAAAATATACAATCATTCTCTTATTCCTCTTAATTTTTGCTACTTATTGTTCTTGAATTTTTATGAGAATTGCTACGTTACTTTTCACTTCTCCCCAACTGAAGTGAATAACGGAACACAAGAGGAACGAAAATGGAAACTGTTGAATTATTTGCAGAGAAAAACTGAATGTGGAAACTACGGTTGAAAGCAAACTAAGGTCTCCGGTGCAAGCCAAATTTTTCGCTCCATTTCCTTCTCATTTCATTATTGATTTGACTGCCATCTAGACCACTAAGTAATTTGTAATTCAATGGCTTTGTAATGCTATTCCGTAAAGTCAGTGTATCCGTACTGTTCGCTTTCTTACACCGTATGCTACAATTTCACATTTCCCAGACTCCAGATATACTCTTCACTTCAATTTCTACAATAAAGTTGATTCAACAACCACCTCGGGTATTCTGCTTTTGAAGTCTAAACTTTAAATGTATCCAGCTCTAAAAGATATGCAATAGTTCTTACATTACCACTCTTCTCTTTTAAAGTTTTGCTGTTTTTTTTTTTTTTTTTTTTTTTTTTTGATCGCTTATGAACTGATTTTCCAAGAAAAGCAGTAATCTTGTAATACACAGACCAGAATTTTCATAAAAGTTCTCTGATGATCTTTCACGTCTTCTACCTTGAAGCATCAACCCTAAGTTTAGCCTTACCTAAGTGATAGGATACAGAGAATTATATGAAGGATTTACAGAAATGTTTCATATAAAAATCCCTCTTACTGATAAGATTCACCGTCGCCAAAATGACATCTCGAAGAGACACTCGAAAAGAATATTGATTCACAAGATTCAACGTCAACACAAAGAAGTCCCACTTAAAAATATGCAGTGATTACTCCAGCATTATTCCGACTCTTTTATTTCTCTTAATTACTGCACATTGTTCTTGAGTATTTTGTAAAAGTCGCTGCGTTATTTTTCACTTCTCGGCAACTGAAGTGAATAACGGAACGCAATAAAAAATGAGGAACGAAAATGGAAACTGTCGAATTATTAAGAGAGAAAAAACTGAACGTGGAAATTACCGTTGGAAGCAAACTAAGATTTCCCGATTTAAGTCAAAAATATTTCGCTCCATTTCCTTCTTTTATTATAACTGATTTGCTTGCTATCTAGACCAATAAGATATTTGTAATTCGCTGGCTTTGTATTAATATTCCACGAAGTTATTGTATTCATATTGTTCGCTTTCTTATAGCGTATTCTTCGTCTCCACATTTCCCAGACTCCAGATATGCTCTTCACTGCGCTGTCTACAACAAAGTCGATTCAACAACAGCCTCACATATTCTTCTTTTGAAGCCTAAACTTTAAATGTGCCCTACTCTAAAAGTTATGCAACACTTCTCATATTACCTTTGTTCTCTTTTAAGGCTTTACTCTATTTCCATTTGATCTTTTATTACCTGGCTCTTGAAAGAAAAAAAAAACTGCTAGTCTTGAAAATACATACACCAGAATTTTCCCGAAAATCCTGTGATGGTCAAATATATTGGCTTTAGACATCAACCTTAAATTTAACCTTCTCTTACTGATAGGGTACAATTAAGCCCTAGTAAGTTGATCTGACGCAATCGTGAGTTTTGCAAACAAGTGAGCAACTGATGTTTACTGACGAATTTGGTCCGGTGACGCTCGTACTGGAAAACTGCTTATGTAGTGATTGTCACCTGACACTCGTATTGAAAGCTTCTAGAGAGAATTATCTGCTGACTACTGTGTTGGGAGATGATCTTCTAAATGCCTGTCAACTGACACTTGTATTGCAAAGGAACTTTATTTTGCAAGGTTATCAGCCGACGTTCTTATTGGAAAGTGGCCCCATATTTGACAAGCATCAAAATAAAAGTTAAGTATACCTTAGTTTAACCAGACCACTGAGATGATTAACAGCTCTCCTAGGGATGGCTCGAAGGACTAGACTTATTTTACGTGGCTAAGAACCAACTGGTTACCTAGCAACGGGACCTACAGCTTATTGTGGAATCCGAACCACATTACACCGAGAAATGACTTTCTATCATCAGAAATAAATTCCTCTAATTCTTCATTGGCCGGCCGGAGACTCGAACTCGGGTCTAGCCAAGTGCTAAACGAGAACTCTACCGACTCTTCCAACGAGGAACTTTGACAAGCATCAAGTACTCTAATTGGTGAGACTACTACAGTACATGATTCTTCAGCTGACAATCGTATTGGAACGCTTCTATAAACTATACTACCAAATTCAAATCACAGTGGACAAACTTTAGACATGAAATCAAATAGAAATCATTCATATAAAAAAATGCGTAAGATCTTAACCGAAACAAATAGTTAAGATAGGGAACCGTAGAAGAACGGTAAGTGAAGCTGAGAAGTACGTACTGACTGAAAATGAAGAATTAAGTAGTCAAATGGATAAATATTGCTGCTGTTCACCTCGCAACAAAAATAATAGAACTCATATGAAGGAGTGGGTATAATCTTAGGGAAATGCAGCACTGATCCCGAAAAGGTAAACGTAGAGAAATGTGAATGCATTACCAGTGACAAGAACTGTAGGAAAACCATGGGAATTTGGGATTAGAGAAAGACACCTTTAAGAATAAAGCAGCATTGCATCAGCGTGTTCTTTTGTACCTGTCGGTGCTGTTTGCAGCGAATTTAAGGCGGATCGTTTGCATTTTGGGAAAATCAGGCTTTAGGAGAAGGGAGAATTATCTTAAATCTTTAATTTAGTCAACTATTAAAAACATATATCAATATATCACACAAACAAACTCACAGACAATACATATACACAAACACAATCATATATATATATATATATATATATATATATATATATATATATATATATATATATATATATATATATATATATATATATATATATATATATATATATATATATACATACATACACACATATATATTATATATATATATGTATATCAAAATATGTAGAGAGATGTACAACAGATTAAGAACAATTCTCGTACAAGTAACGGAGAGAACAACACGATACTTGCCTCAGATAAGCCGCAAGTCAATGTTACATGAAATTTGAAACGACTTTTTATATCTTAAACGATACAAACATGATTTACTTTTCAAAAGCTACTTACTAGGCCATTGTTTTATCACCTCTCTACTTCACACACCGAAAAGGACAAGAGCTGAGGTTTGTTTACATTTCGTCATATGCTAGCTAACATGCTAAATGCAGAGAAATAGTATTCCAATGAAAATACATCATTCTTTAATACATATATTCATTCTTGCTCTATAAAAACAAGTAATTTTTAAAATTAAAGTGTCCTAAGTATCCACTTCTATTTTTTACTATTAAATTTGTATTACACTACGTTCTGAATAATAATAATAATAATAATAATAATAATAATAATAATAATAATAATAATAATAATAATAATCTTTTAACATTGTACTTTCCTGCCTGTATTCATGTGTAGCTGAGAGAGAGAGAGAGAGAGAGAGAGAGAGAGAGAGAGAGAGAGAGAGAGAGAGAGAGATATGGTAATGACCTATCCTTAGAATCATAACATTCTTTTAAGATTGACCTTTTATGTCCGTATGGATGTGTACCTGAGAGAGAGAGAGAGAGAGAGAGAGAGAGAGAGAGAGAGAGAGAGAGAGTCCTTTGTTTTACTTACCCCTGTCATAACAATTAACGGGATTAATTGGAACCAAGACAACTTGCATTCCGACCAGTATATGATTTCTTGAGAAATATATCCCCCACAGGACCCGTAAAAATTATATTATTATTCATAAAAAAGAGTAATCTTTTTAGCAACAGTTATTTAATAATTGTGTTATTTGTTAATGCTTTAGAAGGAAGGACGCACCCCTATATCGGCAAATGAAACCTTTAGTGTCAAGCATAGATATATAGTTTAATATTTGATATTTACAACTGACTCGAGTTACGTTAGTTATTTTTTATTTTTATGTATAAAGAAAGCGTCCACCGAAAACATTTTGGAAGTCCTATGTATACTGACCCTTTTTGCTGCGAGACACAAATAATGATTTCCTATAACGACATATAAACGATTAAGATTAAAAAACTTGTTTAATTCAAATACAGATCTCATCTGCAATCCCCTACTGTCTGTGGACTCCACCCACAGTAACAGTGGTAGCAAACTATTATATACCTTAAAATTATCATCAAAATTATGTATTCTCTAAATTCTAACTACATATGTAAAATGAAGCGAATGATATCATGGCATAATTACATTCTGAGTCAGGGCAATTTACGTACTAAAAAAAATGTGCACTCTTTAATGAATATTCAAGTTTCTCAGACACACAAACAATTAAGGGTTGTTTGGGTTGATTATTAAACATACATATCTTGATTTATACTTTCTGAAACTGTTTAACTTCATTTTTCGATCCCTTTCAGCTATTCATGCTATTATTACTTGAGTTACAGGGCTCCTGAAATTTATGTGAATAATACTAATACAGAAAATAGTAGTTACAACAGCAACAGCAATAACATAAGAGAACATAGTGCTGAAGTCTCCACTTATACAAAGCAAACGCAACCCAATAATTTCAGTGCAGCATCAAAAAAAAAAAAAAAAAGAGATTATTGAATCATTTCCTCCCGAAATAACTTTACGTAAAAGAGAGCGAATGTTACCTCCCAACAGACTTGCGCGGAGGGTTTATGAGGTAAATTTTTTTTTTCAATGTTTATTCAAATAAGGAAATGTTTGTTCTCTAAATACGAATCAGTCATCTTCGGTGAATTTCTCTCTCTCTCTCTCTCTCTCTCTCTCTCTCTCTCTCTCTCTCTCTCTCTCTCTCTCTCTCCTTTTTTTTTTAATGTCTACCAAATTCTAGGAATTTGCCAACAACTGCTCGAGCGGAAAGGCCGTTAGTCATGATGGCCGAGTCAGGTGGAGGGATTTGAGAGCAGACTTTCGGAAATAGAAGGCAAAATGTTTTAAGGAGAGTAAAAGGATGATAAATAGATGTTTAGGTAAAGACAAATAATGCAGCTTTAAAATACCTTCAATTTAACCTATAGAATGAACGTGAAATTCATTACAACCTGGCCATCTGCAATCGAAACGAAAGACAAACAATATAAAAATAATATTTCAATATAACACATTTGGGTGAACTGCAACATTTCCGTGGACCCTCTAATTTTTTTTCTCTCTTTCTAAGCCTCATAATTTTATATGGACCATTAATTTATACGTTGTTTATTAAAATTTAGTTGTTATAGTTTTGGTCGAAGCATACTGAGAAGACAAAAACGGCATATGCATCGTCCGACCACAGTATGTGTTGGTTCAGAAAACGGATTGTAAATGAACGCTTGACAAAGAAATTTAACAAATATACATTGTAAAAAAATTATATGATCTTTTTTCTCATAACTAGCAAAGTTAAAATAAACGATATTTTTCGCATTTTAGGCACGTAATGTGTGCGAATAGTTAATAGCTTTGTTAACATAATGACTTTGAATAAAATGTAAGCATTCAACCAGAAACCATAAACTTAAAGGTTGATGTCATTCACAGTTCTTGGATATTTCATATCCACTCAAACAGTGATGATAAAGTTCCTTTGTAAATACGTAAAATAAATCAACATACGTTAAATAATAGGTGCCAATAGATCTGTTGTTCTTTGCATGTATATCAATTCGAGCCGGTTTTCATAATACTGTAAATCCGAAATTGGGATTAATAAAAACTGCAATCGCCTTTCCAGCTGAAAGTTCTGCATCGGCAGCAGCATCCAGGTCCTGTTTCGCTTTTGTTCCACTGAAGTCTGAATTAAATTTTCAAACGCTGCAGCATTTAACAGGTGGGGGAAAGAAAACAACTGCAGAGGAAATTAAGAGATTCCTCACATTCACGAAAGGCTTAATCTGGGAGAGCATCTCTTTTGATATATATATATACCATGTCTTCCGAGGTGTTTTAACTGGCTGGGAATGGACGCAAAATGCGGTGCTTCATTTCGAAAGCCATGAATTGTTAAACAGACTGAAAAGATGGAGAGTGAACCCAAAAGACCCCATACGTACCCTACTCGAGACAAAAGCCATCCTTTGAAGCGCGGGTCATATGCAAATTACTATTAAGCATTTTGTTTCAGCATCTTTTGTATGCGCAATAAAATCTGACCTGAAGCGAATTTATATATCACAAAAAATCTACACAGCTATTAAGCTTCCAGTTTGGAAACATGTCAGAACTACCATAGAGAGAGAGAGAGAGAGAGAGAGAGAGAGAGAGAGAGAGAGAGAGAGAGAGAGAGAGAGAGAGGGTTTCACCTCAAATCCATCGATATCCTTCTCCTAATACATTTTACTACCCTCCTCTGTAGTCGAGAGAAATCCGATGAATGCTTCATTGTTCTTTCCCCATTTTGACATATATGCACATGAATACTTACACACATACATACATACATACATACACACACATGTATATATATGTGTGTATGCGTATATGTATGCATGTGTGTATGTCTGTATGTATATATATATGCACATACATACATACATACATACACACGCACACACACATGTATATATATATATATATATATATATATATATATATATATATATGTATATATATCTATATGTATGTATGTATGTATGTATGTATGTATGTGTGTGTGAGTCTGTGTAAAATAATAGTCCATTCAAAATCTCTCCAAAATATTATTAAAACTTTTTCTATGAAAAAAAAAAAAAGGAAATACGCGACTTCGACATACACACACACACACAGCCCCCGAACACATTCCTAATTCATGTTCCAATAAGATGATATCTCACGACTGCATCTTTTTCCTTTAGGCGATTTGGATCTTTACTGCATTTCTTCACTTCCTTCTCTTATCATTTCCTCAAAAAAAAAAAATTATGGCAAAAAAATGACGCTGGGGGACAAAGAAATAATGAGAGAGAGAGAGAGAGAGAGAGAGAGAGAGAGAGAGAGAGAGAGAGAGAGAGAGAGAGAGAGAGAGATGCTCCGTATTGGGGAGGGAGGAGGGGTTTGGGGGGTGTACGACTAATCCCTCGACACCAGTCACCAACAAAAGATTTCCTCCTTCCATTGTGGACTTTACATTCTCCTTATTGATCACAGAGATTTTGTGGCGACTCACATTCCCTTAACGAAGTGGGTTTTCATTCGTGCGTTCGGCTCCTCTGCTGCTGTTTCTTGATGATGATGATGATGATTTTATACGAGCTGTCACTTAACGGAATTAAAGTGCATCCCGTGGAAAGGCGAGTCTTCGCAAATAATTAATGAGATGAAGAACATCCTCGTCTGCTGATATTAACTTGGATACGTCTTCCTGATGTCGAGACGAACGGAGGCCGTTCTGTATTCCCTACAGTATTCGCAGGTTCGTGTACCAATATTTTTCTTATATGATTTCAGATAAAGATATTCAATATTCCGGCATCCGAATATAAAATATCAGATGATTACAGGAATTAAAAGTGGACGAATTAATCAATAAGGAAATACTGAGTTTAGGAACAGAGTATGTTTGTTATGTATACGTCATAGGATTCTCCAAAAGAAATAAAAGAATTATGAATAATAATAACATGCAAAAACAAATACACGATTAAAAAGCACAGAAGGAATGAACAAGATATAATGGAGGCCGGGCAGCCATGATATTATGCACATTATTCACGCACTCATGAATGTATTATTATGGCACAATGAGAATATCAAAAGAGGGGGGAAAGATTCTAACATAAATTAAACGGTCGATGAAACGAAGAATACACTTAGGTATACATTAATGTGCATGTTAACGGGGTGCAACTGGATTTGCAAAGAGATAAAGCATTGGTGAAGAAATCCACTGTGGTGTAAATGTAAATACATATTACAAATATATATGCAAACGAGACCTTTCGAGATCCTGCTCGATTCTCCTTGAGAAGGTGAATCGAGCAGATTCTCGAAAGCTCTCGTTTGTGCATATATTTCTTATATATATATATATATATATATACATTTAACCACAGTGGATTTCTTCACCATTTTAATGACCGATGCTATCATGAGATTTTTATGAGACAAAGTATTATCTACTTAAACAACTAACTTGTTTTCAAGGTCAAACCTCATATCGTGTGTATAATAGAAAAGTAGTGGGCCAAGAATACTACCCTGAGGAACTCCGTAATTACTGCAGTGCTACATCAACAACTACACCTTGAAATCTGCTTGAGGAATAGTAAGTGATAAGTGCCAGCTGGGGTTCTTTCTGCTTCAGGAGAGTTAGAAGACACAGACCTATTTGGATGAAGGGAGGCTAAAAGTGAGTGGAGATTTGTGGAAGACAAAGTACAGTAACGACATGAGAAGTGAAATTTCAGAGAAGCTCTTGCGTCACAAGGCGTTGGAAGCCATGATGAGGATGACCCTAATGATTAGTCCTGCTGAAACAGTAGTTGTAACTGCTAAACTCAAAACATTTTAAAATAATGTTCACTAATTTATACGTAAACGTATATCTCCATACAATGGTGAATGTAATAAAAGGGAGATACAACTAACAAAAGTGATAAAATATTAAAAGAGCATGAAACAGCGGTAAGAATGTCCGAATCAAATTTGATTCGGGGAGTACATTTCCACGAGAGTTTGCACAACATATGAGAGCAATCTGCTTCAATTACTGCGCAAAGCAGCCAATTCTATGCCGGGCCACAGAAAGGCAATCTCTCATGAAATTCGAGATACCATTGTTCCTCTGGACCTTTTACACCAGTGTAATGAAACCGAGGTGATTGCATTGGGACAAACCGCACGTACAGATGTAATCCCCCAAATTTCCACCAAAGGGAATGTTAACGATCGCCGCACGGGAAGTTCTCGTGGAATGTATTCATAACTGGAAAGTGCTGGCTTGGAGCTTATTGCGTTTTTCAAGAGGCGTTCTTCGATGGCGATGAGAAGAGATGTACTACTGTAATTAGTTAGAACGTAAACAGTATATGCTGTATTACAAAGACATTTACATTTGATTATTTCTTAACCGCATTAAGTCAATGATTTTATAAATCTAATTCTGATTCTCTCTCTCTCTCTCTCTCTCTCTCTCTCTCTCTCTCTCTCTCTCTCTCTCGAAATCAAAAGTGATGAGCACGTACACGTATCTACGTTTAATGATATAATCATGACTTCCATACCAAATGCAAATGAATATAAAAGTCAGAAAAGCCCAAAACACAAGTACTAGGACTAATCGCGGAAACAAGCAAAGCATGGAGACGATGTGTACACTGGAGCAGCTAAGCCCATCATTTCGGAATTAGTACCTCTCACTGTGTTTGAGAGAGATTAGCTCGGGATTTAAATGAAGAGAAACACAGGTCGCAAATGAGAGAGCTCTCATCCAATGACGATTATATTATCAGAGCGACTTGGGAGGGAAATGATTCCAGAGGGTGGAAATGGAAATGAGAATCACAGAAATGTAAACAAACCGTGTCTAGTGGAACCCACCGAACCTGAAAACAGGCAAGGACGCGATTTCCACACGTGTTTCAGGGTGAAGTAAGCAGCGATAAAATCGGAGCAAATAGTCGGAACAAGGAATCAAGGCTTTATTTCATTTCTTAAAGAGAAATGTTTTCAATATCACAGTATATTTTTTTTGGCGTAATACAAGTCTAAAGGATTACACCTACGCTGGCTTACTGAACTGTGAACAAAACGGATCTGAATTTTATCTCCGAATATCCACCTTCTGTTTGTATATTTGAATCTACCTAATATGACAGACTTTGTAGTGAAAATTCTGTAACTGATTTTGTATATATACTATGTGTAATGCAGACTGCAAGCCACATAAATCTACATTACATAGAGAAGTAAAAACTCTTCAAAATGCTGCAAAAAGTCTATAAATTAGTCTTTGTATTGCAAAATCAAGATAAAAATCATCTTTAATTCTATTGAATATCTAAATGGGTAGGTCATTGTACTTATTTAGTGCGCCCTAAAGGCATAGGTTCGAAACCAAGCAGGGTAGATGCACTTAGCTTAATTCCCACTGGGTTGAGGTTAGTCACAAACTACAGTGGATTCGATATGGAAAGGTATTGGTAATTTACTGTAATACTGAGATTTATTAAAGAGCCACGCTAGAATTTCACCAACCTTACGCTTTTCATAATTCAAGAATTTTATAGAGATACTCTGTATATCTAAGCTTTGTGTGACTGAATTCAATATCAATTTTGTTTATGGTAAAACAAGATTCCACCCATTTTATTAAGTGATTTGCCGTAGAACAATCAAACATATTCCATATGAATATTAAAACTATACAACATGTGA